>NC_086453.1:100632832-100957832 GCF_028390025.1 Pseudophryne corroboree | reverse complement strand
ACTGGCGCCAGTCCGCAAGCCAATCAGGGCTCGCGGTCCGGCAGCAGCGGCTCTTCATTGGCTGCCCGTCCGCGAGCTCTGATTGGCTCATGAACCGGCTCAGTGCATGCCGCCGCCGCTGGACTCTGGGGTCTCGGGAAGGCAGGAAAGGAGAGGCGCATACTGCGCTCTCCTCTCTCCAACACCCAGTGTCTGCAAGGTGGCAACCCGGCAGCACTGCGTACCTGCTGGGATTTTCTTACAGGAACGCCGTGCCACCCCGTACCGCCATACTTGCAGCACTGTTCCCCTCCCCCCCCCCCCCCCCCCGCCTCCTTTCAGCTTCTCCTAAAACGGCTGAAAACTGGCATTCTGCAAAAAGAACTATAACATGTTTAATAAATCCCAACATGTAATGGTTGATCCTGGGGGTGGGGGGGTGGGGGTGATCTTTTGTTGAACGATGATTCTGACATCTGTGCTCACATTGATGAGGATGAGGATATGGAGCAAATTGAATAAGGTGTCCACTCAGGGACTGACTGATAGTCCTTAGTTCACAAGCCATGATCATTCATTTTGTGGCACCCAAACAAACCAATTCTTCACATAGAGAAGTCAAAAGTGACATTCCCTTTTGCAGAATGGCTTGGATTGTAAAACTATACATGTCCTAATATAAAGCTTCATCAGAGGGTTCAAAACAATGCCATATTTGTATACTATTAAGGCATCTTGTATTATCTGCCAATCTATTCCTGCACTTTCAGTCTATTTCATTTACCTTCAATACCATGTTATTGTTTTAGTAGCCAATGTTGAGTTTTGACCACATGTTTTAACCAATTCGTGGATAATGAAAGAGGGAAATAGCAATTTTTTAACCACGTAGTAGTAGACTTGAAGCACTTATTGTACCTTTTCACAGATAGTATAGATAAATATATTATGGTTCGGAATCGGGTGGCTAATGTCATTGATACTGTAACACTGATATTGGATGAAGGAAGAGTGAAAAGTAGTGATGAGCGGGTTCGGTTCCTCGGAATCCGAACCCCCCCCGAACTTCACCCATTTTACACGGGTCCGAGGCATACTCGGATACTCCAGTATTGCTCGGTTAACCCGAGCGCGCCCGAACGTCATCATCCAGCTGTCGGATTCTCGCGAGATTCGGATTCTATATAAGTAGTCGTGCGTCGCCGACATTTTTCACTCGTGCATTGGAAATGATAGTGAGAGGACGTGGCTGGCGTCCTCTCACTTTGTTTCAGAACTTTCAGGGGGCTGCAAATATCTTTATTCTGGGGACCAGCAGTATTATAGGAGGAGTACAGTGCAGAGTTTTGCTGACCAGTGACCACCAGTATTATACGTTCTCTGCCTGAAAAACACTCCATATCTGTGCTCAGTGTGCTGCATATATCTGTGCTCACACTGCTTTATTGTGGGGACTGGGGACCAGCAGTATTATATAGGAGGAGTACAGTGCAGAGTTTTGCTGACCAGTAACCACCAGTATTATACGTTCTCTGCCTGAAAAACGCTCCGTATCTGTGCTGCATTGTAGTATATAGTAGGAGTACAGTGCATAATTTTGCTGACCACCAGTATATAATATATAGGAGTACGGTACAGAAGGCCACTGCTCTACCTACCTCTGTGTCGTCAAGTATACTATCCATCCATACCTGTGGTGCATTTCAGTTTTGCACAGTTTGCTGACCACCAGTATATAATATATAGCAGTACGGCACAGTAGGCCACTGCTCTACCTACCTCTGTGTCGTCAAGTATACTATCCATCCATACCTGTGGTGCATTTCAGTTTTGCACAGTTTGCTGACCACCAGTATATAATATATAGCAGTACGGTACAGTAGGCCACTGCTCTACCTACCTCTGTGTCGTCAAGTATACTATCCATCCATACCTGTGATGCATTTTAGTTGTTGTGCGCAGTAGTAGGAGGACAGTGCATAATTTTGCTGACCACCAGTATATAATATATAGCAGTACGGTACAGTAGGCCACTGCTCTACCTACCTCTGTGTCGTCAAGTATACTATCCATCCATACCTGTGGTGCATTTAAGTTGTGCGCAGTATATATATATAGTAGTAGGACAGTGCATAAGTTTGCTGACCACCAGTATATAATATATAGCAGTACGGTACAGTAGGCCACTGCTCTACCTACCTCTGTGTCGTCAAGTATACTATCCATCCATACCTGTGGTGCATTTTAGTTGTTGTGCGCTGTAGTAGGAGGACAGTGCATAATTTTGCTGACCACCAGTATATAATATAAAGCAGTACGGTACAGTAGGCCACTGCTCTACCTACCTCTGTGTCGTCAAGTATACTATCCATCCATACCTGTGGTGCATTTCAGTTGTGCGCAGTATATATAGTATTAGGCCATTGCTATTGATTCTGGCATATAATTCCACACATTAAAAAATGGAGAACAAAAATGTGGAGGGTAAAATAGGATGCACAAATATTGGAAAGCTGCTCCATCAGATGTAATATCAGTCAGGTGCTAAACGGGAGGGGTAATTCTGTGTAAGAAAAAACAATTTGTGTTCCCTAATGCACACTGAGTGAGTAATAATACTACATAATAATTAAATAATATGGAGATCTTAGTTGCGTATATCTGCAGATATAGGGTTAAGCCCCTAGGCCGATCGACAAGGCTTCTCCGTCACTGGGGGTCCCTAATACTAGGTATGGGTCCGGGGTGCAGGACCCCATCATGCCGGCACAGGTCGGCTACCCCAGGTCAGCACACAGGTGAAAATTAATGAGGGTTAATAAGAAGCACAGAAGTGCTATATGAGTGAAGTGTGATTAAAATACAAAAATATATACAAAGTGATAGGGAAAATCATGAGTGTTAATAAAGTGTTAGGATGTGCCGACCTGAAGCCGCCCAGCCATACCGACACAGGGGCCACCGCACCCCACACCCACCCCATAAATAATTACATATATGTCTGGGTCTAAATGCCCAGTGTAAGGCCACATAATAATGGCTCCTACAGCATCTGAGAGCCAGCTTACCTGGAGATACCCCTGGCTTCTCCAATGGCACTCTGGAGTCGGCAATCTCTCCTAATGCTGACCCATCCATGCCTCTCTAAATACAATGCACAAATACTGGAAAGCTGCTCAATCAGATGTAATATCAGTCAGGTGCTAAAAGGGAGGGGTAATTCTGTGTAAGAAAAAACAATTTGTGTTCCCTAATGCACACTGAGTGAGTAATAATACTACATAATAATCAGATAATACGGAGATCTTAGTTGCATATATCTGCAGATATAGGGTTAAGCCCCTAGGCCGATCGACAAGGCTTCTCCGTCACTGGGGGTCCCTAATACTAGGTATGGGTCCGGGGTGCAGGACCCCATCATGCCGGCACAGGTCGGCTACCCCAGGTCAGCACACAGGTGAAAATTAATGAGGGTTAAAAAGAAGCACAGAAGTGCTATATAAGTGAAGTGTGATTAAAATACAAAATATATACAAAGTGATAGGGAAAATCATGAGTGTTAATAAAGTGTTAGGGTGTGCCGACCTGAAGCCGCCCAGCCATACCGACACAGGGGCCACCGCACCCCACACCCACCCCATAAATAATTACATATATGTCTGGGTCTAAATGCCCAGTGTAAGGCCACATAATAATGGCTACTACAGCATCTGAGAGCCAGCTTACCTGGAGATACCCCTGGCTTCTCCAATGGCACTCTGGAGTCAGCAATCCCTCCTAATGCTGACCCATCCATGCCTCTCTAAATACAATGCACAAATATTGGAAAGCTGCTCCATCAGATGTAATATCAGTCAGGTGCTAAAAGGGAGGGGTAATTCTGTGTAAGAAAAAACAATTTGTGTTCCCTAATGCACACTGAGTGAGTAATAATACTACATAATAATCAGATAATACGGAGATCTTAGTTGCGTATATCTGCAGATATAGGGTTAAGCCCCCAGGCAGATCGACAAGTATTATTAGTATTAATTGTAGTATTATTACTCAATTGTTTTTTCTTACACAGAATTACCCCTCCCTTTTAGCACCTGACTGATATTACATCTGATTGAGCAGCTTTCCAGTATTTGTGCATTGTATTTAGAGAGGCATGGATGGGTCAGCATTAGGAGAGATTGCTGACTCCAGAGTGCCATTGGAGAAGCCAGGGGTATCTCCAGGTAAGCTGGCTCTCAGATGCTGCTGTAGGGTGCTGTGGTAGTGTCCTGTCACTGTGCATAGGTCATCATCATTCCAGTCACAGTGGTATCTGGTATCTATCTAGTGGTATCTAATTCCAGACATTACTGCTGTCTAATTCCAGATATACAGTATTACTGGCATATAATTCCACACATTAAAAAATGAAGAACAAAAATTTGGAGGGTAAAATAGGGAAAGATCAAGATCCACTTCCACCTCGTGCTGAAGCTGCTGCCACTAGTCATGGCCGAGACGATGAAATGCCATCAACGTCGTCTGCCAAGGCCGATGCCCAATGTCATAGTAGAGAGCATGTAAAATCCAAAACACAAAAGTTCAGTAAAATGACCCAAAAATCAAAATTAAAAGCGTCTGAGGAGAAGCGTAAACTTGCCAATATGCCATTTACGACACGGAGTGGCAAGGAACGGCTGAGGTCCTGGCCTATGTTCATGGCTAGTGGTTCAGCTTCACATGAGGATGGAAGCACTCATCCTCTCGCTAGAAAAATTAAAAGACTTAAGCTGGCAAAAGCACAGCAAAGAACTGTGCGTTCTTCTAAATCCCAAATCCCAAAGGAGAGTGCAATTGTGTCGGCTGCGATGCCTGACCTTCCCAACACTGGACGGGAAGAGGTGGCGCCTTCCACCATTTGCACGCCCCCTGCAAGTGCTGGAAGGAGCACCCGCAGTCCAGTTCCTGATAGTCAAATTGAAGATGTCACTGTTGAAGTACACCAGGATGAGGATATGGGTGTTGCTCGCGCTGAGGAGGAAATTGACAAGGAGGATTCTGATGGTGAGGTGGTTTGTTTAAGTCAGGCACCCGGGGAGACACCTGTTGTCCGTGGGACGAATATGGCCATTGACATGCCTGGTCAAATTACAAAAAAAATCACCTCTTCGGTGTGGAATTATTTTAACACAAATGCGGACAACGGGGGCAATATTTACTAATATTCGTGTTTGAGTCGGTTTGTGTAGTGTTTAAACTCGTTTTGTATCGGATGCATTTTCTTGCAACTTTTTGAATCCATATACGCAAAGTTACGATGTAGTCGACTTTATGGTTGTCGTGTTTTCCGATGTCGATGCCAGTCGTTTTTTTTTTGGCACATTTACGGCCGTCATTGTCATTTGCGTACGTGTTTTTGTTGTATTTGCTGTTTTTTTTTCCTAAGTTAAACGCGGCAGGGTTTTTTTTCCCCGCGGCCGCATTTTCACTTTCAGTTTCGATTTTCATCCCCGTTCGTGATTGGTTGTGTTTCAGATGGTAGGAGTGTCTGTGCGCAACCATATAAATACGCCCCAAACTGTCCGCACCTCGTGGGTTTAGTTAGTGGTGAGGAGGAGGGAGGTTGTGCTGTGGAGGTAGGTGAATTTGTGGTTTGGTGAGGAGTGTTGGTAGCGATTTCTGAGTGTGGTATTGTGTTTGAAAGTCGTCTTGTCATTCTTGTTGTCTTGTATTTTGTGGCTTTGTCTCATTTTTAGTCCAAGTTATTTTTCTTTATAGTCCCTTGTCAGTGTGTGTGTGTGTGTGTGTGTGTGTGTGTGTGGGTGTGTGTGGGTGTGTGAGTTGTGTAGTGGTAGTGGAGGAGTGTGTTTGTGGTTTTTTTTTCTGTGTTAACTGTTTAGACACACAATTATGTGTGACTCAGAGGTGGGTGAGGTGGAGGGTGTGAGTGAGGGGGAGGAGGTCGGTCAGGTGGAGGAGGTGAGTGTTAGTGAGGTTAGCGAGGTGGAGGAGGTGGGTGAGGTTGCTGCAGCAGCCTCAAGTGATAATGACAGTCAGAGTGCTCCGCAGCCACGCACCACTACTTAGACTTGATGGAATGTTAAGTTAAGTTTTGCTGAAAATGTGGCATTGGTGCGTGAGCTGATGAAGTATCAGAGGCAGCTATTTGGCCCTGAGTCCGCCAAGGTGCCAATACGGAGGAAGACGGTGTTGTGGGCGAAAGTTGTTGCTGCTGTCAATAGTGAGGGGGTGGTCAAGTGGACGGAGGACACGTGCCGCAAACGGTACTATGACATAATGCGACGTGTCAAGTCCAAAATGGCCAAGGAGGCCAAGTCGGCTCGGAAAACCGGTGGTGGGCTGCCCTATATTGCATGATATCTGGAGTATGAGGAGCCCATGCGGAGTGTAATCCCTCCAGAAGTTGTCTCTGCAACCCATGTTCGGGATTCAGATAGGCCCAGGAAGAATGGTGAGCATGTGTATTTGCATTTACATTCTATGTTTTTTTTGTTTTTTTAAATGTGTGTCATGTGACGTTGCATATTACTCCCATCTTCAAGTGTGTGTCAGCAAATACATTGTTTTGGTTAATGTTTTATACAATAGCCAATGTAACATCTTACTTTATTGTATGTCATGTGTTTTTCTGACAGATATTTTGGATGTGTAGTTTGGACTTGGTGTGTCTCTGAATTGTCCTGCAATAATGTTTTCCTTTTGCCCGATTTTTCAATTAAAATTGTGACTATGTTTTATATTTAAGTGATCCATGTGCAATGTTTTAAAAACAGTGGTTGTCATGTTAGAGGTTGGAGTACTGGAAAGTGGTTTGGAATCCACTTACATGTGCAGTGTCATTATTAGATAATGTTATTTATTTAATTAAATTAACAATATATTTGTTTTTTTTTGCTTGTATTTGTACCGTGACACCACACTGCAGTGTAATTTTTGTGAAAAATTGCTACATTTTGTTTTGGCTCATATAGTGGTAATGTGTCTTTGGAGTGCCACATCACAGAGCAATTTATATATTGCATCTGTAATATTTTTCCTTTCAATACAAAATGAAGATGTGTGTGTTTATTTTTGTGTTTTTTTTTTCTTTAACTTGTGGCCTATGTCAGTGTCCTGTACATGTTTTCCTGTGTTGATGTTGCCATAGTGCATATGTGTTTTGGTCAATGTTTTTAGTTTTTTGTTTTTTATTTTTGTATTTCTGGTCCTTTTGTTTTTTATAAATAAAAACCAAGCATTTCTTCAAGAATAAATGTTTATAAGCATAATGGGTGGATGTATACACAATAGCATGATGAACTTTTTTTTTTCAATTTTATACAGTGTTAGAAAAAAGCAGTACTACTCGTCGGCCAGTAACTCTTCGCATCTGATGATGATGACGCTGCGGAAGCAGGTAAAGTGTCCATTGTAGTATAGGGTATGCTTGTAAAGGAATGGCCATAACAAAATTGCACTTTCATTAAAAGGTCCATCAAAAGAAGTATGGAGCAGCAGAAGTGGCACTTCTGAAAGACATCACCACAAAAAACCTGTGGCCGAAAAGAAAGCAAGGTCGTATGTCTCGGCCCAAACACAGCAGGCTACCCCGCCACGAAGATTATCGTCCGTGTGTTCTGTCCCCCCCACTCCAAATTTTGGACACACCTCCAAGACGTCATCCACACTCCCCTCATCTTGATTGTGAGTATCAAATTGAAAAAAATGTGTAAAATTTCAGTACGTAATCAAAATATTTCATAACCGCATTAAGTCAAAACACATCAAAAATGTAAATACTTACCGCAGTAAGTAAAAGCTGAAATGTAATCCAAGCTAAATGTCCTTGTCCACATCCAGTAAAGATATGTATGTCCACTTGAGCCATACAGTATGACATTGTGTGTAAGATGCTGCAACAAAAAAGCACGTTGGTTTTATTGCAAAAAGTAAGGTTGTTTTTCCACATTTCACATGTGTGTTTGAGGTAACATTGCAAAATACATAAAAAAACATTACTATGTTTGTTTAAACAAAGCTATAAGGTAACACATTATGTATTCCAATGTGTTTTTATGGTGGAGTATGTGTGAGCTACAATAAAACAAAAGTGTTTGCTTTCACAATTAAGTAACCAGACACATTTGCCACAAACATGCATATGTATGTATTTAAGCTATGAGTGATGATGTTGCTAGGCAGAATAGTTGTAAGCAACAGTGAATCACATGTGTTCCATGTGTAGTGATTTGTTTACATTTCTCAAACATATGGATAGCTAACAGAGATTTGTTTAACATTTCAGCTTCTAGTCCTGGGAAAAGCATCCCTCCGCAACAACAGCAACACAGTGACATAGAGGAGACAAACATCTTAGAAATGCAGCCATTAATGCAAGGACTGAGCCCCCCAGCACCTGTGAGTACACCATCACAGCAAAGCACACCACCACCACAACACAGCCCAACAACACCAGGAACACAAGGCCCTGATCAGGTGTTTTGGACCATTTGGGCTAGACAGCAGGCCACTAATGAAGATTGCCTGCATAAGCAGACACAAATGTTTGCAAGCCTACCATCTCACCTCAGAAGAATATCAAGAAATCTGAGTAGACAAAATGAACAAACAACCAGAATAGGCAATACCATGGAACTCATGCGTACAGACATTACACAGGTCATGGGCAACTTACAGCGCATAATGGAAGAACAGCACAGACAACAGCAAAGTTATATGAGCTTTTTTCAAAACAATCAAAAGATTAATGATAGTTTATTCCAAATAGTAGACAATCAAAATGCTGCTACACGTGAACTCAATGCCACCCTCACTAACCTGAATGAAACACTCAGATGCATGCACCAACAGCAAACAAGCAGCAGTTCTGGTACGACTACTTCAAATATCACGCCAGTCTCATCACCACCAAGACGCTCCACCAGAGCACGACAACATGACAGTGCTAAAGGCAAAGGGCAGGACAAGCAGCCACAAAAAAAAAAACGTGAAAAAAATACAAGTTAGACATTTGGGATAAGTAACTCAAAATAGTTAGTAAGTGTATTTTTGGCAAAAAATATATAACACTTAGCTCCTTGACACTTTTTTCAACATCATTAATTATAAGTGCTACAAACAAAAACAAAAAATTTGTACGCACATTTATTCTTTACCATTTTTTTTTTGGTATTGGAGGAGGGAAATGTTGATGGAGCCACACATACATGTTAGCAGGAAGTAAACTGACCACTTGATTTTTTTCTAATAATTACTCTTTCTAGATTCCAATCATTCTCTTTTCCTGCAGACACAATAATTGGCAGCCAGGCAGAATGTCTTTAGCAGGAAGTAAACTGACCACTTGATTTTTTTCGTATCATTTCTAGATTCCAATCATTCTCTTTTCCTGCAGACAATCCAAATTACAATGTTAGTGATACATATTTTAGCTTTCTTCTCTATACAACATTACAAGAAGAACACAATTGAGTTGCGTAAAAAAACTTGTAATATGTTGCCTTTGTTTTGTTTTAAAAACATTGTCAAAATGATTGTCAGTATTGTTGGGACATGTTTGTGTGTGTTAAAAATTAGTAAGAATGTTTTTACACATGATGCTGAAACAAACAAATATGTACTTTTACATCAAAAATCAAAGAATGTGTATAATAATGTATATGTGTGGCAAACTGTGTATTTACTTACACATCATCAAGTTTACAGCATCAAACATTAGGAAATAAATTATTCCTGATTACAGTAAGTTTGGGTGTCTTAAATATGATGGTGCATCACACATAGGGACACATGTATTCCTCAAGGCTAACATATTATATGTTGAGGAGTGTTTTTTGGGAACACAAGTTCTCAAACTCGGCCCTCAGGAACCCACACAGTGCATGTTTTGCAAGTCTCCTCACAGAATCACAAGTGACATAATTAGCTCCACCTGTGAACCTTTTAACATATGTCTGTGAGTAATTCATACACCTGTGCTTCTACTGGGTTACGTGAAAAACATGCACTGTGTGTGGTCCTGAGGGCCAAGTTTGGGAACCTGTGCATTAGGACGTTACACACAATGATAAAGTGAAATACTAAATGGATTATGTGGGCTTGTAAGAAATTAGCACTGCAAGTTTATGATCACTTATCCAGACTTAATGCATGCCACTCATAATCTGTTGTTTTGAGAATAAAAATACACACAATACACATGCGACATTTGTTTTTCATAAAGCGAGGGTATGTTTGTATGTGTCAAGGAGACAGACACATTCTGAGTAATGGTTTTTTGAAAAAAAGGCAAAACATCTATTTATGATTACACAACAAATGAAATAAGCAAACCAAGCTTACCTTAGAAATAGCGATTGATGATCTCTTGCCTAACCTGCCTCCCTACATCTGTACTCCAAGTATCACCAGATGTCTCTAATTCCTCTGCTTGCTGGCTGCTTTCTTCCTCCTTCTCCTCCTCAACATGTGGCAGATGTTGTTGCAAACACATGTTATGAAGAAAGTGGCAGCAGAACACAATTTGAGTCACCTTGGAGGGACTATACAACAAAAGGCCACCAGACTTATCCAGACACCGAAACCTAGATTTCAGCACACCAAAAACATCTTTCTATCACATTCCGCGTGGACTTATGTGCATGATTGTAATTGTGTTCAGCAGGGGTATCAGGTCGGGACAATGGAGTTAGAAGCCAAGAGAAACAGCCATATCCTCCATCACCTAAAAGACAGATATAGTAACGTGATTCATGTTAACATACAGCAACACATAAGTAACACACTGTGGGGCAGATGTATTAACCTGTAGAAGGCATAAGGAAGTGAAAAACCAGTGATATGTGCAAGGTAATAAAGGCAGCAGACAATCTGTTCCTAAATGTTCATTTACATATTGGAGCTGATTGGCTGGTGCCTTTATCACCTTGCACAGATCACTGGTTTCTCACTTCCTTATGCCTTCTACAGGTTAATACATCTGCACCTGTATTTGGACAAAGTATACGCAGGCCTACACATATCAAATTACATACCCAGCAGCCATCCATCTGGCATTTGTCTGTCCTCAAACTTATCAAAGAGGGATGACTGACTGAGGATGAAGGAGTCATGGCAGCCCCCAGGGTAACCAGCAACAACACTCATTATTTTGAGATTTGCATCACAAACCACCTGCACATTTGTGGAGTGTTCGAAATGGCGGTTTGTATATATGTGCTGCCTGCCCCTAGGTGGTCTCAGCTGAATGTGTGTGCAATCTATGGCTCCAAGCACATTGGGCATGCTAGCCAGCTCATAGAAATCTACCCTGACGGCATGCCACTGAGACTCCTGGGTAGGGAAACAGATTGAGGCCTCGATGTGGGGCTGCAAAACACCCAACACCTGTGTGTATATTTAAAAGAACAATAAACATGAGATTTTAGGACAGAACTGGCCACCGAGAAATTAAAACAAACACAAAACAGAAGAGGTAGTTAGGTATACATCACCTGTGTTAAGATTCTGGAAAATGAGGGCTGTGAGATTCCTATGACATCCCCAGACACAGCCTGAAAGCTGCCAGTAGCCAGAAAGTGCAACACAGCCAGTAGTTTGTGCAGGCCTGAGACAGAGCGAGAGCGTGCTGTCTCAGGGTCTAGGCCCAGTTTGACAAGGTCATACAGACGGAAAATGTTGTTACGATTTAGACGGAACATCTGTATGACCTTATCATCGGACAATACGTTCAAGTTTAAACGCCCCCTAAAAAAACGAGGCCTGCGCAGCCTCCGCGGAACCTGTACAACCTGCTGACCATGTTCAGTTTCTTGGCCCTGGTTACTTACAGGCTGATCTGAGTCTGAGGAATCCCACAGCACACAAAAGATCACTGGCCCACAGTCCTACTGCCATTTCTGAGTGTAGGTGTATTGAAATGGGCCTAACATCCTTTTATAGGCATCCTAATTCAGGTGTGAGTGATTTTTAATTTGCAACACATGTAAACACGACTGAAAAAAGCAGGTCTATTTTTTTGCAGCTTTTTTTAACGAATCGCAAAAAAATACGAGCGCATTTGAGCACTCAGAGACTAACACCCAAATACGAATGAATAGTGAATTCCCGTATTCTATGTAATAACAGCCGCATTTGACCGATGGTCTATTCATTCGTATTTGTGAACGTTGTCATTTAAACCATTACGAATAGTCCAAACACTGCCGAGATTGGTGCTTAGTGAATTCCCGAATTGGGACTTAGAGAAAAAAACACAAATCGGACAAACTCGATTTTTTAGTAAATATTGGCCCAGGTGTCAAGCCGTATGTTGCCTTTGTCAAGCTGTAATAAGTAGGGGTAAGGACATTAACCACCTCGGAACATCCTCCCTTATACGTCACCTGCAGCGCATTCATCATAAGTCAGTGACAAGTTCAAAAACTTTGGATGACAGCGGAAGCAGTCCACTGACCACTAAATCCCTTCCTCTTGTAACCAAGCTCCTGCAAACCACACCACCAACTCCCTCAGTGTCAATTTCCTCCTTAGACAGGAACGCCAATAGTCCTGCAGGCCATGTCACTGGAAAGTCTGACGAGTCCTCTCCTGACTGGGATTCCTCCAATGGATCCTTGAGTGTAACGCCTACTGCTCCTGGCTCTGCTGTTGTTGCTGCTGGGAGTCGATCATCATCCCAGAGAGGAAGTCGGAAGACCACTTGTACTACTTCCAGTAAGCAATTGACTGTCCAACAGTCCTTTGCGAGGAAGATGAAATATCACAGCAGTCATCCTGCTGCAAAGCGGATAACTCAGGCCTTGGCAGCCTGGGCGGTGAGAAACATGTTTCCGTTATCCACCGTTAATTCACAGGCAACTACAGACTTGATTGAGGTACTGTGTCCCCGGTACCAAATACCATCTAGGTTCCATTTCTCTAGGCAGGCGATACCGAAAATGTACACAGGCCTCAGAAAAAGAGTCACCAGTGTCCTAGAAAATGCAGTTGCACCCAATGTCCACTTAACCACAGACATGTGGACAAGTGGAGCAGGGCAGACTCAGGACTATATGACTGTGACAGCCCACTGGGTAGATGTATTGCCTCCCGCAGCAAGAACAGCAGCGGCGGCACCAATAGCAGCATCTCGCAAACGCCAACTCGTTCCTAGGCAGGCTACGCTTTGTATCACCGCTTTCCAGAAGAGGCACACAGCTGACAACCTCTTACGGAAACTGAGGAACATCATCGCAGAATGGCTTACCCCAAATGGACTCTCCTGGGGATTTGTGACATCGGACAATGCCAGCAATATTGTGCGTGCATTACATCTGGGCAAATTCCAGCACGTCCCATGTTTTGCACATACATTGAATTTGGTGGTGCAGAATTATTTAAAAAACGACAGGGGCGTGCAAGAGATGCTGTCGGTGGCCCGAAGAATTGCGGGCCACTTTCGTCATTCAGCCACCGCGTGCCGAAGACTGGAGCACCAGCAAACAGTCCTGAACCTGCCCTGCCATCATCTGAAGCAAGAGGTGGTAACGAGGTGGAATTCAACCCTCTATATGCTTCAGAGGATGGAGGAGCAGCAAAAGGCCATTCAAGCCTATACATCTGCCTACGATATAGGCAAAGGAGGTGGAATGTACCTGACTCAAGCGCAGTGGAGAATGATTTCAACGTTGTGCAAGGTTCTGCAACCCTTTGAACTTGCCACACGTGAAGTCAGTTCAGACACTGCCAGCCTGTCAGGTCATTCCCTTCATCAGGCTTTTGCAGAAGAAGCTGGAGACATTGAAGGAGGAGCTAAAACAGAGCGATTCCGCTAGGCATGTGGGACTTGTGGATGGAGCCCTTAATTCGCTTAACCAGGATTCACGGGTGGTCAATCTGTTGAAATCAGAGCACTACATTTTGGCCACCGTGCTCGATCCTAGATTTTAAACCTACGTTGGATCTCTCTTTCCGGCAGACACAAGTCTGCAGAGGTTCAAAGACCTGCTGGTCAGAAAATTGTCAAGTCAAGCGGAACGTGACCTGTCAACAGCTCCTCCTTCACATTCTCCCGCAACTGGGGGTGCGAGGAAAAGGCTAAGAATTCCGAGCCCACCCGCTGGCGGTGATGCAGGGCAGTCTGGAGCGAGTGCTGACATCTGGTCCGGACTGAAGGACCTGCCAACGATTACGGACATGTCGTCTACTGTCACTGCATATGATTCTCTCACCATTGAAAGAATGGTGGAGGATTATATGAGTGACCGCATCCAAGTAGGCACGTCAGACAGTCCGTACGTATACTGGCAGGAAAAAGAGGCAATTTGGAGACCCTTGCAGAAACTGGCTTTATTTTACCTAAGTTACCCACCCTCCAGTGTGTACACCGAAAGAGTGTTTAGTGCAGCCGCTCACCTTGTCAGCAATCGGCGTACGAGGTTACTTCCAGAAAATGTGGAGAAGATGATGTTCATCAAAATGAATTATAATCAATTCCTCCGTGGAGACATTCACCAGCAATTGCCTCCAGAAAGTACACAGGGACCTGAGATGGTGGATTCCAGTGGGGACGAATTAATAATCTGTGAGGAGGGGGATGTACACAGTGAAAGGGGTGAGGAATCGGACGATGAGGAGGAGGTGGACATCTTGCCTCTGTAGAGCCAGTTTGTGCAAGGAGAGATTGATTGCTTCTTTTCTGGTGGGGGCCCAAACCAACCAGTCATTTCAGTAACAGTTGTGTGGCAGACCCTGTCACTGAAATGATGGGTTTGTTAAAGTGTGCATGTCCTTTTTATACAGCATAAGGGTGGGTGGGAGCGCCCAAGGACAATTCCATCTTGCACCTCTTTTTTCTTTCATTTATCTTTGCATCATGTGCTGTTTGGGGACTATTTTTTTGAAGTGCCATCCTTCCTGACACTGCAGTGCCACTCCCAGATGGGCCAGGTGTTTGTGTCGGCCACTTGTGTCGCTTAGCTTAGCCATCCAGCGACCTTGGTGCACCTGTTTTCTTTGCATCATGTGCTGTTTGGGGACTATTTTTTTGAAGTGCCATCCTGTCTGATACTGCAGTGCCACTCCTAGATGGGCCAGGTGTTTGTGTCGGCCACTTGGGTCGCTTAGCTTAGTCACACAGCTACCTCATTGCGCCTCTTTTTTTCTTTGCATCATGTGCTGTTTGGGGACTATTTTTTTGAAGTGCCATCCTGTCTGACACTGCAGTGCCACTCCTAGATGGGCCAGGTGTTTGTGTTGGCCACTTGGGTCGCTTAGCTTAGTCATCCAGCTACCTCGGTGCAAATTTTAGGACTAAAAATAATATTGTGAGGTGTGAGGTGTTCAGAATAGACTGAAAATGAGTGGAAATTATGGTTATTGAGGTTAATAATACTATGGGATCAAAATGACCCCCAAATTCTATGATTTAAGCTGTTTTTGAGGGGTTTTTGTAAAAAAACACCCGAATCCGACAAAACATTTTCAGGGAGGTTTTGCCAAAACGCATCCGAATCCAAAACACGGCCGCGGAACCGAATCCAAAACCAAAACACAAAACCCGAAAAATGTCCGGTGCACATCACTAGTGAAAAGTAACAATAAACTATAATATATTTTCTATAAATGGAAACAAAAAACTAAATAAGAACACACCTGAAAAAAACAAAGTAAATATAACAAAAACACAAAAAAGAGACAAGATGGACATGTAGGTTATTTTGCCATATTATCTTTTGCCTGTGAAAATAACACAAGCAAGTAGCTTGCAAAATAGTGTTGTTTTATGAAATTTATTATTTTTGTAATTTTTTTAGAATTAGAAAAATAAATGTATTTTTTAGTCAAGTTATCTAAGTAGCCATGTATACGTTACTCTCTCTGCACTCACCATAGGCAGTCATCAAAACTCTTAGCACACTGCAATTTGCAGACACTTTAGCATTCTGTACTGATGGCTACACAAGTGCCAAGTGACAGAATACTTTTGTAATGGGACAGACCCAGCTGTTCTGCACAAGTATTAGTGTGTATGACTGAAAATGACACACAGTATAGTCAGGGCCGTCTTAACAGCAGTGTAGGCCCCTGGGCACAGCAATGCACTGGGCCCCCTACCTATCCTCCAGCAGTAGATGTGGGGGGTGCTATCAGCGCAGTTTTGATGTACCATGGGCGGCAGGGGGTGTTCTATCTTCCGCTCAGCATGTAGGACTTGGAGTAGTCATTTCTGCTAATTACTCCTTTAGTGCACAGATTGTGGGAGATGGGATGGGAGGGAGAACACTAAACTGTAGAATGGGGCATTGGGCTTAATGAAGGGGCCCTGGTACATGACTTACAGACTGTTCGGGGGTGTTTAATATGTATGGGAGGGGTGGATAGTGGAGAGGGGTTAATATTAATAATAATAATAATAATTTTATTTATATAGCGCTCTTTCTCCAATAGGACTCAAGGCGCTTAACAGATACACAGCATAATATAGTACAGAAAAATAATGAAGTACATTTTTCATAAAATACAGAAGCATGAAGATACTAAAAGAGACACTATGGAAATGCTTGAGTAAACAGGAAAGTCTTGAGTCTACTTTTGAAGGATTCTATAGTTGGGGCCTCTCGCACTGTGCTGGGAAGTGAGTTCCATAGAGTCGGAGCCGCATGACTAAAAGCTCGACCCCCAGATGAATTACGGTAGATTCTAGGTACTGCTAAAAGTCCTTCATCTACAGATCGCAGTAATCGAGTGGGGCAGTATGGGATCAGAAGCTGTTTCAGGTACCTTGGGCCTTGGTCATGTAATGCTTTGAAACTCAGTAAGCCAATCTTGAAGAGGATTCGCCATCTTACAGGCAGCCAGTGAAGGGAGTAGAGGATGGGTGTTATGTGGCTGGAACGGGGCTGGTTGGTTAACAGCCTGGCAGCTGTGTTTTGCACCAGCTGTAAGCGTTGCAATTCTTTTGCTGGTAGACCAAGGTAGAGGGCATTACAGTAGTCTAATCGAGATGATACAAATGCATGTATGACTTTTGGCATATCATCTGAGGGAATTAGGTGCTTGATTCTGGCTATGTTCCTCAGGTGAAAGAATGAGGATTTGATTGTGGCTGATATCTGATGTTTAAGTGTCAAGCCATCATCCAGAACAACGCCAAGATTCCGCACATGATCACTGGTCTGTAATTCTGAATCCCCGAGTGTAAGTCCAGTTGGTTGGCTATGCTGCAGTCTTGTCCTTTGATGTTGCGGTCGTATTATAAGGACCTCTGTTTTATCCGGGTTCAGTCGCAGCCAACTGGCGCTCATCCACTCCTGTAGTTCAGCTAGACAGCCATTCAGGGTTGCTACTGGGTTATCAGTGCCCGGAGCAAAGGACAAGTACAGTTGTGTATCATCTGCATAGCAGTGGTAGACCAGGCCATGGCGCCTGATTATTTCGCCCAATGGGAGCATGTATACTGCAAAAAGCATGGGGGATAGTATAGAACCTTGTGGGACACCACATGGCAATGGCACTGGTGGTGATGAGTATAATCCAGATGATACTCTCTGTGACCTGCCTGTGAGAAATGATTTGAACCAGTTTAGGACTGTGCCATCCAGACCACAGAAGTGTATCAGTCGCTCAATCCGAAGCCCGTGGTCCACGGTATCAAATGCTGCCGAGAGATCCAGAAGGATTAATATTGAACAGTCACCTCTGTCTTTTGCCATCAGAAGATCATTTAACACACACACCAGGGCTGTTTCAGTGCTATGTCTTCTCCTGAATCCTGATTGAAATGGATCATAAATATCATGGGTTGTCAGGCGAGTTTCCAGTTGATTTGCAACCACTTTCTCAATAACCTTTCCTAGGAAAGGAAGGTTTGATACCGGTCTGTAGTTGGACATGCAGTCGGGATCTAAATTAGGTTTTTTAAGAAGTGGTCTAACAATTGCTTCCTTTAGGGGTCCAGGAAAAATGCCTGTCTGCAAAGAGCATTGAACAATTTTTGCAAAGACAGGACCGATTATATCCGTACAACCTATTAGAAGCTTGGTTGAGGCTGGGTCCAGGCCACAGGTGGTGGGACGCAAAATCCGAGCAATTTCAGCAGTGTCCTTTACATCCACTGGGTCAAAGCTGGTCCATGAAGGCAGGTAGCTTATATTGGCAGGCTTTGTAGTTTGGCTCTCCTTTGATGGCACTGTGGATATTCCAGCCCGGATGGGTGGGAGGACAGCTTGCTTGACTGCAAATATCTCCATTTCCTTTAAATAGATTCCTTAGCTTTGAATGTGATAACAATCTAGAGAGTTCCACCTATCAGGAGGTGCTGCGGACTTGTGGATCAGAGTTTAGGAGCCAGAGCAATCCACCAATGAAAAAATAAATCTGCATACTAGGCGTGTGTAGCTGTAGCAGGGACCAGCTGCTTGAAGGCTGATATCTCTGGTTCTGGGCACAGTGAATAAAAACTGCCAGTGTAAACAGAAAGGGGAGAGTCCCAGCTTTTGGAGTGTACCCTCAGAAAAACTCTAAGTCAGACAGAACCCGAGATATCTTGCTGGGAAGAGCAAATAACAGGCTTGGATGGGGACCACTGCTTTGAAGTCAGACATCTCTGGTTCCCCAGGGCCGATTTTCAAAAATCTGGTACCCCTGGAAAGAGGGGACCCTCATCTATCAGCCTAGGGCGCTCATATTCTTGGGGCCCTTGGGCAAGTGCCCATTGAGCCCATATGAAAAGACGGCCCTGAATATAGTATAGACTAAGCCATATGCAGCTAAAGCTGTCTGTAAGTAAGTACCCTGAGAATACTAACCAGCACAGAGTACTGTATATATGTACACAACATGAGAACAGAGAACAAACTAGTAATGCTGTGATCTGTTCTAACAAACAGGAACATATATTGGGGGTATTTCTGAGTTGATCGCAGCAGCAAGTTTGTTAGCAATTGGGCAAAACCATGTTACACTGCAGGGGAGGCAGATATAACATATGCAGAGAGAGATAGATTTGGGTGTGGTGTGTTCAATCTGCAAACTATATTGCAGTGTAAAAATAAAGCAGCCAGTATTTACCCTGCACAGAAACAAAATAACCCACCCAAATCTAACTCTCTCTGCATATGTTATATCTACCCCCCCTGCAGTGCACATGGTTTTGCCCAACTGCTAAAAAATTTCCTGCTGCGATCAACTTGGAATTACCCCCATTGATATTACCTTCAGTATACAGAATAGAAGTGCTATTAAGTTGCTATACAATAAATGACTAAAACTATGAATGACTTTAACCATAAAGAATGGTAAGTAGTGCTGTGCAGTTGTTATATACAGCGACGGCTCTTATCTATTTTGGGTAAAGGTGCCTGGAGAGGAGGAGGAGACGAAGAGACAGTCGGGTCCCGTCACCTGCACAATGGATCTGGCAGGTACCGGGACCGGAGCATGTGCACAGGCAGTGACTGTGCAAAATTTCGCCTTTTATGGACTGCATAGGCTGCAGCCAATAGAAGCTGGCTAGGGCTGACGATCAGGCAGGGAGTGACTCCTTACTGGAAGTTAGCTCTCTGTTAATCGCAGCCCGGTCTGGCAGTCCTGGAGGGAGGAAACACCTCTCAATGGGACTGCCTGTCCTACGGGTGAATGGCAGTTGGCACTTCCAAAAGGAAATCACTGCCAGTCACAGTGAAGCCAGTGCAGTGACACACTGTACCTGGCTCAGCTGAGCTCACTGAAGGTGGCAGATTTTTTTTACTAGGGGGTTTGCAGTCCATAGGTAAAATCAGCTACTGGTTATACGTCACATATACTAGGACAATATGCTGAACAGTGATATGTAATATGCCAATAAATTATACCAGTGAGATGTAATATCTCAGATCATACCTGCCTATTTTCCCTCGATGTCTGGTAGACCCTCATATTATGTTGAGTTCTCTTGGACTCCCAGCAGGATAGACCACAGTACTGGATCACACTAAATTCTCCATTCAGCCCAACATAAAGTGTGTCATAATGGCCCCCACCCCATTCATTGCAAAGCTGGGGAAGGGCACTCATTGTGTCGCCATGCCCCACACACACACTTCCCACTTGGATCTCTCCTCCAGTATCTCCCAGAGAGGAGAGACAGAATAAAGTAGGTAAGTGTGGTTATTATTAAATAATGCCTGTACATTTAATACTCATATACATGTGTGTCCTCATACACTGTGGCTTCAGTCGCCCCAAATAGCCCCTCTCTGCGCACCTGGTCCCAGGCAATTTGTCCGTGCTGAGTATCTTCCTCGCTCAAATAATTCAGCTGGAAGCAACAAAACTATTTTGCTAGTTTGCACTGATCAATCTGATTTGCGATATTTGTACATCTGTGTGTGCCTGAGTCTGAATCTGTGTGTGAAGTGCTACCATGCAGCTGCTGTGGCTATTTCTCATGCCAAATTCCGCTGCGCCCATTTTCACTCCTCTGACCACCTGTATTTTTTTTTCTACCCTAACAAATTATTTTCCCTTATTTCTGTATATATACATATATCTATATACAGATGGGTCCTCCGTTATCTTGTCTGTTTCTGCGCCTAGACGGAGATTTAGTCACACCTAGGCGATAGCTTAGGTTGCTGAGAGTAATCACAGACAGGCGCATTGAGGCACGACTAGATACTCAACATGCAATACACATCTCCACCACTGGGTGGCTAATGCTCCACTAATCCAGTACTTTAGATCGAATAGCGGCAGATTGATCTACAGTACAAGCTCTGGCAAATGGTCAGTGATGACTGTAATGTTAATATACAGTACTGTACTGCGTACTGTACACACAGATGGTGACCAATGGTCAGGCAGAGAGAGTTAAAAAAAATAGTTTATACAGACACAAACAAACATGTTAAAACACTTGTGTATGCAGAAGCAACTAATGCGTGAAAGATTGTGTATGCAGACGCAACGAATGTGTGAAAGGAATAATGTAGCTCATTAACTTTAAAGTATGTACAGTGCACTAAATACGTGTTTTTGCAATATGAGTGTCTGACTCCCCTAACGGCATAAACAAACACCAATGGGAAGGAATCGCTGCTTGCAGTACTTTTACACATGAACTTATGAATCTTCCATGCAGCGACGTGGGCAAGCAATGAAGGCTCCCGCCTCCCACGCTGAGAGTCCCGGGTTCGATTCTCAAAGTGCCATTCTTTTTTTTTTTTTGCTCCCCTGACATTCACTTTATTAATGTTTTTTTTTTTTGTAATCCATTGTAATACATTCAATGGAAGGGTGCACAGAGGTTTCGCATAAATCAGGGTTCATCTGCATGAGCGTCTGATTCCGCACCCGTAGACATACCAATAAATATAAATGAGTGTATCCTGACGCAATTAACTGTACGATCAACACAGTACTGTAGATCATCGGCGATAGAGAATCTGTGTTGTGAGGATCTGTGTTGTACTTTATGAGAACGGATCACTGCTACTGTACCATTTACACATCTACAGTATCAATGCGACTGCAGTTCTCTATGTGATTTTCATATACAGCATACTGTAGTATTGTGTTGCACATGTACAGTATTGTAACCTGACCTGTCCTCCCTCCCTGTCTACTGTATGAACTGTGTAGGCTGCCAGGGGGGAAGCGCGATGGGGGTAGGGGGAGGCGGTGGAAAATACTGTGTTTGACTATATGAGCTTCCGAGTCCCCTAATGGCATAAACAAACACCAATGGGAAGGAATCGCTGCTTGCAGTAATTTTACACATGAACTTTGTCTGCGGGACTTGGATGCTCAGGTATTACACTTAAAGGTAACGACAAACACTCTGTGCGCCTCCCTACAACTAGGCGCGCCTCCCTACGACTAAACGCGCCTCCTGCGCCAAGGCGCGCCTCCCTGCGCCCATGCATACTGCATATGCTCGATCGTGACTAACGCCTTAGCCAGCCAAGATAATGGAGGACCCATCTGTATTTGTATATATGTTCATATCCATGTTTTAAAAGCTCAGCCAGTTGTTTTTATATATTATGGATTCATCTCTTTGATGCCAATTAGATTGCTTCTGTAGACCATGCTATAGAATAAAAAAGTTTTTTTGTTATATGATTTGCATGTGAAATACTTTTAAAGCAGTCAGGTACACATTTGGTAAAATACTTGCACCTATTAGAGCTAATACTATATTGAGCATGCCTGTATATAATATATAACTCAATGTCTGTTTCCAACTTGAAAAGGGTAAACTAATCTGCTATCCCTGAAGAAGTCTGGTTAGTCAGATGAAACGCATTGGAAAAAATTGTCAGAACTCCTTTTAGCCACATGGATTAAGCACCAGATGACTCTTTGTCTGACTGGGAGGAACCATGAGAAGAGGGACTTGACTCCGATACTACCCCTGCAAGCCATAACGGGGCTTTTTCTACTGAAAACACACCGGTTTAATTGAACCTGTGTGTACTCAGGAGATAATGTATTTTTGTACAGGCGATCTAATAGGATAGCCTGTAAAAAAATATTGATTAAACATCGTAAAAAAGTGTGAAAAAAGGCAGTTTCGCACCCAATGTTGTTTCACCTCTAATTAGATACCCCATAAGCCTTGAAAAGTGATGCATTTTATGATCATAAAGTACCAGCCAATCAGCTTTCTAACTGTCATATAATAGGCTGGGTTTGAAAAATGAGTTAGGAGCTGGTTGGTTGATACTTTATCACAGTGCATTTTATAATTTTTCAAGGCTTAGTACATCTGGCCCTGTGACTATACCATGTGGATTCTGGCTGTAGGAAATCTCAGCCTATGCCACAGGCTATAGATTTTAATTACTCTCTTAATTACTCTCTTATTTAGTTTCTGATTTTATTTGAATGTACCCTATTTGAGAGGAAAGCTTTATTAGACAATTGGCATTTTTGTAATTATTGGATCTATTTACTAAGCCTTGGAGAGGGATAAAGTTGACGGAAGTAAAGTACCAACCAGCTCCTGTAATTTTTCAAACACAGCTTATAACATGGCAGGAGCTGATTGGCTGGTACTTTTTCTCCATCCACAGCTTAGTAAATAGACCCCTAGGATCCCAAACTACTAATCTTGGGAGAAAACTATGCCGACATCTGTGCTAATATGACCGCCCCCCGCCGGTCCTATTAGCAGGGTGGGAAAAACCACTGCTAACAGGATACCACTATTCTAATGTGAGAGAGCGCTGATGTTAATAAAATCTGTTCTATTAATATATTGTGTGTTAATAGTGGCACCTGTTAAAAGAAAGAATTTTTAGGCTAGTTTAAAAAAAAAAATGTTTACACTCTTTTGAGTGATAATGTGGGTAGCCTGCAAACCACGTCTTGTTGGTAACCGTTGCAGATAGTGACTCACCCTACCTGTCTGTCCCTGCTCCGATGTTATTATGAGCCGCTGACGTTTGGTTGCCGCGGCTCTCATCTCTGCTGTGTACAGCCGATGGATGGGGCTGACAAATCCCACTGCGTCCAGCGGGCTGTGAGCGGCGTGATGTCACTGCTCTTGCTCCGGTCTTGGCCGATGGTATAGTTCATGGTGCGGCCGATGCTGGGGCCGTGCAGAAAGCTTTACCCTTGTTTGTAAAATCTCCAATGCGTTTCATGCGTCCCAAGCGCACTTTTTCTAGGATAGATTCTTATTGAAAGATACTTTCCTTTTATTTGACTTTATTGATAAAATTCCGGAACTTCCGGCCAGAAATGACCTCACTATTAGCGGGAACCATGTGTGTCATTATAAACTAATCTTTAAAGATTTATTTTATTAAAAACATAATTTGCATGACTGGGCATGCGCACACTGGTTCATCCATCCTGTGTTAGGCCACGTCAGGCTATGACAATAAGTCAGTCAGCACATGCCCGGAAAAGCAGAACCCGGATGCGCATGCGCCAAATGGCCAGGGGGAGCGCAGCGATCAGAGAACTCAGTGGCCGTGGCGGTGAGGAAGAGGGAGAAGGGGATGAGAAAGCAGACGGGGGAGCGGCGGGCAGCGGAGCGGGGAGCAGAGAAAAGTGCAGTTATCGCAATGGCGGAGGTTAGTACATCCCGCCTACAGCCTGTAACATGACAGTTAGGAGCTGGTATCTCTCTCTGCTATATCACTTTCCAAGGCTTAATACACCTCCACGTTAAACAGTGTATTAAGGTGTTATCCGAGGGGTGTGGGAGGCTAGCTCCAGGAAAACTTGATTACTTTTCTGGATGTCCGGGAGTACCACAAGATTTTTGGGAGCCTCCCAGCTATTCCAGGAGAGTAGACAAGTATTAGAAAATGCACCTTGAAAGCTATTTAAACCTGACAGGACCTATAAGTTGACCCCTGTAATTCAGACCAGCACTATGACAGTTTTTAAGCTTTTAATAAGGTTTCCAAAATAACTGGTTCTACAGCTGGAAAATAAATGATGTCAACATGCAATGTACTTGTTTCTGTTTCAGAGCAACAAATTCACTTCATTATGTAGAATATATATTCTGTATTCTGGAAACAGAAGGATTTCAAAATCTTAGATCAAATTTGCCTTCAATTAAATGGAACAGCCATGGACATCAGACTTGCCCCAACATGTGCATGGGGTTCTGGGAATTCACTTAATCTGGTACAATAATCCACTCCTAAAGAACCTGGTCCTCTGGGACAAATACAGTACCTCAATGATAATATGTTTATGTGAAATGGGGATTATACCACCCTCAAGGATTTTCTAGGGTATATTAATAATTATCTGAAACTAAGAGAATTAAATGTAAATTTAGATGAAAATGTCTTCTTGGATATTGAAATCTACTACAAGGGTAATGAGATTTAAATTAAGACATATTGATGACCATGGATGCAAGCCAGCTGCCAAACTCCCCATGGGTAAAATAAAATTAAAGAGATCAATTCAGAATTGTCAGGAAAACTATATGGACAAAACCAAATTCAATGCTCAAGTTATTATGCAACAGATTTAAAGAAAGAGGAGGGGTTTTGAAAAATTGGAACAACATAAACTCGCCAATGACTAAAATTTAGCTACCAATGATTCTATTAGAATACCACTTATTACAGAATATAGTAAATAGGGTAATCAAAGTAAAAAAAAAAAGACATTTATAAACAGTGGCATAAACAGTGGTTTCCAAATAATATTCTGGAACCCCCAATAGCTAATGTTTACCAGATTCCTTTAATCACACCGATGATTTAATAAAAAATTATCCTACCTGTTTCTACAGAAATAAAACCTTACAAATTGACTTGTTGGGGGTACAGTACTTGACTGGAATTGAGAAACCCTGGCATACATTATTGAAAGACCTTGCCTGAAAACAAACTTACCTACCAAATCCCAAACAGTCCTTAGAAAAGCTCCAAACATTAAAACCTCTTTGACGCATACTGTTCTAAAGTAAACCAAGAAAGACAAACATAAGTGGTTCAATATTAAGATTAAAGGATATTGTCCATGCTCTGACTGTAAAGAATGTAGAATTGGCTTTGAAATCAACTACGCTCACACCCAAGTGGATAAGGAGTACAAAAGAGAATTTAGCATCAACTTCAGCTGTGACTACGTTACCGGTCACTAGAGTGCCCATATGGTCTACAAGATGTAGGTAAGACATCAAGACCCATGTCTCCTGAACATACAGAAGGGCCTTGAGACCCATAATGCATTACATAAAATTAATTAAAAAAACTTTACAGCAGCAGCAGAGGTTTAAAGGACATCAGTATTGAGAGAATATCCTACAACATAAAAGGTGGAGACAAACAGAAAAGACTTTCACATTGAGAGACATATTGGTTTTACCATACAAACCCCATAGTCTCAACATAGATACTGACTTGACAGCTTTTTATGTAATAAGTTACAAAAGCCTTTGAAGATGGCACTGTAACAGTTCACCATGCAACCATCTTTATACCATCAAGTTTGATATATCATATGTCTGGTATTTTACATGGGGCTTGTGTTTGAATTCATGCAAAGGCATAGCTACCATAGGTGCAGGCAGGGGTGGTCTTCAGTATGCCGACTGACGGGATCCCGGCTCACAGTATACCGGTGCCGGGATCCCGACAGCCGGCATACGAGATATATTCTCCCTCGTGGGGTCCACGACCCCCCTGGAGGGAGAATAAAATAGCGTGGCCACCGTGCCCGTAGCGTGGCGAGCGCAGCGAGCCCGAAAGGGGCTCATTTGCGCTCACCACAGTGTCGGTAAGCCGGCGGTCGGGCTCCCGGTGCCGGTATGCTGGTCGCCGGGAGCCCGACAGCCGGCATACCATAGTGAACCCGCAGGCAGTGCAGCAGCTGCTATGGGGCCCACCTTCTCTGTCACAGTTACATGTGTTATATACATTTTTTGCCGTTAGGTGGTACGTAGGGGTCCTTTAAAACTTTTTGCTTGGGGCCTGTGATATATCTAGGTATGCCCCTGGACC
The DNA here is from genome assembly GCF_028390025.1 of Pseudophryne corroboree. Classification (NCBI taxonomy): domain Eukaryota; kingdom Metazoa; phylum Chordata; class Amphibia; order Anura; family Myobatrachidae; genus Pseudophryne; species Pseudophryne corroboree. Next base: position 100,931,409 of record NC_086453.1, on the reverse strand, counting down.
TGCTCATTGTAGTGTGGTATAAAATGAACTTGAGGGAATTTTAATGTTAAATAATATGAACCGGGGCACTGTAATGAGGCACAATATGAACGGGGAGCACTATATATCATAATGTGAATTGTGGGTACTGTGCGGCATAATGTGTACTGGCAGCTCTGCAATGTGACATAGGGTGAACATAAGCACTACTACGGTTCATAAAAGAAACTAGGTCACTACTATGGGGCATAACATTAAATAAGGCTCTGCTATGGTTCAGAAAATGAACTAGGGCACTATTATAGGGCATAAAATTAACAACTGCTGCAGAGAAGTGTTTCTCTAGAAGCATTGGGACGAGGGGCCCTTCAAAATGTTGCTATGGGGCCCACAAAGTTCTGGCTATGCCCCTGATTTCATGCTTACATAACTTAGACACATTGACAATCCTTAAATAACATGTGAATCATATATTTAAATGAGGCTTAAATTTATCACATACTGTATAGTGTGCATTATGCTATTTTAGCTAATTAATGATATGTTGATATGCAAATATTTTGGCAAAAATAAGAGGTCCTTTCTGTATCTACAATGAATTTTGGGTTACACATTTATTTTTTTAATTTTATTTAACTATTTTGAAAATTATATTGGTCACTGAAGAATTCCAACTATCTACAGAACATCCAAGTTTTTGATTATGTACAGTATGTTGCCATCCATGTAAGATACCCTGATTTGAAGGTACTCCTAAATATAGCCAAGTCTATCTTAATGGGGGATATGAGAGCTCTACAGTACAGTAGTAATATGTAACATTTTCTCATTTCCCCATTTAACACATTAGACAGTTGTGTCATTTTCCACATTGCAACACTACAACACCTTTCAGCTGTACATAATTAATGATAGTGCTAATGCAGTTATCACCTCTTCAATTTCCATCTCTCTTTTATTACCTTTTCCTGAGAATACTGAGAACAGTTAGTGACACGGTCACTGGGACTTAATACACGTCTCACATCTAGCACTTATGTACAATACACGCAACATTAGGAACATCGGTCGCACATCGGTCACACAATCGACATTCTGAGACACAATAGGGTTGCTCACAAGATCAATGGAGCGTCTATGTGCGCAAGCGGAAGATTAGGGACACGGCCTGTGAGCCCTCTATACACATAACAGCAGCTGCGGCATTAGCATAATTTGCAGAATCACTGCATATAAAGGCGTAGTCATGACGAGAGTTGTGTCAACTTCTAAATCAGCCCCATAATTACTATGCAGCTATATCCACCACTTGCACAAAGCTTAAAACTGCAGTGATTGCTTGTTATTAATATCCCTTACACATATGTATCCACAATACAAATGTATGTGTACTAGCTGGCTGTTTCACAGAACGAGAGGTCAAATGACCTTAACTTGCACCTGGCATGTACATCTCGTGCAGAGCCGCAGAACCTAAAGAAGCAGTTATCATATTTCCATGACAAGTGAATTAATATCCACGCTTGACAAATTATAGGCTTGATTCAGAATTAGTTTAAAGCAAAAAACTAATGAAAAAAAAAGAAGAAATTGTACCTTGGAAAGACCATGTGGGACTCAAAATGTGCATAAGGGTTTATAGGGCCTGATTTAGGGGTGGATGCAATGTGTATGTTTGCAGATCTGAGCAATGTTTTGCACTGCGGTTGCAAAACAGTACAGTGCGTGGCGATTTATTAGCAATGGTGGACGCAGTGATCATTTATTCACAAAGTGAGTGACAGGTAGTGAGCGTTTGTCTACGGTAATGTGGGGTGGCGAATCAAACATAGGGATGACGCAAGCATTTTGGGGGCGAGTCTAAGCCTGCAACTGTGTCTTAAGTATTCCGTTGTAAAGGCTGCAGTGGCTTACTTGCAATGTTCATTCTGATCACCCATAGGCTTGGTCAGAGGTCTGATGTTGTGACCAGTGGTGCATCTTTGTACACAAGTAGCACATCATTCATGCCGTCTGTGGGGTCTCTGTACAAATCCCTGTGGCTGCGGCATTGACATATTTTCTCAGATATGGTAGATCCATGCTGAGTGCTGATTCACAATGTAAAAATCCTTGTATCATCCAGTGTCTGATATTCTATTATTTTTCCTTCTAGGTTCTACACTGATATCTTTGAATTTGTGCGCCTAATTCAGACCTGATCGCAGCAGCAAATTTGTTAGCAAATGGGCAAAACCGTGGGGGTCATTCTGACCCGATCGCACGCTGCAGTTTTTCGCAGCGTAGCGATTGGATCAGAACTACGCATGGCTGCCCGTCGCTGTGCTACGATCGCCTCTGCCTGATTGATAGGCAAAGGTGGTCGATGGGCAGGAGGAGGCGAAACGGCGGCATTTGGCCGCCGTTTCGCGGGCACGGTCCGGCCAACGCAGGCGTGGCCGGACCGTGCGGGTAGTGGCCCGCAGCGGCTCCGTGACGTCACACGCAGCCACTGCGGGCCAGGGAGCGATGAGTAACTCCCGGCCAGCACGCTAAAGCTGCGCTGGTCGGGTGCTACTCTTGAAGTGCAAAGGCATCGCTGCTGTGCGATGCCTTTGCACTTCTGCGAGGGGGAGCCGGACTGACATGCGGGGCGGGCTAGCCCTGTGCTGGGCATCCCCCCGCATGTCAGGGAAGAAGACCGTAACTGTACTAAATTTAGCACAGCTACGATCAACTCGGAATGGCCCCCCATGTGCACTGCAGGGGGGTAGCTACAACACGTGCAGAGAGAGTTAGATTTGGGTGGGTTATTTTGTTTCTGTGCAGGGTAAATACTGGCTGCTATATAAATACACTACAACTTAGATTTCAGTTTGAACCCCCCCCAAGAGCTAACTCTCTCTGCACATGTTATATCTGCCCCCCCCCCCCCCCCAGCAGTGAACACGGTTTTGCTAATTTGCTGACAAATTTGCTGCTGCAATCAGGTCTGAATTAGGCCCTGAGTGTTAAAACACATTTATCTCACACCACCAATATGAACCGCAATACCTCTGTTATCTGATAAGGGTGCTACCTATGATTCCCATCTTTTTGGCCACTGGTGTAAGTCACCATTATTGTCCAAACAACCAAGGAAGGCTGGTTCCTACGGGGGTACTGCTCTCACCATAAAATATCTTTCCCATTTTTTTACATATATATACCCTGTGTCAAAAGGCAGGAAACTGTATTTTTGGGGGTACTTCACTAGTTATAAAAGTCTTTGTATTTTTTTTTTAAAGCTATACACATTAATGGAAGCCTACTTTAAGCAGACTAGCTGATCTTCTTGCGCAACCATTACTTTGTCCTTAAAGCCTCTTCTATGTTGAGACTCCCTGCCCCTCTAACCCAGCATTAATACTAATGAGCTTCCTGTTATAATGTTCAGCATTTCTGTGATGACTCTGTTGTTATTGTATATCATTGAACTTTGTGTCCCTTTATAAGCCAATATTTTTTTTTATAAAATGTTATTAAGGAAAGGTTTCATTTAAGTATTTACTAGTTCAGTTGGAGAGTAGCCAATAATGTGTGTTTGTTTATACTTCTGTGGTCTTGGAGAAGGCACATCTCTCAACTGGCAGCTGCCCAATTGTTAACTATTTTAAGCCCTAAAGCTATTTGTTTTTTTTTTCTTCTCACCTCATGTTCCTGCAAACTCCGACCATTGTGCAGTGACTTCTAGCCTATGATCAGCTCCACTACTGACAAATTGTCACATTAACATTATAAAGTTGCTATACAGAGTAATTAAGGAATGACCCCAATAGCATTATCTAGAGGAAATATGGCAGCTGTATGTAAGCAACCAGTAATACAAGTGTATAATAACTGGGGTCCAATGGTCCATCCTTAAGAGGAGTTACTGTCAGACATTGCACTGGGGTGGGTGTCACTTACCAAATTCAGAGTTCTCTTAGATGGGGGCTGCAGACTTTATGCTTCAGGTAGGACTTCAGTATCCACAGCTCTGGCTGTGACTTTCCCTGGTTCTATCTCTGCTCATTCAATCTCCAGACCGGCTCTCTCTAGTGGTGACACGTTGAATTATAAGACCTTTCTAAAATCATGGTCAGATGACCAAGGACATCAGACTGCCTGTTCCATGCAAATCACATCTCCTATATAAAGATGGTTTGGGCCTTTTCTCTTTGCAAGAATTTTGCTTCAGACCTTTTGGCTCCCTGTGATCCTTTTTGTTTCTAGTCTAGATTTATGTTCCTTTGACACTTATGGTGCTGTGCTTCAGTCATCTGTTCCATTCCCTGGCCTCCTGTGCCTTGAGCTTTGTTACACTTTCAGTAGCTTCGCTATCCTCCCACTGCATGGTATCTTGTGCCTTATTACGCTTTGTTATATTGTCCTCATACCTCTTGGTGCCTTTATTTCTGTTTGCCTTGCTATTCTTTGGTTTCCTGGTGCCTCATGCCTCTCTATAGACAACAGTATTTCATTGACCCTTGCTGTTTGTTATCATATTCAACTACTCCAAGACTCTGTGCTTCTATCCAGTTACCTCATCTCTCACTTCAACTACTCTTGTGGATCCTGGCAGTCATGTCTGCTGCTTAATTTGGGGGCTGCAACCTGTGTGGTGTCAGAAACAAAGCCCATACCATACCTCTTTGCTGAGGTTGTCTGTACCTCCAAAGTAAGCAGTGTCAAACCAGCACTGGCTGCACAGGATCCATAACATTACTGTGATTCCGGACATAAATTACCTGGCTCGCCGACTTCCACTAAGCGCGATCAAGCTAGCACGTATCCAACAACTCTGTGTGGGTGCAGATCAGGATTCAGTAGTTTACTCCAATATAAGTACAATGTGGACATTGAACCACAATTGTAAAAAGGCATCGCTCAGCAACACATAGGGGACAAATTACATACAGTATACAGTGACTATGAAAAATGAACCCTAAAAGTCTAAGTAATCGACACTTTAGGGATTTTCATTAACAACACACTGATTTGAGCACCCTACTGAAGCAACCAATACTCTACAACAGACAAGACAGAGACGAATCCGGAACAAATTATATACACACATTGTGGTAAATTTACTAAGATGGGAGTTCTATTTAAGATGGGATGTTGTCCATTGCAACCAATCAGATTCCAGGTATTGTCTTCTAGACAGGGCCGGTTCTAGCCCTGTTTGTGCCCCGGATGGGAAATAGGGGTGTGGCTTCATACAGGGGGCGTGATCAGTTACGCCCCCTGTACAGTAGATTAGCGCCGCTGAAATGCTGTGCGGTGCGCGATGACGTCATCGCGCACCACACAGCAAAGGTCCTCTCCACGAAGGGAAACTAGACGCGTAACGTCTAGTTCCCTTCACAGCGGGACCAGCAGGGGACACAGCGGGCAGCGGGGGGCACAGCAGTAGTGGATCTTGCCATGGTGCGGCGCCCTCCGGATGGCGCCGGTGCCCTCCGGAAGGCGGTGCCCTGGGCAAAAGTCCTGCTTGCCCGTGGCAAGATCAGCTATTGCTTCTAGAAGGTGCTAGATAAAGGAGAAGTAGAATCTGATTGGTTGCTATGGACAACAACCCATCTTAAATAGAACTCCTATCTTAGTAAATTTACCCCATTGAATCTCCTAAACGAGATGTAGGATATCAACTGCTGTATCACTTTGTCATATAAAGCTCGAGCATAAATAACACTAGAGCCAAATATAATAGCCCATGATTTTCGGGAGGAGACATTGATTCTGGCAAGATACTCTAGTCACCAACCTGGTTTTGCCTTCAAACTAACTGCAGATTTAAATCTAGTGAAATTGTTGCGGCTCCCACAAATCCTTATTACATTTGGCTCCAAGAGGGAAATTGCAACAGTTTCTTAATTTCCCCGCTTGGCTTCATGTCATTTTATAAAAATAAAAAACCACAGCAAATGCCTCTATTTAGAATGCAAGTTGTCATCATAATTTTCTACTGTAAAACTGGCAGATATATCATGTAGCAGTTTTGAAACACACCAAAAAGGCGAGTTTGTATGAAGAATTACAGAGATCTCTTAAATCCATGAAGCACTATTCTTATTTCCCAAAAAGTATGTACCCCCCTCCTCCTCTCCCCCAATGATAACCAGCATTAGCGCTTGCAGATTAGGTAGAAGCAAAATCTAGGGTCAACTATGTTGCTATGTACAGTACATTATTTCCACCCAACCTGTCCTAGTGCCTCTTCTCTACCTCTACTCTACTTTTCTACTGGCTACACTTACCCAACTTGTCCACAATAATCCCTTCATCAGTCCAGTTTCTCTACTATCATCCCATCTAAACCCGGGTGGTATTCATGTGGTCACATGACCTCCACCAACATCCTGCCCCCTCACTATCCCGATGGTCAGCATGCCGACCAAGAGGGACTATTTCCACTCGTGGGTGTCCACGACACCCATAGAGTGGGAATAGAACCCATGGCGACCGCAGGTCGCCACCGAGCCCGCAAGGGGCTTGCTGCACTCGCTCCTACCCATCGGGATCCCGGCGTCGGTATGCTGACCGGCGGTCTCCTGACCGCCGGTCAGACATACTACACCCCTAAACCCCTACTGCCACCATCAAAGATGACTTTTCTTCTGCCTCCTAGTTACTTCCTCCACCTTCCTTCTCTAATTTAGACTCTGCCCTTCTTATTGAACTTCCCCTGCCCACATCCTTAAATGCTCTGTTCACTGCTCACTTACCACTTCCTAGGCTGCTCTGATTGGATCCACTCCATCACCCAATATCCTGTGTACTTGTAAATTTTTTCACCAACCTCATTTTCCTATCTTCTGCACCAATTCTGGGCTTCGCTGTCTATTTCCATTCTACTCATATTCCTTATCCCTCCTCAAAATTTCCACCCTCGAAAAATCCATTGTCTGTGGCATTGCAGTCAAAAACTCTATTCATTGAGCTGTCTGCCCTTGTATAGAAAGCTAACTTTCTAAGAATTCTAACTAGTTAAAGCTTTCCATGTACTTTGTGGAAAAATGATCAACAGCGGAGTAGATTTATGTAGTATGTCAATTTTGCTGCAGCAATACATGTTAATAAAGTATGATTTATGTATTTTAATCTTAATAGCAATTTGCAATTTTAGTTATTTTTGATTGTCTCCGATAAATGGTGAGGACAGCGCTTCTGATTTTCCACAGAGGGTCACACCTGTGTGGGTAGTTTGTGTTTTTTTGGTTAATATAGGGATTGCAATTATCCCTATATCAGGAGCAGCAGTCATCGCCATTGTCTAAAATCTCCTTGATCCAGCGGGTACTGGCGCCAGAGAGTGTATACACCTGTCCACACAAGGTTAGTGTGTGGGCGGTTGTGTACACATCCAATATCATTTATTCTTTGATTGATTATGTAGTGTGTGACTGCAAGGTATGGGATGTGTGGCTGCACACTAAATAGATCTGCTCAATTGCAAGTACAAGTAGGTTCATATTGTTGGGAATCGCATAGTTTCTATGCAGGATCAAATAGACCAATGAGTAGGGTGTTTGACTGGATGCAACAGGTTATAATCTTGAATCCTGGGTATGGCAGTGTAATGAAATGTGTTATTTAATAAAGGGTATTGTAACTAAATAAAAGCGAGCTCTCAAGTTAAGTGCACAAATGTGGTATAAAGAGGATTTGTGTGCAAATCCATTTTCTTGCAGTGTTCAGTAAATGTGTGTATAATATCTATCTATCTATCTATCTATCTATCTATCTATCTATCTATCTATCTATCTATCTACAGTGCATCTGGAAAGTATTCACAGCGCTTTGCTTTTTCCACATTTTGTTATGTTACAGCCTTATTCCAAAAAATTCTACACACAATACCACATAATAACATGAATAAAGTTTTTTTGCGATTTTTGCAAATTTATTAAAAATAAAAAAGTAAGAAATCACATGTAAATAAGTATTCACGCCCTTTACCATGAAGCTCAAAAATGAGCTCGGGTGCATCCTGTTTCCACTGATCATCCTTGAGATGTTCCTTTTGCTTAATTGGAGTCCACCTGTGGTAAATTCAGTTGATTGGACATGATTTAGAAAGTCACACACCTGTCTATATAAGGTTCCACACTTGACAGTGCATGTCTGAGCACAAACCACGGATGAAGTCAAAGGAATTGTGTGTAGATGTGAGAGACAGGATTGTCTCGAGGCACAAATCTGGGGAAAGTTACAGAAAAATATCTGCTGCTTTGAAGATCCTTATGAGCACAGTGGCTTCCATCATCCATAAATGGAAGAAGTTCAGAACCACCAGGACTCTTCCTAGAGCTGGCTGGCCGTCTAAACTGAGCAATTAGGGTGAAAGGGCCTAGTCAGGGAGGTGACCAAGAACCCGATGGTCATACTGTCAGAGCTGTGGAGAGAGGAGAACCTTCCAGAAGTGCAACCATCTCTGCAGTAATCCACCAATCAAGCCTGTATTAAGCAGCCCATCTGGAGTTTGCCAAAATGCACCTGAAGGACTCTCAGACTATGAGAAACAAAATTCTCTGGTCTGATGAGACAAAGATTGAACTCTTTGGTGTGAATGACAGGCGTCATGTTTGGAGGAAGCCAGGCACCGCTCAACACCAGGCCAATACCATCCCTACAGTGAAGCATGGTGGTGGCAGCATCATGCTGTGGGGATGTTTTTCAGCTGCAGGAACTGGGAGACTAGTCAGGATAGAGGGAAACATGAATGCAGAAATGTACAGATACTTCCAGGATGAAAACCTGCTCCAGAGCACTCTTGACCTCAGACTGGGGCGATGGTTCATCTTTCAGCAGGACAACAACCCTAAGCACACAGCCAGGATATCAAAGGAGTAGCTTCAGGACAACTCTATGAATGTCCCTGAGTGGCCCAGCAGGAGCCCAGACTTGAATCCGATTGGACATCTCTGGAGAGATCTGAAAATGGCTGTGCATCGACGCTTCCCATCCAACGTGATGGAGCTTGAGAGGTGCTGCAAAGAGAAATGGGCGAAACTGCCCAAAGACAGGTGTGCTAAGCATGTGGCATCATATTTAAAAATACTTGAGGCTGTAATTGCTGCCAAAGGTGCATCAACAAAGTATTGAGCAAAGGCTGTGAATACTTATGTACATGTGATTTCTTAGTTTTTTATTTTTAATAAATTTGCAAAACTTTTTCACGTTGTCATTATGAGGTATTGTGTGTAGAATTTTGAGGGGAAAAATGAAATGTAACATAACAAAATGTGGAAAAAGTGAAGCGCTGGATACACTATACTTTCTGGATGCACTGTATCTATCTATCTATCTATCTATCTATCTATACAAAACAAAATGTGGGAAGGGGCATCAAAGCATGGGCTTTCTCTAGGATTTTGTCATACCCCTTCCCCACTAGGCATGCGCCTTGTGTCCCTACTGATACAATGGCGGGGGGCGCCAATTCTCTTTCTGGCACAGAGCACCAGTAAGTCTACTTATGGCTCTGTCCCTAACATTCTTTTTTTCTGTTCACTTTGGAATACTGGATCCATCTCCAACAACTTTGCTTCTATCCAGGACCTATTCCTCTCTCATTCCATCTGTTTCTCTTCCTTTACTGAAACCAGGATCCCTCCTTTTAACACTGCGTTTCCGACTTCACTTTCCTATGTGAGTCTTTCTGCGATCCATACTAGTAACAATGTAATAGCTGCATAGACTGATTGCACCTTTAGCGACATAAAATTTCACGGCAGATAAGAACCACTTGGCCAATCTAGTCTGCCCCTTTAATGTTATAGGAAAAAATGTTACTCCCAGCGCTTGCTCGATATCACACATATAGCTTGTAGGTTGTAAAATAAATTTTTGTTTTTATTCAAAATTTATACAGAAAGTCATAAATATATATTATATGGTAAAAATATATATATATGTTGCTTATAAATATCAGAGTTAAAATTTTGAAATACCGGTATGTATTGATAACATAAACACAAACAAAAACATATAAACAAGACAGAAATAAGACAAAAATAAGAAAGGACTTAGAGTTTAGTGAAAATAGAAAAGTACCAGATGAAGAGAAATTCTTAAGGATGTTTTGAAGAAAACGGGTAGACACGCTGTTAAGCGTTTTACTCTATCCAATATGTATGTGCACAGTGAGTTGCTTTTGGTCATAAAAAATTGTTTATGAAAAACAGTATGGGTGGTAATAGTCCTGGAGAATGTAACAATGTTGTTACTTAGTTTCCGTCCAAAAGGATTTTATGCAGATGGATACAGTGTATCAGTTCAAGTCTGTATCGTTACTCACAGTCTCTGAGGTCTGAAAGTGCTGCTGCGCTCGTCCAGGGGATCCTCCGTGTCCTGCTGAATGCCGCTGCTTATAACGTGCTGGGGTGTTTGCATGCACCCGTCCGGGCGGTCTTCTGTGTTCAGCCCGGGGCTCCCCTTGGCGGCGTGTAAGCGGGCGCTGATATAAGGACGGAGTCCGTTGTTGTCTGCCGGCACACAACAACGGACTCCGTCCTTATACCAGCGCCCGCTTACACGCCGCCAAGGGGAGCCCCGGGCTGAACACAGAAGACCGCCCGGACGGGTGCATGCAAACACCCCAGCACGCTATAAGCAGCGGCATTCAGCAGGACACGGAGGATCCCCTGGACGAGCGCAGCAGCACTTTCAGACCTCAGAGACTGTGAGTAACGATACAAACTTGAACTGATACACTGTATCCATCTGCATAAAATCCTTTTGGACGGAAACTAAGTAACAACATTGTTACATTCTCCAGGACTATTACCACCCATACTGTTTTTCATAAACAATTTTTTATGACCAAAAGCAACTCACTGTGCACATACATATTGGATAGAGTAAAACGCTTAACAGCGTGTCTACCCGTTTTCTTCAAAACATCCTTAAGAATTTCTCTTCATCTGGTACTTTTCTATTTTCACTAAACTCTAAGTCCTTTCTTATTTTTGTCTTATTTCTGTCTTGTTTATATGTTTTTGTTTGTGTTTATGTTATCAATACATACCGGTATTTCAAAATTTTAACTCTGATATTTATAAGCAACATATATATATATATATATTTACCATATAATATATATTTATGACTTTCTGTATAAATTTTGAATAAAAACAAAAAATTATTTTACAACCTACAAGCTATATGTGTGATATCGAGCAAGCGCTGGGAGTAACATTTTTTCCTATAACATTACAAATAAGGTCTGTGGTAACCTTACTTCTCTCCATAGCAGCTACTCTTTATTTACCACCAGGTGAAAGCGCAGTCCTCACAAACCCCTATTTGCATATTGCCCCTTTAATGTAATTGAAAAATCCAAACATTTCTTCTCTATATCTCTATAAGTCTGGGTCACTGTCACCTATCACCCACCATTTCCTGTCTTACAATTCCTGGACAATTTACAGCATAGTTTTCTGAATTTCTTTACACTGATGTACCCACTCTTAAGGTGCCCATACACTAGAGCGATTTTGCCCGATTTCATCCAATTCCGACGTTTTGGGCAGATAAATCTGATGAAAATGGGCAAATCGCATGTACTTTACTTCCAATCCAATGCGTGGTCCTGTGAGCATCGGATCGGAGCCCCTAGATTGGAAGTACTGCACTATAGATACTGTATGTCGGATCCCACAGGCATGGCTGGTATCGCATGCAAAACATCATATGCTAAAGAACTGCATATAATGTATCGTATGTGTTCCTGCTGCCCGGGAAGCTGCCGGGCGGTTCAAGGGAAATCTTATGCGACTTCTCCCTTAGAGAAGTCGCATAAGTGTATGGGCACCTTTATTCTAGAGAATTTCAACATCCCCACTGACAGCCCTTCTGGAATGGAAATCTCTAAATTCCTTAACAATAACCTTTTGTTATAGTCTGTCCCAATGGATTTAATCTCCAGCACATTCCCATGGTAACTCCATTGACCTCGTGTTCTCCCATCCCTGCTACATCTGCATCTTGTCTAATCACACACAGTGGCATCTAGATTTCCTGATCCTATACTCTCTATGCTAAAAATCAATAAAAAAAATCTTCCTGTGATGCTGTCTTCAATTTCAGATTAATCATATCTTCTTAGTACGCCAAACACTCTCCCGTCAAAGAAAACCTACTGAAGATCCTCAATCTCTATCTTGCCCAACACCCCCTTTTGCCACCAACGTTAGCACAACTGACGCATCTATCCTTGACAGATCCACCTTCCCACACACAATCTCTCCCCATTCACCTAGCCATTTTCAAGTCTTTCCTCTTTCTTAAAGTGACACCTCAGCCGTGTTCTTTCCCAACTCCTGTTCTACCTTTCCCCAATGTTTTATGCTACTTAGCTCATCCATTCAACCTATCCTTCTCCCCTGACATCTTCCACTCCACCTTCAAACATGCACTTATTTCTAATTTTCTCCAGAAATACTATCACTCTCCCTTATACCACACCATGTTCCTGCTTTCCTGTTGGTTCCAAAGTTTTTGACCAGCTTGTCTAAAATCTCCTGACCAATGTTATTTCCATTTTTTTTCTTGACCTCTGAAGTTTACTCTCTATCTGACCCTCTAAAGCAGAGATTTTCAACCTTTTACAACTCACGGCACACTAAACAAAATGTAAATTTTGCCAAGGTACAATCAAATATAATGGTGATGCATGTTGCGTTTCCTAGGATGTTATGTTGCAGCTTCTCCATAGGTAACGCCTGAGCCCCATCTGAGAAAGCCAGAAGAGCCCAACATCGCCCGAAAAACACTGCTCTAAAGTAACCAATGATCTACTCTGAACTAAGTTGCACTTCTCCTTGCTCATACATCATGAAGTGTATGGCAGTTACTGTTCAAAACCTTTCTCTCCTTAGGTTTTGCAGTACTGTCCTCTCTCAGTTTACCTCTTTCATTATTCCTATTTATGACTCATGCTCCCTCCCTTTCCTCTTTGTGTTGGAGTCCCCCATGATTCTGTTATCACCCCTCAGCTTTTCTCTCTTTGTATTCTTTCTACGTGTGAACTCATATGTTCCTTCGGGATCGGTATGAAATACCTCCAATCAAAATACCGACGTTCAAAATCCCGACACCAATTGACCGATGGTCAAAATCCCGACATGGACAAAATACCGACATGGACAAAGTACCGACATTTAACATACCGACAAGGTCAAAATACCGACATGTAAAATGCCGACATGTCAAAATACCGACATGCGATTTTAATGGTTTTTTGTGTGTATGTCGACATAAGTCAACATGGACACCATATAAAGTGTACCGCGTCCCCCCGCATGGCTCGCTGCGCTCGCCATGCTTCGGGCACGGTGCCTCGCTGCGCTCGGCACACTATATTCCCCCTCCAGGTCCACTGGGATGGTAAAGTATGAACAAGTCGGTTTCAATGAAAAAAATCATGAAAAACGCATGTCGGTATTTTGACCTGTCGGCATTTTACATGTCGGTATTTTGACCTTGTCGGTATTTTAAATGTCGGTATTTTGTCCATGTCGGTATTTTGACCTTGTCGGGATTTTGACCATCGGTCAATTGGTGTCGGGATTTTGAACGTCGGGATTTTGATTGGAGGTAAACTGACTGCATCCCGTTCCTTCAGCTCCACTACCATCTCTATGAAGATGACACTCAAATATAACTTTCATCCTCTGAATATTCTCGATTTGTTTTTTTTACCACATTTTTTATCGCCACCTGGATGTCCCAACATTTTCTCGAACATAAGATGTGAAAAGCACTGCTCATCATTTTACACATTTTAATGCCACTGCCTGCCCCCACTTTATAATTATGCTTGCACTGTATGTTCTAGTTTTAATTTATATATTTATATGATTTGTTTACTGACTGTCCGGCACTCCATCATTTTGTGCTCCAAACAAATAAACAGTTATAATGAGTGATGAGCATGGTCTATCTTAAACCAAGGGATATTGTTAGAAATATTAATATGTAATATGTTTAATAAGTTTGCATATGTGGAAGTCTAACCATACATACAAATAAACCACAACAATATTAATATTGAACAAAAATGTGTGAGCAGACCCATTGGTGCCTCAGGGGCAGATTGTTGCCCTGAATGGGGCTCGGGGGTACTGCAAGTGGGGGAGAGCTTCTCCTGCTTCTCCTCCTTGAAGCAACTAAGCTTCTGTCCTCCCTTTGGCAGTGGCTCTCCCGGAGACTCACACAGCAGCCAAGCAGCCAGTCACTATTGTTAGCACCGGTGTCCCAACGCGCTGCATTACAGGGAAGAAGATGCATTCAATAATCTACAACTCCCAGCAGGCCTTAGCACCGGAATGCTTCGGCGCTAAGGGCTGCTGTGAGCTGTAGTTTATTGAGTGCATCTACGTCCCTGTAATGTGGCGCGTTGGGACACCGGCGCTAACAATACAGTGACTGGCTGGCAGAACTGACTGACTCACTGAATCAATGTAAAAGTTGAGAATGCTGTGCAGTGTCAGTGACACTGCATACTCACTGCACTGCACAGCACTGTCACCTTTTACATTGATTCAGCGTCCAGACATTACCCTCCGCGATTTCACCCACTCTATCCGTTACATTAGCCATCTCGGGGCTTCCAGGCCGGCAGCCCAGGTGCTGTGTTGCGGAGTCAGGGGCTCTGGGGATCTGGGCATGGCTGTGTCGGGGAGGCATTTCTGTGACATCACACGCAGAGGAGGCTCCGGGGCTCAGAGAGTATGCGGTGCAGGGAGGACTATGAAAGCCTTCCGGTGCGCCGCTTTCATACACATCTATGTCGGTGGCCACAGCAGCATTTGTTCCACCTGTGCCGCGGCTAGGGAGTGGGGATTGTTGATGCCGGAGGGGGCAGGTGGACTGGCAGCAGGACATAGGACGCTGCAGTAAAAGGATTTTTTCCCCCCTATCTACAGCGCAGAGACTTGCTGCAGATGCAGTGGCATAACCTCCAGCTGTACCTTTTTGGCAGGTACAGTACCTTTTTTATGGTCTGTACTGATTTTTGGCTTTCCAAACTTCCATTGAAAGTATAGGAAAAGGGGCATGGCCACGCCACTGTACCTGTGGCCATGCCCCCTTTTCGAATGTGTACCGATTTTTCTGTGTAAATTGTTGGAGGGTATGTTGCTGCAGATGCAGTGGGCCTATTTTGGGGTGTGGACCTGGAGCTGCAGCTCCATCAGCCCCATTGTTAATTCTGCACTTGGAACACACAGCAGCCAAAGGGCAGAGCTTCCCATTTGATCTAACCTGTGTGTGAGGGCGTTTCTCGCCCAATCAGCTGTGGACTGGGTGTGATAGACCTGCTGCTAACCCAATGAGAGCTCCTAGCCACGCCCAGCGTTATCCACACAGTCATAGAGTGACAGATCTGGGCTATTATACAGGAGATAATAAGGAAAAAAAAGAAAACTTTCCAAACACTGGAAATATCTGAGACTTCTTTTGTCTGACAGCCAATCACAAGTGCTTTCCAACAATGGCCACAAGCATATTATGATGAGGATAGCCCCCTGTGAATCCCTACTCTGATGATGATCATACACTGACATTAATATTGAATCCCTAGTGATGTGGGGGGGGGGGGGGGGACACAAGACTGAGCAAGTGTAGTCTCTTTGATTAATGATGAGCTGGGACTAAAGACATGTACCATAGACTGGTAATGTGAATAAAGTGAGGTCTTTATTTCTGTATGAGGCAGAGATGGTGAGTTCCTATTACAAGGTGCTCTCTTTAAAACATATACATTTTAGACAATAAGTCATATTCTCACAGAAAAAAAAATGCAGGTGCACACTCTAAGCACTAAGAACACAGGTAATCAAAACAATTATAATAAACTCTACAATTTAGCATGGAGTAATATTGAGGTTCTTAGCACAATTTGTGACGAAAAATGTGGGCCCACCTACCAAGTCATGGTGACATCATCATCATGGTGACTAACATCCCTAATACTGACATATTATATGTCTTTATACAGGTATTACCTATCATAATGCTTATTCTAATATGTAGACAGCAAATTCAAGGACCCATACTAATTAAAAACACCTAAGGGCAGGTGGGTGGGTTGTTTGTTTAGGTAGAAGGGTCTCCACGTTCAAGTGTACATATACAATTACAGAGTAAAAGGGGTGCACACCCTAATTTTAAACATACGAGGTGCTATCTTCCTAAGACTTGTAGTGTCACACAGAAAAAAAGCAAAATGCAGGTATTACCTCTAAGCACTAAGGATACTGGTAATCAAGACAATAATAATAAACTCTACAATTTAACATGGAGTAAAATTGAGGTTCTTAGCACAATTTTCGGCCAAGGATTGTTGCATTGATGTTTTTTCAAATCTGTTGTACCGTAGAGATTGTTTGAACCGAGCACGTGCAGGAGGATGTGTTAGAAATGTATATATTCTTTAGTATCATCTTAGCAAAATAGTACTGTGCAGGAGTGGAGAAGGAGGTGCAGATTTTTTCCCTATATTATTTAACATTTAAACCAAGGAATGTGCTGGAGAGGTCATATAATATAGAAATCCTTAGAGATTAACTCCCAATTTATTATTTATCATGTGACAAGAACTGCATCCACAAATGAAACCCCCCCCCCCACTTTGCTGTATATCCTGCATGAGCTAGGACCCCTTGATCACATCATTGTTCAAATCTGTAAGCTAGCCATGGAGTCTCGAACAGGCTGCTGGTGCACAAAGTGCATTTTAATTAGAGATGTGCAGCAGGCATTTTTCGGTATTTGTGTTTTGGTTTTGGTTCCGCGGTCGTGTTTTGGATTCGGACGCGTTTTGTCAAAACCTCCCTTTCGAATTTTTGTAGGATTCGGGTGCATTTTGGTTTCGGGTGTTTTTTTCAAACAACCCTAAAAAACATCTTAAATCATAGAATTTGGGGGTAATTTTGATCCTATAGTATTATTAACCTCAATAACCATAATTTCCACTCATTTCCAGTCTATTCTGAACACCTCACAATATTATTTTTAGTCCTAAAATTTGCACCGAGGTCGCTGGATGACTAAGCTAAGCGACACAAGTGGGCGGCACAAACACCTGGCCCATCTAGGAGTGGCACTGCAGTGTCAGACAGGATGGCACTTAAAAAAAATAGTCCCCAAACAGCACATGATGCAAAGATAAATAAAAAAAAAGAGGTGCAAGATGGAATTGTCCTTGGGCCCTCCCACCCACCCTTATGTTGTATAAACAGGACATGCATACTTTAACAAACCCATCATTTCAGCGACAGGGTCTGCCACACGACTGGGGCTGAAATGATTGGTTGGTTTGGGCCCCCACCAAAAAAGAAGTAATCAATCTCCCCTTGCACAAACTGGCTCTACAGAGGCAAGATGTCCACCTCCTCCTCATTTTCCGATTCCTCACCCCTTTCACTGTGTACATCCCCCTCCTCACAGGGTATTAATTCGTCCCCACTGGAATCCACCATCACAGGTCCCTGTGTACTTTCTGGAGGCAATTGCTGGTAAATGTCTCCACGGAGGAATTTATTATAATTCATTTTGATGAACGTCATCTTCTCCACATTTTCTGGAAGTAACCTCCTACGCTGATCGCTGACAAGGTTACCGGCTGCACTAAACACTCTTTCGGAGTACACACTGGAGGGGTGGGGGGGTGAGGGGGGGGGGGGGGGTGCGTGGGGGGTTGGAAACTTAGGTAAAATAAGGCCAGTTTGTGCAAGGGCCTCCAAATTGCCTCTTTTTCCTGTCAGTATACGTACGGACTGTCTGACATGCCTACAGTGATGCTGTCACTCATATAATCCTCCACCATTCTTTCAATGGTGACAGAATCATATGCAGTGACAGTAGACATATAAGTAATCGTTGGCAGGTCCTTCAGTCCCGACCAAGTGTCAGCACCCACTCCTGACTGCCCTGCATCACCGCCAGCGGGTGGTTTTGGAAATTTTATCCTTTTCCTGGCAGCTCCAGTGGCGGTAGAAAATGAAGGAGGAGCTGTTGCCGGGTCACGTTCCGCTTGACTTGACAAGTGTCTCACCAGCAGGTCTTTGAACATCTGCAGACTTGTGTCTGCCGGAAAAAGAGATACAATGTAGGCTTTAAACCTAGGATCGAGCACGGTGGCCAAAATGTAGTGCTCTGATTTCAACAGATTGAATCCTGGTTAAGCGAATGAAGGGCTCCATCCACAAGTCCCACATGCCTAGCGGAATCGCTCCGTTTAGCTCCTCTTTCAATCTCTCCAGCTGCTTCTGCAAAAGCCTGATGAGGGGAATGACCTGACTTAGGCTGGCAGTGTCTGAACTGACTTCTCGTGTGGCAAGTTCAAAGGGTTGCAGAACCTTGCACAACATGGAAATCATTCTCCACTGCGCTTGAGTCAGGTGCATTACCCCTCCTTTGCCTATATCGTAGGCAGATGTATGGGCTTGAATGGCCTTTTGCTGCTCCTCCATCCTCTGAAGCATATAGAGGGTTGAATTCCACCTCGTTACCACCTCTTGCTTCAGCTGATGGCAGGGCATGTTCAGGAGTGTTTGCTGGTGCTCCAGTCTTCGGCACGCGGTGGCTGAATGCTGAAAGTGGCCCGCAATTCTTCGGACCACCGACACCATCTCCTGCACGCCCCTGTCATTTTAAAAAAAATTCTGCACCACCAAATTCATTGTATGGGCAAAACATGGGATGTGCTGGAATTTGCCCACATGTAATCCACGCACAATATTGGTGGCGTTGTCCGATGTCACAAATCCCCAGGAGAGTCCAATTGGGGTAAGCCAATCTGCGATGATGTTCCTCAGTTTCCGTAAGAGGTTGTCAGCTGTGTGCCTCTTATGGAAAGCGGTGATACAAAGCGTAGCCTGCCTAGGAACAAGTTGGCGTTTGCGAGATGCTGCTACTACTGCCGCTGCTGTTGTTGTTGCTGCGGGAGGCAATACATCTACCCAGTAGGCTGTCACAGTCATATAGTCCTGAGTCTGCCCTGCTCCACTTGTCCACATGTCCGTGGTTAAGTGGACAATGGGTACTACTGCATTTTATAGGACACTGGTGACTCTTTTTCTGACGCCTGTGTACATTCTCGGTATCGCCTGCCTAGAGAAGTGGAACCTAGATAGGATTTGGTACCGGTACACAGTACCTCAAGCATTTCTCTAAGTCCCTGTGAACTAACAGCGGATACTGGACGCATGTCTAACACCAACATAGTTGGCCTGAGTTATCCGCTTTGCAACAGGATGACTGCTGTGATATTTCATCTTCCTCGCAAAGGACTGTTGGACAGTCAATTGCTTACTGGAAGTAGTACAAGTGGTCTTCCGACTTCCCCTCTGGGATGATGATTGACTCCCAGCAGCAACAACAGCAGCGCCAGCAGCAGTAGGCGTTCCACCCAAGGATCCATCGGTGGAATCCCAGTTAGGAGAGGACTAGTCAGACTTGCCAGTGACATGGCCTGCAGGACTATTGGCGTCCCTGTCTAAGGCGGAAATTGACATTGAGGGAGTTGGTGGGGTGGTTTGCAGGAGCCTGGGTACAACAGGAAGAAGGGATTTAGTCGTCAGTGGACTGCTTCCGCTGTCACCCAAAGTTTTTGAAATTGTCAATGACTTCTGATGAATGCGCTCCAGGTGACATATAAGGGAGGATGTTCCTAGGTGGTTAACATCCTTACCCCTACTTATTACTGCTTGACAAAGGCAACACACGGCTTGACACCCGTTGTCCGCATTTCTGTTAAAATAATTCCACACTGAAGAGGTGATTTTTTTGTATTTTGACCAGGCATGTCAATGGCCTTATTCATCCCACAGACAACAGGTGTCTTCCCGGGTGCCTGACTTAAACAAACCACCTCACCATCAGAATCCTCCTTGTCAATTTCCTCCTCAGAGCCAGCAACACCCATATCCTCATCCTGGTGTACTTCAATAGTGACATCTTCAATTTGAATATCATGAACTGGACTGCGGGTGCTCCTTCCAGCACTTGCAGGGGGCGTGCAAATGGTGGAAGGAGCCACCCACCTTTTCCCGTCCAGTGTTGGGAAGGTCAGGCATCGCAACCGACACAATTAGACTCTCCTTGGGGATTTGTGATTTAGAATAACACACAGTTCTGTGCTGTGCTTTTGGCAGCTTAACTCTTTTCATTTTTCTAGCGGGAAGATGGGTGCTTCCATCCTCATGTGAAGCTGAACCACTAGCCATGAACATAGGCCAGGGACTCAGCCGTTCCTTGACACTCCGTGTCGTAAATGGCATATTGGCAAGTTTACGCTTCTCCTCAGACAATTATAATTTAGATTTTTGGGTCATTTTACTGAACTTTTATTTTTTGGATTTTACATGCTCTCTATTATGACATTGGGCATCGGACTTGGCAGACAACGTTGATGGCATTTCATCATCTCTGCCATGACTAGTGGCAGCAACTTCAGCACTAGGTGGAAGTGGATCTTGATCTTTCCCTATTTTACCCTCCAAATTTTTGTTCTTCATTTTTTAATGTGTGGAATTATATGCCAGTAATATATCTGGAATTAGACGGCAGTAATGTCTGGAATTAGATACCACTAGATAGATACCAGATACCACTGTGACTGGAATGATGATGACCTATGCACAGTGACAGGACACTACCACAGCACCCTACAGCAGCAAGATGCAGCACAAGACACTGGACTTTTAGTAATGTACTTTAGTATACTGAGCACCACAATGCAGCACAAGACAATGAGCGGTAATACTGAGCACTGATGAGGATACTAGAACTGACACTGAGCAGCAAGATGCAGCACTGGACTATTGTACTGTAGTATACTGGTCACCACAATGCAGCACAAGACAATGAGCAGTGATACTGAGCACAGATGAGGATACTAGAACTGACACTGAGCAGCAGGATGCAGCACTGGACTATTGTACTGTAGTATACTGGTCACCACAATGCAGCACAAGACAATGAGCAGTGATACTGAGAACTGATGAGGATACTAGAACTGACACTGAGCAGCAAGATGCAGCACTGGACTATTGTACTGTAGTATACTGGTCACCACAATGCAGCACAAGACAATGAGCAGTGTGTGAATGTCAAATTGCTTTCTCACAAATATTTAAAATGCCCGCTCTAATATATATTGCAGACGCCAGGCGCATCTTATTACCATATACGATAAAAGTGCGCTGTACATCGCAAAATACTGCATCCCATAAGAGAAAACAATACATCCACACTTTATCTGAGTTCCAAAGCTCATTGATGTATATATTTGTTATTAAAAGGATATGGATTCAATATATTACAATGTACAGTATACCTATAGTTACAACTCATACAGTAAGCAGTTAATACATACAGTTACATATAGTTACAGGCCAGCAATACAATACTATTCCCTCAATGCTTATGTCTCTCTCTCTAAAATCATGCTGGGATTCCATCTTACGCTGAGACCAAAACAGGAACTGAGCTCCTGTGTGATCAGCAATGTGTTATCTAGTTTTTGGGGGAGGGAACTTACTCATTCATGATGAGTCACTAGTCTCTTTGTATATGCTAATCAGGTTCAGCCTTGGGGACGTCCAAAGGGGCTGGCTGAGCTTCCTGTCCACTACCTGTTTGGAATATCTATTGTTCTAATAAAAGTGATTTTAGCTTTTATACATTTAATCATAATTATTTGTTGCAATGTCCTACAACTTAATAACAAGTATCAAATTAATCTACACATTAATCTGGTTGCTTTAATAGTAAATATGACAGGTCTATCTTGCTTCGTTCAAATAATACACATACATGACATTACTTCATTATATATAATTTTATATCATCATGATGTCTGGCGCTTGATATTATTATAATTATGTACTGTATGAAATAAGTGTCGAATCTATCTCTGTGGCATGTCCGTGTAAATGCGTGTGTTACCATATATTGCTGTGCTCGCTGCGCGTATTTGCAAGTATAGCGACTTATATGTGTGTAGTTTGTATGTTCTTTTTATGTAATATTTTTGACTTTGACAGTCCACCCTTTGGCAGCAAACAATAGCTGCCATCAATTATTAACATAAGAAAAAAAATATTTCATACAATAATCGGTGACCTAGACACATGTATGTATGCATTTTGCAAATCAGACACTTGACTATATTTGGGGAAGACAGGGAGGAGGACGAGACATCCTCTATATGCACTCGGCGGTCACGGGACCACTGGTTGGGTGTGGGACAACATTCAACCTATAGAGTATGCTGGGACAGTGTTTTGGCCTATAATGTCTGATTTGCGATGAACATTTCACACATAGATGTACCTATGTCTTTGTACACTGGTGTTTGGATTCGATTGAGGTTCTGCTGGGTAGATGAAGAAGACACAAACAAATCGTGACAGTGACATATAAAATGTTCATGATCTACATATTCCTATCATTTTCTGAACATTGTTTCCATTTCTGGAACGAATGCTAGGTCTGTTTAATCATTGAACAAGGGTTATAAGTAGTGTCCTTCCTAAATAACATAAACCTTCGGAGTTCGGGGAGAGCCACTCATAAACCTTTCTTCCACATATATTAATGAGCTCTTTATCTGCAATGTGTGAATAGCCATTGTCTGATTGTTCCTGATTACCTCTGAACTCCATAACTACTAGAACTTTGATTTTTCTCTGACTTTAACAAACTGATCGGCTAATTCTGGGATCCTATAAGGAAATCACTCCTTCCTCCAGAACCAGTTCCAGTCCCACACTCGACTCAACCTCGCAAAAATAGAATACCCTGAAAGAAAATATTAGTCAGCGGGAAAGAGAGAAAAGAGAAATAGAACAAAACAACTCTTGTTCATAACAAATCAATTACAATGACTGGCCTTTCTGCAATCCTTTAGTACGCTCAGGTAGTGTTCAACAGTGCCGCCTCTCAGTCTTCACGGAACAGAGTCTTTGGTGATACTTTTGCGATCTCACTCCATTTACGAGTTCCTTCCGGACTACCGACTTTCCTGCAATGGGAATCGTGGACCCAAGTCTCTCTCTCGGCTACTTTCACTGGGATAGTGCTGTCAACAAAACTTGGTATGGTCCTTCCCACCTGTCTATTAGGCAACCTGAGCGTAAGAACAATCACACAGTCTCTTGGTTCACAATCAAGACAGTTAGTATTTGGCATACCAGCAATCTACAGTTTCAAGTTCTTTTGTCAAGTTCTCAAATGCTGGCTCATCTCAATAAGGTACTGTACTGTCACCTCATTGGTGTATTTCTGATCATTGTGCGGATCAATCATGACATGAGGTTGTCTTCCAAAATCAACCAAAAAGACACAAATACCAAAACAAAAACAAATTTCGAAGAGGGTGATTCGTTGAGTGAAGATCTGGGAGTGGTTCCGAAGCTACATAATACTAGAGGCAGTATCCATGATCACAATAGTACAATTTCAAGCTTTGCTCCTACTTCTAGGGGTACCATTATTTACCCACAAATTTCTGCGCAATTTTTCTTTGCGGTAAACACAGCAGCATCCGTGGCGGCAGGAAATGCCTCTACACAGTTTGAGAAAACATCAGTGCACACCAATACATAACAATAATTCCTAAAGGGTGTTAACTGTACGAAGTCGATTTGTATTTCCTGAAAAGATCCGTCTGCAGGAGGGATATGGGATGGCTCTGTTGGTATTGCTTTACCAATATTCTTCCTCAAGCAAGCAAGACAGGTCATTGCTCTCTTACCTGCATGAGAATAGAATCCTGGCGCACACCAGTAGGCTCTCATCAGCCTGCACCTACCCTCTTTGCCTAGATGAGTTAGACCGTGTGCCACCTCAGCTAGACTTGGAAGGTATGCTCTGGGGGCTACTGGCTTACCGTGTCCACCTGCCCACAGTCCTGAGGACTCCTGGCCATACCCCTTTGTCCTCCAGACTGCCTTTTCCTGTAGGGAACACAAATGTTTTGTATCTTAATTTAACTATCGTGTGTTTGCAATGTAGAGTACCATGAGCATAACTCAAAAAGAAAAAAGAAAAAAAGAAACATCTCTAGAGGAGAGAAAGAAGAAGAAAATGAAAAAGAAAATGTCAGGCTTGCCATTCACCAACAGGCATATCAGTGTCTATACAAAATTTCCCTTCAGCAGTATTCCCATTCTCCACCCTTTGTGCATGACAAGGCACACTGCAGTAATACTTTTGTCATCGTGCTGTTGAGATGTACTGGGTTCGGGCAGAACTCTGAAGGACCTAGGCATGTGGAGTTTGAACTGTAATTGGGTCCATGTATTGTACCACCCTGTGTGAACGCAAAAGATGAAGAGGAAACTGTAGAGAAACAGAATAGAGGTTGGTGACAGATGAGTTTGTAGAGGTTAAGATTTTATAAAAATTTGACAACTGGATTGGGCACTACGGGGAAGTGATTCTCTACTTGGTCTACTCTCCTTAAATTTTTTTCTGTGTTTATCATATCGCTATTGGGACTATCCCAGCCATCAATCCAGTGTCCTGTCCATCCTAAGTTCATAGGGCACCCGGTATCTGTGAGATCATTTCCTCTACCTGTGATGGACATGCATCTAGAACAGTAGAATGCGACATTAGTCTTCGTGGGTGTCTAACATACTTTGTACTTCCTGAGCGGGAGCATAGTATATTTATATCATATCTAACAAAATTAAGTTAATCAGGGTCCATTTCTGCTAGGAAAAAGAAGCAAAAGTTTAGAGGCCCCATTTTAACCCCAGCAAGTTTTGTCAAAGGGTAATGTTGCATTTATTTTGTTCTTCCCATTAGCCGAATCTGTGTTTTCTATATGGCTTATGATTCCTTACTATATGTCCCTTGGTCCCGTCTATGTGTTTAATAATGTGGCTTGTGTTTTCTGTCTAGGGGATCTATATTGACTATGTGTCCTACTACTCCTACAATCTCTGGCAAAATGCCCTTCCTTCCTACAAGTGTAACATATTATTGACCATTAGGGATCTGGGGTTTGGACTGATACAGGGTCTTTCCTGTATGTGCCAGTATACTTACCGTCCTCAACCTCTCCACCTGTTGTTCTCTGCGCCTAGCACTATTCTTGTGATGTTCAATAGCACACTATCTAAGATTAGCTACTGTGACCCCTTTCCAATTTTGCAAAGAAGTCTGCACCCTGACACTCAATGCCTTATTGAGCCCGTCCATTTGCACAGAGACAGCCACCTCCCATTTGCCGAATTAGTGTTTACCAGTGGTCTTATCCAGATGGAGAGTTTTCTATTACTGCAAGAGACAAAAACAAAAAAAAGTTTAACAAGCTTCTAGGTCATGCGAAGTATTCATTCAATCCTTCTCATCCCGTATTAAGGGTCTGTACATGGTCCAACAAACATTTCGGAGCTCATCTTTACTAGGGGCATTAATAGGAATGAATACATCTTATATGGTAACTGAAAGAAATACCCGGGGGTTACCTTATCTCTGTCTGCTTTCCTACTGGCAAATACTAATGTGCGGACAGGTTTTTCTCCATTTCTGACGTTACTTTCTTGATTTTTGTGTTTTTTTTTGGGGTTTTACTATATATGTACACGAATGATACCATACTTACCTGTTCCACTGGTCTCAACCACTTCCCCCACAGGCTACTGCTCTTCTTTTACCGGTTGGATACTCCTCTGGGTACATGAGAAATGGCTGAAAACAATCAGGTCACCTTCTCCTCCTAAATAAAACTTCACCATTCATTAGTACATATATAGGTTACAGTCATATTTTTCATATTTTTATTATTTTCTATAGTTTGTATGCTGCCCGTAACTGCTTCCACATCTACATATGGCGGTGTACTTGCATTCTCTTTTTTTTTCTCTACTTGTTTATTGTTGCTACAAGTTCAAACAGTTCTTATATTTCCATTCTTGTCTTATATGACTTTGGTTAAACATACCACCTGCAATACCTTAGGATCAAACTCACCAACCCCTCTTGCTGCCACAGGTTTAAACAATTTGTATGTCTGACCCTTTGTTTTGGGGATTTTATCAGACATATCCTTATCCTTAAGTTCTGCAATACCTCTGGTTCAAAGCTGCCCACCCTAGGGAATGGTACCCTATCTTTGTCAGTCATACGTAACCATTCATTGCAAAAAGCCTCCGTGTGTGAACCATACTTTTCACACATAATAAACGTTGCTGACCCTCTCGGTCGCAATTATGACATTCTCGGTCCCGAGTCTGACCTTCTCGATCCCAACTCTTCTTCAGCCTGAACCCTAGCTACTAAACGCCCACTGCTTGTGCAATTGGATCCCATCGCAGACTTTTTGCCAATAAAAGCAATCCCCAATGCACACCGCAAATAGACGGTGAAAGACACCTAGCACTTTCACTTGCTCCTTCTCCGCTGAGTACCACGACTCACTCCAATAGTGAACACCGCGTACCCAGTGAGGCCCAATCTAGTTTCTATTTACTGGAAGTGTTAGGAGTGACTTACCTTTTCCAGTAAATATCTGCCGATGGAGATTTTCCTGAGAGAGACCAGCGAAAACTCCCTATACACTTATACACAAATCACGCTTGCGTATGCTCTATACAGCGCTAATGATACCGCGATTTTACCAAAAAGCTTGTAAAAAGGGTTTCAAGTTGCACTATCTATCGCACCCACAAACGCGCGGTCCAATCGCACAGCATATAGGTACTTGTTACCTATCTGCCGTACAACCACGGGTCAATGTACAAACTATGACCCTCAGCTCGGAGCGTAACAAAAAACCTTTTTACTTCAATACTACACAATGCACAATTCCCTATTATGCTCCTCTGCAAATCTCCTCACGATTTTCGTATTTCAATCTATATTCACATGAGTCAGCCGCCTCACGCCACCAAGCCTCCACTTACTTGATGTATCACACTACGGGATCCCGAAAGTCCTTTACTTTGTCCGGGACACGTGTACAAAACCCTGCGTCCGCAATAAAACAAATCACACAGCTCTAAGTATAAATGTGAACAAAACTAATTACTAATGCCCACTAGACACAACTTGCTCTGTATAAACTTTTATGCAGACCTGCGTTTGTGTCTTTACACTTACTTCCTTAAAATACTGTTATTTCAAATTTACCCTGTATAGCAACAAATGTATCCTATTTCACACAGATCTATAATGACTCTAGCAACAATCAATAATTTAAAGGATATGATTCAGATTGGATAGCTATCTTGCAGAACATACACTGATATAAATATACACATAATTATAATAATATTATATATATATGTACCATTCACTAGTCTCCTATGAGACACCTTACCTCTTATTTGCATATCAAAGCTATTTGCTTTTCCACTGCTAAAAAAAAGCAGTTATACAGGTTATTTTGCATTTCAATGGCTATCCTATAGCAAGCAGATTCTACAAGTCTTGGAAGGAAAAAGAGAAAAAAAAAACCCAAAACCCTTTCTTTCCTTTTTCTATCTATGTGCAATTTTTTTTACCCTAAGCCAAGCATTTATCTTACCATTTACTCTCACTAGGCCCAATTGAAACTATTTGTAATTGACTATGGCATGGGTTAAATAAATGCATTGGTAACTCATAAATGGTATTTGATGTGACCAAGGAAACTGATTATTCTGAGCAGACTAAAAATCAGCTATTTAGAAAATGACCTCCCTAAAATGGCCACTGCTCCTCCCCCTTCCACATCCATGAGGTTTACACAAAATGGTGGACAGGCCATGTGGTTAGTCCAAAATGGAGGACAGACCATGAGGCTTCCTTTGTCACAAAGAAATCACACATTATACAAGCACCAGAAGTTATTTTAGGCCTGAGTTAAAAAAAACTATATCAAGGCTATGCAGCAACTTTTAAATGTACTTTTACCTACTTAACAGATAAACAATCCAATCTGAATCAAACACAATATGAGTTATTTGAACTTTGTTTTGCAACAATAAAAATACATTTTAGCATCTTAAATATTATGAGAAACGCATTGTCCCTATAATTTTCATATCATTGGCTTACTGATAACACAACAGAAAACACGGATATGATTTTCTCAGCGTCAGGATGCGTCCATCACAAGCTGATCGACCACAGCGTCGCGTTTATAATGTACAGTGCATCATTAAGACCATGATATCCCGGACGAGACCCCATCTGTGAATGCCAAATTGCTTTCTCACAAATATTTAAAATGCCCGCTCTAATATTTATTGCAGGCGCATCTTATTACCATATACGATAAAAGTGCGCTGTACATCGCAAAACACTGCATCCCATAAGAGAAAACAATACACCCACACATTATCTGAGTTCCAAAGCTCATTGATGTATATATTTGTTATTAAAAGGATATGGATTCAATATATTACAATGTACAGTATACCTATAGTTACAACTCATACATTAAGTAGTTAATACATACAGTTACATACAGTTACAGGCCAGCAGTACAATACCATTCCCTCAATGCTTATGTCTCTCTCTCTCTCTAAAATCATGCTGGGACTCCATCTTATGCTGAGACCAAAACAGGAACTGAGCTCCTGTGTGATCAGCAATGTGTTATCTAGTTTTTGGGGGAGGGAACTTACTCATTCATGATGAGTCACTAGTCTCTTTGTATATGCTAATCAGGTTTAGACTTGGGGACGTCCAAAGGGGCTGGCCTGAGCTTCCTGTCCACTACCTATTTGGAATATCTATTGTTCTAATAAAAGTGATTTTAGCTTTTATACATTTAATCATAATTATTTGTTGCAATGTCCTACAACTTAATAACAAGTATCAAATGAATCTACACATTAATCTGGTTGCTTTAATAGTAAATATGACAGGTCTATCTTGCTTCATTCAAATAATACACATACATGACATTACTTCAATATATATAATTTTAAATCATCATTTTGTCTGGCGCTTGATATTATTATAATTATGTACTGTATTAAATAAGTGTTGAATCCATCTTTGTGGCATGTCCGTGTAAATGCGTGTGTTACTGCAAGTATAGCGACTTATATGTGTGTAGTTTGTATGTTCTTTTTATGTAATATTTTTGACTTCGACAAGTGATACTGAGCACTGATGAGGATACTAGAACTGACACTGAGCAGCAAGATGCAGCACTGGACTATTGTCCTGTAGTATACTGGTCACCACAATGCAGCACAAGACAATGAGCAGTGATACTGAGCACTGATGAGGATACTAGAACTGACACTGAGCAGCACGATGCAGCACTGGACTATTGTACTGTAGTATACTGGTCACCACAATGCAGCACAAGACAATGAGCAGTGATACTGAGCACTGATGAGGATACTAGAACTGACACTGAGCAGGAGAGACACACTGCTAGTATTACTGAGCAGCAATAAGTAAGCACTGATACTGAGCACTGATATTGAGATTTCCACTGAGAGAACGTAGCCACGTCCTCTCCGCTCTCTCTACAATGCACGAGTGAAAATGGCGGTGACGCGCGGCTCTTTATATGGAATCCAAATCTCGGGAGAATCTGACAGCGGGATGATGATGTTTTGCCTCATTCGGGTTTTCTGAGTCAGGCGGGAAGAACCGAGTCTGGCTCGGACCTGTGTAAACCACGTGGAGTTTGGGGGGGTTCGGTTCTCGGAGAACCGAACCCACTCATGTCGAATTTTACTTATCTCTATAAGCAGACAGGGCATTTGGTTCCAGGACCCTAGCACATACAGTACTGTGCAAAAGTTTTAGGCAGGTGTGAACAAAATGCTGCAAAGGAAGAATGATTTAAAAAATAGAAGTGATAATAGTTTGTTGATCAATTAACAAAATGCAAAGTGAATGAACAGAAGAGAAATATAAAATAAATATTTGGTGTTACCACCCTTTGCCACCCTTATTCTGCAGAATAAATTTGGAACCAATCAGACAACTCCCTGATGGTACTGTATGATGGATAACTACCTGCCTGTATTTCTGAGCATTGAGGACATCATTAATCCTGACCAAATCCCTAACTCCATTTGCTGAAATGCAGCCTCAAACTTGCAAGGAATCTCCACCATGCTTCACTGTTGCTTGCAGACACTCATTATAGTACCGCTCTCCAGCCCTTTGGTGAACAAGCTGCCTTCTGTTTCACATTTTGACTCATCAGGCCAGAGCACCTGCTGCCACTTTTCTGCACCCCAGTTCCTATTTTTCGTGCATAGTTGAGTTGAAACAAAGCAAAGCGATTCATCAGAAAGAAGTCTGATTGGCTTCAAATTTATTCTGCAGCAGGATGACCACAAACACACAGCCAATGTCATTAAGAACTATCATCAGCGTAAAGAAGAACAAGGAGTCCAGGAAGGGATAATATGGACCCCACAGATCCCTGATCTTAATATCGTCGAGTCAGTCTGGGATTACAGAAGGATTTAAGCAAACCTACATCCACAAAAGATCTGTGGTTAGTTCTCCAAGTTGTTTGGAACAGCCTACCTGCCGAGTTCTTTCAAAAACTGTATGCAAGTGTACCTAGCTGAATTAATGCTGTTATGCTGTTTTGAAGGCAAAGGGTGGACACACCAAATAATGATTTCATTTAGATTTATCTTCTATTCATTTTACATGTTGTTAACTGATCAAAATAAACTTTTAACACTGCTATTTTTAAAGCATTCTTACTTTGCAGCATTTTTTCCACAAATGCCTAAAACCTTTGCACAGTACTGTAGGTGGCATCAGTAGAGAGATGGAGCCAGGCATCTTCCCCTACGGGTGGTATTCATGTGACCGCCGGTCAGCTGACCGACAGTCACATGACCTCCTCCGTGAGCCCGACGGCTCACTATCCCGATGGTCGGCATGCCGACCAACAGGGACTATTTCCACTCGTGGGTGTCCACGACACCCATAGAGTGGGAATAGAACCCATGGCGACCGCAGGTCGCCACTGAGGCCGCAATGGGCTTGCTGCGCTCGCCCCTCCCCGCCGGGATCCTGGCGTCGGTATGCTGCCGGGATCCCGGCGTCGGTAAGGTGACCGGCGGTCAGGAGACCGCCGGTCACCAGTACAACACCCTTCCCCTACAGTTTGCAGGGAGACCAAGAAAACTGATATAGGGGCATATTAATTATATTATGTGGTATGCCCCCAAATATTAAGAATCCTTATCATAGCATGTCGTTACAGTAATGATTCTCTTTCCACTGAAATGTATCTACAGCATATTGTATAAGTCGCCAGACATGTGATTTGCGATCACTTTACTTCTACCTATGAATAGCCTGCGGCTACTGTGCCTGCACAGCTTTACAGCGGCATAGGTGTTTTTCTGATAGCAGACATATCCTGCCCATATTTCAAAACTAATAATCAGCAAAAGTGTGCTTTATCTTCTTTTTAATGGTTAGCAGATAGTGATTGTTCTCTATCTTATCTGCTTTCATACATGCCGAGAATCTGCGTTAATAGCTCTTGTTATAGCAGATTTCACAACACCTCTTCTTACATCTTCCCCAGTAAGACAGACTTCAGGGGAAAAGGAGACAGTGAGAGAGACAGCTGGGGATAAGGGGATAGTAAGAGACTGCAGGGAAAAAGGAAATAGTGAGAGAGACTGTAGGTGGGGATAAGGAGGTTCATTCCGAGTTGATCGCTAGCTGCCGTTTTTCGCAGCGCATCGATCAGTGTAAAAAATGGCTAATCTGCGCATGCGTATGAATCGCAATGTGCACGCGCGACATACGGGCACAAAGAGCTTTGTGGTTTTTGCCAGGTTCTAGCGACGTTTTCATTTGCACTGGCGGCCGCAAGAAGATTGACATGAAGTGGGCGTTTCTGCGTGTCAACTAACCGTTTTCAGGGAGTGCTTAGAAAAATGCAGGCGTGCCAGGGAAAACGCAAGCGTGGCTGGGCGAACGCTGGGCGGGTGTGTGACATCAAAAGCCAACCCTCCAACATTAGAATCAACGCACACAAAGAGTAAGTACAGGGCTGGTCTTGTTTTGCACAAAATGTTTTTGCAGGCACTCTGCTACACAGGCGTTCGCCTTTCTGCAAAGCAAAAATACACTTCCCTGTGGGCGGCGACAATGCGTTTGCATGGCTGCTAAAAAC
This sequence comes from Pseudophryne corroboree, assembly GCF_028390025.1. Taxonomy (NCBI): domain Eukaryota; kingdom Metazoa; phylum Chordata; class Amphibia; order Anura; family Myobatrachidae; genus Pseudophryne; species Pseudophryne corroboree. The sequence continues at coordinate 100,899,293 of NC_086453.1, read as the reverse complement.
AGCTAGCGAGCGATCAACTCGGAAAGACCCCCCAGGTACAGTGAGAGAGACTGCAGGGGAAAATGAGACAATGGGAGAGACTGCAGGGGAAAATGAGACAGTGGGAGAGACTGCAGAGGTAAGGGGGACAATGGGAGAGACTTCAGGGTAAAGGGAGACAGTGAGAAAGATTGCAGGTAAAAGGGAGATAGTGGGGGAGACTGCAGGGGATTGGTAGTACCTCTGTGGTTTGCTGCTACAGTTCCAGGCCAGCCTTCTTCTAAGCTGTGCTAATGGAAGCAGGGAGGAAGGAGAGAAGACAGGAAGAGATTTGGGGACGGTAGATGGTAATCCTAGTGGGCTAAGGAACCTGTGACGTCAGGGGGCGGAGCAAGGACGGCAGGATACTACTTTCAGTATTCACGCCACCAACTATTATCTTTAGTAATCAGGTGGTGAGCGGAGCGGAGCGAGCCACCGTGCCCGAAGCGTGGAGAGTGAAGTGAGCCCGCGAGGGTCCATTTCTGGACCCTTTGCCGAATTTGCTCCTCCCCTTCTCTTGCGTGTCACGTGGGTCAAATGTCCCTTAGCCCACTAGAAAATAGACACAACCATTTGGGGACAGGTCTACTTCATACCGAGATAGGAAAGCTTGCTGATCTGGTGGGTGTGCATGAAGGGGAGGGGGGGAGGGCACCTATCTGGAGTAGAGATGAGCGGTTCGGTTCTCCGAGAACCAAAACCTACCGGACTTTGCCTTCCGAGTTCGGTTCCGAGCCAGGCTCGGGTTCTCCCGCCTGACTCGGAAACCCGAACGCGACAAAACGTCATCATCCCGCTGTCGGATTCTCGCGGGATTTGGAATCCATCTAAGGAGCCACGCGTTGCGTCCATTTTCACTCCAGTCTCGGAGAGTGTATTGAGAGGACGTGTCCTCAGTGTTCAGTGTCTGTGTGGGGGAGGGAAAGTGGGGTGGCGAGTCTTGTGCTGTGTTGTGCTGCTCAGTCCAGTCCAGTGTAATCAGTGTATTGTGCTGCATCAGTCCAGCCAGTCACAGTGTTGGTGTCCTCTCCCGCCAGGGTAGCTGTATAAAGTGATGCTGTGTTGTGCTGTCCAGTCCAGTGTAGTCAGTGTATTGTGCTGCATCAGTGCAGCCAGTCACAGTGTTGGTGTTCTCTGCTGCCATTTATCCAGTGTAGCTGTATAAAGTGGTGCTGTGTTGTGCTGTCCAGTCCAGTGTAGTCAGTGTATTGTGCTGCATCAGTCCAGCCAGTCACAGTGTTGGTGTTCTCTGCTGCCATATATCCAGTGTAGCTGTATAAAGTGTTGTTTTGTGCTGCATCAGACCAGTTGTAGTGTCCTGTTCATCAGTCATTCCAGTGATGATATACGCTGCTGCTATATGTCCACTGCTGCCGTATAATAATAATAACAACAGCAACCACAAGCCCCTTACAGTGTTGTTGTGTTGTGCTACATCAGACCAGTGGTAGTGTCCTGTTCATCAGTCATTCCAGTGACGATATATGCTGCTGCTCAGTAGCGGATCTTGCCACGGGCAAGCAGGACTTTTGCCCGGGGCGCCACCTTCCGGAGGGCGCAGGGCGCCATCCGGAGGGCGCCGCACCAGGGCAAGATCCGCTGCTGCTGTGCCCCCCGCTGCCCGTTGCCCCCCGCTGCCGCTGTGAAGAGAAACTAGATGCGTACGCGTCTAGTTTCCCTTCGTGGAGAGGTCCTTTACGGTGCGGTGCGCGATGACGTCATTGCGCACCGCACAGCAAAGGTCCTCTCCACGAAGGGAACTAGATGCAACGCGTCTAGTTTCCCTTCGTGGAGAGGACCTTTGCTGTGCGGTGCGCGATGACATCATCGCGCACCGCACATCATTTCAGTCTGTACAGGGGGCGTAAATGACCACGCCCCCTGTATGTAGCCACGCCCTATTGTCGCCCGGGGCGCACATCGCCCAAGAACCGGCCCTGCTGCTGCTATATGTCCACTGCTGCCGTATAATAATAATAACAACAACCACAAGTCCCTTACAGTGTTGTTGTGTTGTGCTGCATTAGACCAGTGGTAGTGTCCTGTCCATCAGTCATTCCAGTCATTCCTGTGCCGCATATTGTCTTATATAACTCCCAAAAAAGAATGGAGAACAAAAATTTTGAGGATAAAATAGGGAAAGATCAAGAAGAACCACTTCCTCCTAGTGCTGAAGCTGCTGCCACTAGCCATGACATAAACGATGAAATGCCATCAACGTCGTCTGCCAAGGCTGATGCCCAATGTGATAGTAGAGGGCATGTAAAATCCAAAAAGCCAAAGTTCAGTAAAAAGAACAAAAAAAAGAAATTTAAATCGTCTGAGAAGAAACGTAAACTTGCCAATATGACATTTACGACACGGAGTGGCAAGCAACGGCTGAGGCCCTGGCCTATGTTCATGGCTAGTGGTTCAGCTTCACATGACGATGGAAGCCCCCATCCTCCCACTAGAAAAATGAAAAGAGTTAAGCTGGAAAGAGCACAGAAAAGAACTGTGCGTTCTGAGATGGTATCACAAATCCCCAAGGAGAGTCCAAGTGTGACGGTGGTTGCGATGCCTGACCTTTCCAACACTGGATGGGAAGAGATGGCTCCTTCCACCATTTGCATGCCCCCTGCAAGTGCTGGAAGGAGCACCCACAGTCCAGTTCCTGATATTGAATCTGAAGAAGTCACTGTTGAAGTACCCCAGGATGAGGATATGGGTGTTGCTGGCACTGAGGAGGAAGTTGACGATGAGGATTCTTATGGTGATGTGCTTTGTTTAAGTCAGGCACCGGGGGAGACACCTGTTGTCCTTGGGATGAAGAAGCCCATTGTGATGCCTGGGCAAACTACCAAAAAAGCCACCTCTTATGTATGGAATTATTTCTCCTCAAATCTGGACAACAGGTGTCAAGCCATCTGCTGCCTCTGTCAATCTGTAATAAGTAGGGGTAAGGATGTTAACCACCTAGGAACATCCTACCTTATACGTCACTTACTGCGCATTCATCAGAAGTCAGTGTCAAGTTGTGAAACTTTGGGTAAGAGCGTAAGCAGTCCACTGACACCTAAATCCCTTCTTCCTCCTGTACCCAAGCTCCTGCAAGCCACACCACCAACTCCCTCAACGTCAACTTCCTCCTCAGTCAGGAACGTCAGTAGTCCTGCAGGCCATGTCACTGTCAAGACTGAGGAGTCCTCTCCTAACCGGGATTCCTCCGTAGGATCCTTGAGTGGTACGCCTGCTGTTGCCGTCACTGCTGTTGTTGCTGCTGGGAGTCGATCGTCATCCCAGAGGGGAAGTCGGAAGACCCCTTGTACTACTTACAGTATACAATTGACTGTCCAACAGTACTTTGTGAGGAAGATGAAATATGACAGCAGTCATCCTTTTGCAAAGCGGATAACTGAGGCCTTGACAGATATATTGGTGTTAGACGTGCATCCGGTATCCACCATTAGTTCAGTGGGACTTAGAGAATTGTTTGAGGTACTGTGTCCCCGGTATCAAATCCCATCTAGGTTCCACTTCTCTAGGCAGGTGATACCGAGAATGTACACAGACGTCAGAAAAAGAGTCACCAGTGTCTTACAAAATGCGGTTGTATCCAGTGTTCACTTAACCACGGACATGTGGACAAGTGGAACATGGCAGACTAAGGACTATATGACTGTAATAACCCACTGGGTAGATGTATGGCCTCCCGCAGCAACAACAGCAGCGGCACCAGTAGCAGCATCTCGCAAACGCCAACTCGTTCCTAGGCAGGCTACGCTATGTATCACCACTTTCCTTAAGAGGCACACAGCTGACAACCTCTTACGGAAACTGAGGAACATCATCGCAGAATGGCTTACCCCAATTAGACTCTCCTGGGGATTTGTGATATTGGACAACGCCACCAATATTGTGCGTGCATTACATCTGGGCTAATTCCAGCATGTCCCATGTTTTGCACATACAATTAATTTGGTGGTGCAGAATTTTTTGAAAAATGACAGGGGTGTGCAGGAGTTGCTGTCAGTGGCCTTAAAAATTGCAGGCCACTTTTGGCATTCTGCCACTGCGTGCCATAGACTGGAGCGCCAGCAAACACTCCTGAACCTCCCCTGCCATCAACTTAAGCAAGAAGTGGTAACGAGGTGGAATTCAATACTCTATATGCTTCAGAGGATGGAGGAGCAGCAAAAGGCCATTCAAGCCTATACATCCACCCAGAGGTGTATCTAGGAATCCGGGTGCCCCTGGCAAAGTAAGAGACTGGCGCCCCCATATTTGATACAGGGAAGGCGCATGTGTAAAAAAGGGGCATGATCTTGTGGGAAAGGGACATGACCACACAATAGTACTCCCAATTAAAATTACGTTTCACAGTAGTACAGTAGTAATCCTTGTCACACTGTGGAGAAATCAGCAGTGCCTGGTGCGGCCAATGATGAGCACCGCCCGGTGATGCCACCCAAAGCCAGGGGGTATAATCAAATATTAATGGCAATGAAAAGGTATCTCTGCTCACTACCTAGTAGTATATTAAGGATAGTATTCTAGTAGTTTATTTTGAGTTTCTTCACCGGTGCCAACTCCTGGCTGCTGCGTGAACCACCTGCCCTGGCACTGCCACTACTAAGTGATTCCACCCCCTGGCCAAGGGTGGCAACACCAGAAAGCACCACCTCCTCGGCCAATGCACCTGGTGAGTGCCATTCTGGCCAATGGGTACTGTAGATAACCTCCTGTCCCGAGCACATAGCCATAGTCCACATATCCTTCCAGCATAGTAGTAGTCCCCATTCCCCTCCTAGCACATAGCCGTAGTCTCCATCGCCCTCCCAGCACATAACCATAGTCTCCATCCCTCTCTCAGCACACAGCCATAGTCTCCCCCCAGCACATAGCCATAGCACCCATCCCCTCCCTGCACATAGGCATAGCCTCCCCCCTCCCTGCACATAGCCATAGTCTCCCCCCTCCCTGCACATAGGAATAGTCTCCCCCTCCATGCACATTGCCATAGTCTCCCCCCTCCCTGCACAATGTCTTCCCCCTCCCTGCATATAGTCCTCTCCCCTCAAAGAACATGTCCGTAATATGTATACCTAGTGTGATGAGCTGGGCATAACCTGGGGTGAAGGATCGCACAGTAGGCAGGAACACCACACTTTCGCACCGCACCACACTTTCTGGAGAAAGTGAAAGTAAACTACAGCTCCCAGCAACCTTTGTTTGCAGGAGCTCCCGACAGCAAGGGCTGCTGGTAACTGTAGTTTATTTTCACTTTCTTCACTAGTCCATTGCGCTGCCGAACACCGGCGCTTGTTCCTGAATACTGTGCGATCCTCCAGCACAGGAGATGCCACTACTAAGTGATTCCTCCCATTGGCCGAGGGTGGCACTGCCGGGCGGCGCCCCCTCCTTGGCTGGCGCCCCTGGCGAGTGCCATCCTGGCCAATGGGTAGATACACCCCTGCATCCACCTATGATATAGGCAAAGGAGGGGTAATGCACCTGACTCAAGCGCAGTGGAGAATGATTTCCGTCTTGTGCAAGGTTCTCCAACCCTTTGAACTTGCCACATGTAAAGTCAGTTCAGACACTGTCAGCTTGAGTCAGGCCATTCCCCTCATCAGGCTTTTGCAGAAGCCGCTGGATAAATTGAAGGAGGAGCTAAGACGGAGCGATTCCGCAAAGTATGTGGGACTTGTGGATGGAGCCCTTCATTCACTTTGCCAGGATTCATGTGTGGTCAATCTGTTGAAATCAGAGCACTACATTTTGGCCACCGTGCTCGATCCTAGGTTTAAAGCCTACGTTGTATCTCTTTATCCAGCAGACACAAGTGTGCAGAGGTGCAAAGACCTGCTGGTTAGTAATTGTCAAATCAAACAGAACGTGACCCGTCAACAGCTCCTCCTTCAATTTCTCGCGCCACTGGGGCTGCTAGGAAAAGGATAAAATTTCCTAACCCACCCGCTGGCAGTGATGCAGGGCAGTCAGGAGCGAAAGCTGACATCTGGTCTGGACTAAAGGACCTGCCAACGATTACTGATATGTCTACTGTCACTGCATATGATTCTGTCACCATTGAAAGAATGGTGGAGGATTATATGAGTGACAGCATCCAAGTAGGCATGTCAGACAGTCCGTACGTATACTGGCAGAAAAAAGAGGCAATTTGGAGGCCCTTGCACAAACTGGCTTTATTTTACCTAAGTTGCCCCCCCTCCAGTGTGTACTCCGAAAGAGTGTTTAGTGCAGCCGGTAACCTTGTCAGTGATCGGCGTACGAGGTTACTTCCACTAAATGTGGAGAAGATGATGTTCATCAAAATGAATGATAAATTCCTCCGGGAAAACCTTTACCAGAAATTGCCTCCAGAAAGTACACAGGGACCTGTGATGGTGGATTCCAGTGGGGACGAATTAATACTCTGTGAGGAGGATGTACACAGTGAAAGGGGTGAGGAATCGGATGATGGGGATGAGGTGGACATCTTGCCTCTGTAGAGCCAGTTTGTGCAAGGAAAGATTGATTGCTTCTTTTTTGGTGGGGGCCCAAACAAACCATTCATTTCAGCCACATTCGTGTGGCAGACCCTGTCGCTGAAATGATTGGTTTGTTAAAGTGTGCATGTCCTGTTTATACAACATAAGGGTGGGTGGGAGGGCCCAAGGACAATTCCATCTTGCACCTCTTTTTCTTCTTTGCATCATGTGCTGTTTGGGGACTATTTTTTTTGTGCCATCCTGTCTGTAACTGCAGTGCCACTCCTAGATGGGCCAGGTGTTTGTGCCGCACACTTGTGTCACTTAGCTTGGCCATTCAGCTACCTAATTGCACCTCTTTTTCTTCTTTGCATCATGTGCTGTTAGGGGACTAGTTTTTTTTTGTACCATCCTGTCTGTAACTGCAGTGCCACTCCTAGATGGGTCAGGTGTTTGTGCCGCATACTTGTGTCGCTTAGCTTGGCCATCCAACTACCTCATTGCACCTCTTTTTCTTCTTTGCATCATGTGCTGTTAGGGGACTAGTTTTTTTGTGTGCCATCCTGTCTGTAACTGCAGTGCCACTCCTAGATGGGCCAGGTATTTGTGCCGCACACTTGTGTCACTTAGCTTGGCCATCCAGCTACCTCATTGCACCTCTTTTTCTTCTTTGCATCATGTGCTGTTAGGGGACTAGTTTTTTTGTGTGCCATCCTGTCTGTAACTGCAGTGCCACTCCTAGATGGGCCAGGTGTTTGTGCCGCACCCTTGTGTCACTTAGCTTGGCCATCCAGCTACCTCATTGCACCTCTTTTTCTTCTTTGAATCATGTGCTGTTAAGGGCCTAGTTTTTTTTGTGCCATCCTGTCTGTAACTGCAGTGCCACTCCTAGATGGGCCTGGTGTTTGTGCCGCACACTTGTGTCACTTAACTTGGCCATCCAGCTACCTCATTGCACCTCTTTTTCTTCTTTGCATCATGTGCTGTTAGGGGACTAGTTTTTTTTTGTGCCATCCCCTCTGTAACTGCAGTGCCACTCCTAGATGGGCCAGATGTTTGTGCCGCACCCTTGTGTCGCTTAGCTTGGCCATCCAGCTACCTCATTGCACCTCTTTTTCTTCTTTGAATCATGTGCTGTTAGGGGCCTAGTTTTTTGTGTGCCATCCTGTCTGTAACTGCAGTGCCACTCCTAGATGGGCCAGGTGTTTGTGCCGCACACTTGTGTCACTTAGCTTGGCCATCCAGCTACCTCATTGCACCTCTTTTTCTTCTTTGAATCATGTGCTGTTAGGGGCCTAGTTTTTTGTGTGCCATCCCCTCTATAACTGCAGTGCCACTCCTAGATGGGCCAGGTGTTTGTGCCGCACACTTGTGTCGCTTAGCTTGGCCATCCATCTACCTCATTGCACCTCTTTTTCTTCTTTGCATCATGTGCTGTTTGGGGACTAGTTTTTGAATAGTCCCATCCTGTCTGCAACTGCAGTGCCACTCCTATATGGGCTAGTGCTGCCAACTTTTATCGCTTAGATTAGTCATACAGCCACCTCGGTGCAACTTTTAGGCCTAAAAACAATATTGTGAGGTGTGATGTCTTCAGAATAGACTGGAAATGAGTGGAAATGAATGTTATTGAGGTTAATAATACCGTAGGAGCAAAATGTCCCCCATATTCTGTGATTTTAGCTGTTTTTATGGTTTTTTTAAAAAAATCATCCAGATCCAAAACCAAAACACGAAAGGGTGGTTTTGGCAAAACCTAGCCAAAACCAAAACACAAGAGTGGAATTAGAACCAAAACCAAAACACAAAACATGAAAAGTGCCCGCCACACATCTCTATAAATAAGCCCCATAGTCTGGAGAGAGTACACCGGGTAAGGGTAGGGGGTTAGATGACAAGATGTCTCCATAGACCTGTGTGCTCTCATTCAGTCATGTTGCTAAAGTCTGAGTATTTATCAGGGATCAGAAACAGAGGATCTCCTGCTGTGGTGGGACTAAAGGTCACAGCATACCCACAAGGCTAGAGCACCAGCTGTCAATTTAAGTCTAACTGAAATGTCTGTGTAATTGACATACAAGCCAGGACTGGAGGCAGTGTTTTTCTTCTTACCATACTTAAATAAATACAAGTTTAAATAAAAAATGAAAGTTTACTTTGTTGTCTTAGGGGGTCATTCTGAGTTGTTCGCTCGTTGCCGATTTTCGCTATGCTGCGATTTGTTGCTAATTGCGCATGCGCAAGGCACGCAGGGCGCATGCGCTTAGTTATTTAACTAAAAACTTAGCAGTTTTGCTATGGATCCTGCGGCGCTTTTCAGTCGCACTGCTGATCGGTGAATGATTGACAGGAAAGGGGCGTTTCTGGGAGGTAACTGAGCGTTGTCCGGGAGTGTGCTAAAAACGCAGGCGTGTCAGGGAAAAACGCGGGATTGTCTGGAGAAACGGTGTAGTGGCTGGCCGAAGGCAGGACTGAGCTGATTGCAATCTTTGAGTAGGTCTGGAGCTACTCAGAAACTGCAAAGAATTATTTAGTAGAAACAAAGAAGTCCCGCACCAGCTTAAACTAATAATGAGTGGTAGTTACAGGGATATAGTCTCTCAGTAACTGTATATAGTACAGACACATAATTATAGACTGGTGCTACCCACTGATCCTAAAACATGTACAAACAGGGTAAGGAAAAGGGGATCAATTTCTCTGGGTGCACTCTCTCCCAAGACCAACAAAGATTCTTGATATTAGATCTGTGTCTCTATACTTTTTATGTATATATATATATATATATATTGACACTTAATTCATAGTATCTACCAATACCCATATGGAATATATCAACTTTATTAATGTCCCATATGAAGTATTAAGACCCTAAAATGGTCCGTAAAGGTGAAATATAAAAACAATAAAGAATAATAGACGTGAATCAGAAAAATGGACAAATAAAGAAAAAGAGAGAATTTATTTGTCCTGGTGTCAAAATAATAAAGAAGATTAAAATCAAAGCCGTGTGCCGCCTGTCATTTATTTATGTTTTATGTACACATAGTATTCCACTGCTATATTCCTAAGAAGAATAAAAATTGGGATATATGTATATATGTGTATGTATTCTTTATTATTGATATAATAATCCCTAATTAATAATGAAATTCTTCATGAACCTGTAACAACCTTATTATGTTATTATAACTAATCCTCCTGATCGTATATGAGCCTTCTATATTATGTTATTATAACTAATCCTCCTGATCGTATATGAGCCTTCTATTGTTTGATAGGGACAAAAATTTCCAGTGCAGACATTAATTCTGTGCTTCAATCCTGCCAAAGATCATAGTTACTTTTAGATGTTGCATTTAGTGCCAGAATGTTATCTTGAAACAAATGTTACTTGATTTGAGCAAAATATCTTGCTATGTTGTAACTGTAGTATCTTATCAATGGAGGTCTGCAGTATCTCCTACCGAATGGAATATAGTTATAAAGGATTTCTTATTGTGGGCAGAAAGCACATTACAAATCTTTCCTACATCCAAACCTTCATATATATATATGTACATTTGATTCTATCTAGCGGCGCACGGCTAATCCCTATGCGCATTTCACTCTATGTTAGAGCTTCGTCAGGACTCTGACGAAGCTCGAACATAGAGTGAAATGCGCTTAGGGATTAGCCGTGCGCCGCTAGATAGAATAAAATGTAATTAGTTAAAATTGTATTCCATTGTTTTACCTGTCAACCGTATTGTTTTGTATGTGTATGTTACACTCATGCGTGTAGAGATACTAGCCAGTGCAGTGCAGTGCGGTGCCATGTGGTAGCACGCAACACAGATAGCCTCGGCTTTCTGATACATGTCCGCGGCATCTGGCAAAAGAGATTAGGATCTTGCCTACTGTGTATATAGCTATAGGACACTGCATGCAAGTACTGTTAATACGAAGGAGCAGATAACTGTCCTATCTTATCACTATACTTACGTAACAGCTCTCGAATTGCCCTATAATGTATATATACTGTGATCAGATCCAAGCTCTGGTTTTCTGACATATGTCCGTGACATCTGGGAATAAAGACCAGGATCTTACTGACCGTGAATTCAGCCATAGGACATTTAATGCGAGTACTGTCAGTACAAAGGAGTATATAACTGCCCTATGTTATTACTACACTTATGTGATAGCTTTAAAACTGCCCCATAACCTATATATATGAGGGATGTGGAATGCAACATGGGCATGAGCATATTATAGACATAATCTGATACCAGCTGTATACGAACGCATTATCTCTTTTGAGGGGCATACAATACACAAATACATATATAAATCAAGTAGGGAATAAGAGTAATTGATAATTGTGTATTGAACTACAGGACATCAAGTACGATTACTGTCAGTACAGAGGAGCATTTAATTGTCCTATGTTACTACTACACGTATATAACAGCTCTTGACTTGCCCTAAAATATATATAGACATGAGGGTAATGGAACGTCATATTGGCATGCGCATATTACAAATATAATTGGATATTAGCTGAATACAGACGTACTACCTTCTATTAGGGGCATATAGCACATAAACATATAACAATTTAAGTAGGGGAATATGATTTGATCCCTCTCTAAATGGTTTGTGTATGATCAACGTGTAGTGTTATTAGTTCAAAAGGCTGCATATTGCAATCAATAAACTTCACATGCATGCACTGTACATATATATATATATATATATATGTGAAGGTTTGTATGTAGGGAAGATTTCTAATGTGCTTTCTGCCCACAATAAGAAATCCTTTATAACTATATTCCATTCGAAAGGAGATACTGCAGACCTCCATTGATAAGATAGTACAGTTACAACATAGCAAGATATTTTGCTCAAATCAAGTAACATTTGTATCGAGATAACATTCTGGCACTAAATGCAACATCTAAAAGTAACTATGATCTTTGGCAGGATTGAAGCACAGAATTAATGTTTGCACTGGGAATTTTTGTCCCTATCAAACAATAGAAGGCTCATATACGATCAGGAGCAAATATTATTTATAATAACATAATAAGGTTGTTACAGGTTCATGAAGAATTTCATTATTAATTAGGGATTATTATACCAATAATAAAGAATACATACACATATATATCCCAATTTTTATTCTTCTTAGGAATATAGCAGTGGAATACTATGTGTACATAAAACATAAATAAATGACAGGTGGCACACGGCTTTGATTTTAATCTTCTTTAATATATTGACACCAGGACAAATAAATTCTCTCTTTTTCTTTATTTGTCCATTTTTCTGATTCACGTCTATTATTCTTTATTGTTTTTATTTACGGCCCATTTTAGGGTCTTAATACTTCATATGGGACATTAATAAAGTTGATATATTCCATATGGGTAGTGGTAGATACTATGAATTAAGTGTCAATATATATATATATATATATATATATATATAAATATATAAAAAAAAAGTATAGAGACACAGATCTAATATCTAGAATCTTTGTTGGTCTTGGGAGAGAGTGCACCCAGAGAAATTGATCCCCTTTTCCTTACCCTGTTTGTAAGAATTATTTAGTAGCAGTTCTGCTAATCTTTCGTTCGCTATTCTGCTAAGCTAAGATACACTCCCAGAGGGCAGGGGCCTAGCATTTGCAATGCTGCTAAAAGCAGCTAGCGAGAGAACAACTCAGAATGAGGGCCTTAGTGCATTGTTATTTGTGTATCTCTATTGTCTTTGTAAATGCTGGGAGTAGGTTTGCTGGAAGTATTAATAGGGCCTGTAACACTTTGTAAAGCAGGCTCTCCCCTTGATGGAATTGCATACCTACAGGGAAATAGGTTGTACTATGGGGGTCATTCCGAGTTGATCGCTCGCTAGCAACTTTTGCAGTGCTGCGATCAGGTTAAAACTCGGCAAACCTGCACATGCGTATGCACCGCAATGTGCAGGCTCGTCGTCCGGGTACAAAGAGGATCGGTGCTGGGCGATGGATTTAACGAAGAATTAGGATTTTGACAGGAGTTTTACAGGAAGAGAGCGTTTATGGGTGTCACCTGACCATTTTCTGGGAGTGTTTGGGAAAACGCAGGCGTGTCCAAGCGTTTGCAGGGCGGGTGTCTGACGTCAATTCCGGGACCAAAAAGACTGGAGTGATTGCAGCGGCTGAGTAAGTCCAGAGCTACACAGAAACTACACAAACTGTTTTTGTACCACTCGGCTGCAAAGGCATTCGCACACTTGCAAAGCGAAAATGCACTCCCCCATAGGTGGCAACTATCTGATCGCAGCGCTGCAAAAAGTTGCTAGCGAGCGATCAACTCGGAATAACCCCCTATATTCTCACTTTTGTGAATATCAACTTTCCGCTACTCTATGGGCCCAGACCTCAAGCATTTAACTGACATTTTGCAGATACTGTATATTATTGAGAACAAAGCACAGTGGATTCAATAATTGTTGGGGGGCTTTTGTGTAGGAAGTTATTGTTTTCTTTTTAACCTTTTTAATTGCAAAGTGATACCGTATGTCTCCCATATATTATATTTTTGGAGTGAGATTGTGGAATTTTCTACAATTATTTTTACATTTTTATTTTTGAAATATATTATTCTAAGCTCTTAGACATTTTCATTATATGCTAACATTTTATTGTTTCCTCCTGTAAAACCAATTTATGAATAATAGCATTTTTAGTTTTCAATGTTTATCTTAATAATTTACATTCATGTCTCTACTTTTGGTAAATGGTGTGTACAGGATTAAGGATGGAGCAGAGAAACTGCACACTCCAGCGGATGCCTTAAAACTATGAACAGCCTCGTTGCTCAACAAGTGGAGTGGTTTATTGAAGAAGTACTGGGTACAGCTGTACTCACTCATATACTCACTGGTTGGATGAAGCAGGGCTTGAGCGAAGTTGGGTGTCCTACCGCTTGCCAGCCAATGAATGTATGCAGGATGCGGGTAGCATTGTAAGGATCACTCTGGAAATGCTTTGACATAGGTATATCACAGGTCTCACTGGTGATAAGTGGTACACAGCCTGCTCACATAGTGACAAGATGGCAGTATTAGGTACGGTGGCCATCAGGGGTGCTTTAAGATAGGAGGAGGCCGGGTGCAGCCTCCTCCATTCAGGGCCCCTCCTCTATGACGACAGCGCTGAGAGTCTGAGCACTAGAGCGCTCAGACTCTACTGCGCATGCGCACATATCTGGGAAAATGGTGCGGTGGGCATTTTCTCTGACATTTCTCTACTGCGCATGCGCAGAACTCAGTGAAAATGGCCGCTGGGCCATTTTCACAGAGTTTTAATACCGCCGTGTACATCGCCGTGGGACTTCGGAGGGGTGAGTATTTAGAAAATGGGTGCAGCGTGTGCGGTGGGGGCCCCCTCTGGACTCAGGGGCCCGTGTACACCACACACACTGCACCCATTATAGAAACGCCAGTGGTGGCCATCTTGGTTAGAGAAGAAGTCTCCATATAGAAAGTAACATTGAGTCTGCACAGTAGCGCACTCCACTTCAATAATTTCTGTAGTAAATTGTGTGTGAGGGGACAGGAAGAGGGTTCTCTGGGAACAGGGGTAGTAGGCTGAAGCAATGTTTAGGGCTCATAGAAACCCTGCTCTGCAATGTCCGTAATCCTACTGTGATCTACTAACAATAACGTATACTTCAGATTTGTGTCGCCAAGAATTGCTTTGAACATAGGGCCTAATTCAGACATGATTGCAAAAGCAAAATCTTTCTCTAATGGGCAAAACCATGGGCCCTCATTCCGAGTTGTTCGCTCGGTAAATTTCATCGCATCGCAGCGTTTTTCTGCTTAGTACGCATGCGCAATGTTCGCACTGCGACTGCGCCAAGTAATTTTGCTATGAAGATAGTTTTTTTACTCACGGCTTTTTCTTCGCTCCGGCGAACGTAATGTGATTGACAGAAAATGGGTGTTACTGGGCGGAAACACGGCGTTTTATGGGCGTGTGGATGAAAACGCTACCGTTTCCGGAAAAAACGCAGGAGTGGCTGGAGAAACGGGGGAGTATCTGGGCGAACGCTGGGTGTGTTTGTGACGTCAAACCAGGAACGACAAGCACTGAACTGATCGCAGATGCCGAGTAAGTCTGAAGCTACTCTGAAACTGCTAAGTAGTTTGTAATCGCAATATTGCGAATACATCGTTCGCAATTTTAAGAAGCTAAGATTCACTCCCAGTAGGCGGCGGCTTAGCGTGTGTAACTCTGCTAAAATCGCCTTGCGAGCGATCAACTCGGAATGAGGGCCCATGTGCACTGCAGGTGGGGCAGATATAACATGTGCAGAGAGAGTAAGATTTGGGTGGGGTGTGTTCATTCTGCAATCTAATTTGCAGTGTAAAAATAAAGCAGCCAGTATTTACCCTGCACAGAAACAATATAACCCACCCAAATCTAACTCTCTCTGCAAATGTTATATCTGCCCCCCTGCAGTGCACATGGTTTTGCCCAATTGCTATCAAAAATCCTGCTGCGATCAACTTGGAATTACCCCCCATGTGCACTGCAGGTGGGGCAGATATAACATGTGCAGAAAGAGTTAGATATGGGTGGGTTATTTTGTTTCTGTGCAGCGTAAATACTGGCTGCTTTATTTTGACACTACAATTTAAATTTCAGTTTGAACACACCCCACCCAATCTAACGCTCTGCACATGTTTTATTTGCCCTACCTGCACTGCACATGGTTATGCCCATTAAAGAAAACTTTTGCTGCTGTGATCATGTCTGAATTAGGCCCTTAGATAACATGATTTTTTTTTATATTGCAAAACTATGTATGAATCTCCTATATAATAGCCCAAATCTGTCACTCTGTGACTGTGTGGAAAATGCTGGGCGTGGCTAGGAGCTCTCATTGGGTTAGCGCAGCTCTATCACACCCAGTCCACATCTGATTGGGCAAGAAACGCCCTCCCACACAGTTTACATTCAATGGGAGGCTCTGCCCTTTGGCTGCTGTGTGTTCCCAGAGCAGGATTGACAATGGGGCTGATGGAGCTGCAGCTCCAGGTCCACACCCCAAAATAGGCCGACTGCATCTGCAGCAACATACACTCCAACAATTTACACAGAAAATCGGCACACATTCAAAAAGGGGGCGTGACCACAGGTAAAGTGGTGAGGCCACGCCCCCTTTCCTATACTTTCAATGGAAATTTGGAAAGCCTAAAATTAATACAGACCATAAAAAAAAAAGGTACTGTGCCTGCCAAAAAGGTACAGGTGGGGGGTATACCACTGCATCTGCACTGCAGCAAGTCTCTGCGCTGTAGATAGGGGGGGGGGGGGAGGATCCTTTTACTGCAGCGTCCTATGTCCTACTGCCAGTTCGCCTGCCCCCTCCGGCATCAACACTCCCTAGCCACGGCGCAGGTGGAACTAAAGCTGCTGTGGCCACCAGCACAGATGTGTATAAAAGCGGCGCAGCGAAAGTCTTTCATAGTCCTCTGTGCGCCGCATACCCTCTGAGCCCCAGAGCCTCCTCTGTGCGTGATGTCACAGACGTGCCTCCCGACACAGCCGCGCCCAGATCCCCAGAGGCCCTGAATCCGCAACACAGCACCTGGGCTGCCGGCATGGAAGCCCTGAGATGGCTAATGTAACGGGCAGAGTGGGTGATATTGCGGAGGGTAATGTCTGGACGCTGAATCAATGTAAAAGGTGACAGTGCTGTGCAGTGCAGTGAGTGTGCAGTGTCACTGACACTGCACAGCACTCTCACCTTTTACATTGATTCAGTGAGTCAGTCAGTTCTGCCAGCCAGTCACTATTGTTAGCACCGGTGTCCTAACGCGCTGCATTACAGGGAAGTAGACACACTGAATAAACTACAGCTCCCAGCAGCCCTTAGCGCAGAAGCATTCCGGCGCTAAGGCCTGCTGGGAGCTGTAGTTTATGGAGTGCATCTTCTTCCCTGTAATGCGGCGCGTTGGGACATCGGTGCTAACAATAGTGACTGGCTGCTTGGCTGCTGTGCAAGTCCCTGAGAGAGCCACTGCCAAAGAGAGCATAGCAGCTTAGCTGCTTCCAGGAGGAGAAGTACCCCCGGGCCCCATCCGCGGCACCTCCATACCCCCCTCCACCACCTGCATTGGCTCCCGACCCCCTCCCCCAATCGCAAATATTGCACACCAGAAGGACGTGCAAGGATTAAGTGGGCGTAGCCCCTTACGACGGTGTGAAAAGCGCCCGTAGGGAGCGATGAATCACCTAGATTACAGTAACAGCTTAATGCCATTCCTTAACTTGAGCAACTTTTACACCTCTGCAGTTTACATAATATAACGTTCTGCATACGTGACATCACCGCAGAGCCGGCCCTAGGCATAGGCAAACTAGGCAATTGCCTAGGGCGTCTGGTATGCCTAGGGGCACAAGCAGCTTCTGCTGATTAAAATGATATGTGGTATGCCTATATTCTGTGTGTAGCATTTCGTATGCAGATACAGTCACAGTCACACACAGTATATAGGCATGCTGCATATCATTTTATTCAGCAGAAGCTGCTTGTGCATCCTAGCCACATAGCAATACAAATAAGATGCATTTTCATAAAAAATAGGCACCCGACGTTAGCAGAGCTGCCAGTTGACTCATGCCAGGAAGTACACGTGTCATTATGTGTATAAGGGCATTAATAATGTGTAACATATATGTAAGGGGCACTATGTGTGTCATTATGTGTATAAGGTCACTAATAATGTGCGGCATATGTGTAAGGGAAATTATGTGTATAAGGGCATTAATAAGTGTTGGCATAATGTGTAAGGCGCATTATGTTTATAAGAACATTAATAATGTGTGTCATATGTGTAAGGGGCATTACTGTGTGGTATTATGTGTATAAATGCATTACCAATGTGTGGCATTATGTGTATAAGGTGCTCTACTGTCTGGTGTATCGTATAGAAAGGGCACTACTGTGTGGTCTAATGTGAATAAAGAGCAATATGGTGTGGTGTAATGTGAATAAGGAGCAATATGGTGTGGTGTAATGTGAATAAGGAGCAATTCAGTATGATGTTATGTGAATGAGGGGCACTACTGGGAGGAGTAACGTATATAAGGTAAAGTGGTACTACTGTGTGATGTAATGTGAATAAGGGACACTATCGTATGATACAGATGTAGCCATCTTTATCTCGACCGATTCTCCAACTAGACGGACATTTAGTCACGCTAAGGCGATAGCGAGTTTAATCACAGGCAGGCACGTTGAGGCGATTCTAGATACTAAGCATGCATTACACATCTCCACCACTGGGTGGCTAATGCTCCACTAATCCAGTACTTTTGATCGTATAGCGGCGGATTGATCTACAGCTCTGGCAAATGGTCAGTGACGACTGTAATGTTAATAGATGGTGACCGATGGTCAGACGGTGAGAGTTCTCAATATAAATAAATAGTTTATACAGACACAAACGAACATGTTAAAACACTTGTGTATGCAGATGCAAGATTGTATATGGAGATGCAACTAATTGTGTAAAAGGAAGTATGTACAATGCATAAACACCGTGCTTTTGAAATACATGTACAGTATGAGCGTCCGAGTTCCCGTGACATTCACTTTATGAATTTTTTCTTCTTTGTTAAACATTCAATGTTTAAAATTAGCTGTTCGTGCTAATTAGTACCCTAATAGAAAATACTATACAGAGATACTAAGGATGGTGATTTGGCAACCAGGAACTTAGGGAGGAGCTTTTATCTCTCTTCATTATACATAGAAAGATTAAACTTGCCGCTGTACGTTACAAGCTGTTCGTGCTAATTAGTACCCTAATAGAATATACTGTACAGAGATACTAAGTACGGTGATTTGGCATCCAGTTAAAAGCTGTTCGTGCTAATTAGTACACTAGTAGAACATACTGTACAGAGATACTAAGGATGGTGATTTGGCATCCAGGAACTTAGGGAGGAGCTTTTATCTCTCTCCATTGTAATCTTTCTAAGTTTAATGGAGAGAGATAAAAGCTCCTCCCTAAGTGCGCAGTGGTGATTGTAAAAAGCGACATCTGGTGGATGATCGCAGGTATTACACGTAAAGGTAACGCCAAATGCTCTGTCTGCCTCCGTGCGATTAGGTACGCCTCTCTGTGACTAGGCGCTCCTCCCTACGCCCCAGTACGCTGCGTATGCTCGATCGGGACAAACGCCTCAGCCAGTCAAGATAAAGGTGGCTACATCTGTAAATTGTGAATAAAGTTGCACTACTGTGAAGCATAAATTGAATTGGGGCTACTATTGTGTGGCCATGCCCCTTGCCAGCAAAAACACATACCTTTTTGGGCTGTACGCCGAATGTGCACACTGTTCTTATTTAAATTACAGGGGGTAGGAAAAAAATAAAAGGACTGCTATGGGTGGGGGGTGATGGTGCTGGGAAAGGGGTGCAGGGTCAGAGGCGGAACTAGCGGTGGTGCTAGGGGGCACCAGCCAAAATCTTGCCTAGGGCATCATATTGGTTAGGGCCGGCTCTGCATCACCGCTAAAAAGCAACTTAGTGTTATCATTGTTTATTCACTCGTTACTTGGTGACATGATGTAGAAATAACATTTTCTAATTCAATTTTTCTCTTTACATTTAATTGTCCCAAAGTCATTTGAGGCTTCAGCTCCCTTCTGATTACTGTGCCTCAGTTTATCAGCCAATAATACCACCATAATGTTGGCAGCAGCAGCAGTAGATGTAACTGAGATGTGCAATCTGGTGGGCGGCAGTAATGTCTTCACTCTTGTGCGATGACATGGTTTCATGTGACATACTGTACACTGTGTCATGATTTGTTTTGTGCATTGGAATCAAGCCTCTAAAAAACAATGTGGTAGTACAACTTAGCTCGGAATTGTCTAGTACATAGAAGTGTATAAAGAGGGTTTTTTTTTTAATTCTAGCTTCTATATGTTCTCAAAAATGAAAATCAGACAGTTGTATTCATTTCCCTTTATTCCCATTAGAAGTATATGTAATTCAGTTCAATAATGCTGTTTTGAAGATTCTACAACACTCCAAGCAGCATATACAAATACATTTTAATACATTTTAAATACATGCATGCTGATATTTAAATAAGTGTCATAATCTTTGGCCATGCTATGAATTTTCTCCAGCTTCAGATAATTCATATTGGATGGCAAACCATATAGTACATAAATCTATTTATAGCACCAAAAAGAGAAAAATCACACAGTAGAACAATACAAACCAAATATGCAAACCTCCCCCCCCCCCCCAAAAAAAAAGTAAAAAATAATAATATTGATATATATACACTGCTCAAAAAAATAAAGGGAACACTTAAACAACACAATGTAACTCCAAGTCAATCACACTTCTGTGAAATCAAACTGTCCACTTAGGAAGCAACACTGATTGACAATCTATTTCACATGCTGTTGTGCAAATGGAATAGACAACAGGTCGAAATTATAGGCAATTAGCAAGACACCCCCAATAAAGGAGTTATTCTGCAGGTGGTGACCACAGACCACTTCTCAGCTCCTATGCTTTCTGGCTGATGTTTTGGTCACTTTTGAAAGCTGGCGGTGCTTTCACTCTAGTGGTAGCATGAGACGGAGTCTACAACCCACACAAGTGGCTCAGGTAGTGCAGCTCATCCAGGATGGCACATCAATGCGAGCTGTGGCAAGAAGGTTTGCTGTGTCTGTCAGCGTAGTGTCCAGAGCATGGAAGCGCTACCAGGAGACAGGCCAGTACATCAGGAGACGTGGAGGAGGCCGTAGGAGGGCAACAACCCAGCAGCAGGACCGCTACCTCCGCCTTTGTGCAAGGAGGAACAGGAGGAGCACTGCCAGAGCCCTGCAAAATGACCTCCAGCAAGACACAAATGTGCATGTGTCTATTCAAACAATCAGAAACAGACTCCATGAGGGTGGTATGAGGGCCTGACGTCCACAGGTGGGGGTTGTGCTTACAGCTCAACACCGTGCAGGTCGTTTGGCATTTGCCAGAGAACACCAAGATTGGCAAATTTGCCACTGGCGCCCTGTGGACGTCGGGCGCCACAAATGAAAGCAGGTTCTCACTGAGCATATGTGACAGACGTAACAGAGTCTGGAGACGTCAAGGAGAACGTTTCTTCCTGCAACATCTTCCAGCATGACCGGTTTGGCAGTGGGTCAGTGATGGTGTGGGGTGGCATTTCTTTGGGGGGGCCGCACAGCCCTATATGTGCTTGCCAGAGGTAGCCTAACTGCCATTAGGTACCGAGATGAGATCCTCAGACCCCTTGTGAGACCATATGCTGGTGCGGTTGGCCCTGGGTTCCTCCTAATGCAAGACAATGCTAGACCTCATGTGGCTGGAGTGTGTCAGCAGTTCCTGCAAGACGAAGGCATTGATGCTATGGACTGGCCCGCCCGTTCCCCAGACCTGAATCCAATTGAGCACATCTGGGACATCATGTCTCGCTCCATCCACCAACGCCACGTTGCACCACAGACTGTCCAGGAGTTGGCGGATGCTTTAGTCCAGGTCTGGGAGGAGATCCCTCAGGAGACCATCCGCCACCTCACCAGGAGCACACCCAGGCATTGTAGGGAGGTCATACAGGCACGTGGAGGCCACACACACTACTGAGCCTCATTTTGACTTGTTTTAAGGACATTACATCAAAGTTGGATCAGCCTGTAGTGTGTTTTTCCACTTTAATTTTGAGTGTGACTCCAAATCCAGACCTCCATGGGTTAATAAATTTGATTTCCATTGATAATTTTTGTGTGATTTTGTTGTCAGCACATTCAACTATGTAAAGAACAAAGTATTTAATAAGAATATTTCATTCATTCAGATCTAGGATGTGTTATTTTAGTGTTCCCTTTATTTTTTTGAGCAGTGTATATTGTGGCAGTCCAGTCCAGATGCCACCCCGGGTGTTTGCAGGACAGGGCACAACAGTTAGGGTTCCCCGGGCTAAGGCGACCTGGGTTTAGGGCTGGACCAAGAGGAAGCCCAGGGAGGTGTTGGGACACAGCAGGTTGTCTCTTTAATGTTGTGTCAAAGATTATCTGGCAGTTGGAAATTATATTATTGTATTGCTGTTGATACACAGAAATACCCTGCAATTTCATACATGAGATCCCATCCATGTAGGTCCGGTCCAGGTATTGGAGCAAGTGCTCCCAGCAATCAGGCACACCTGTGCCACACTTTTATAATGCTCGTTAGGGCAAGGGCTCAGGGCTCTTGGTGCCAACAAGTGGCCAGGTGATAGAGGGAGGGCCAGTGGGTTAAAGACAGGGAGCCTGAGATTGTGTACATGCTGTTTGTGAACTGGTGCCTAATTAAGGTACCCATTGAAATTTGCTGTGAAAAAGTCTGTTTACTATGCTGTGGAAGTAAATGGTCTGCATTTCTTTCATACAACTCTGTCAGCGTCTTGTCTGGTGGAAGGTCGCTTGTTACAAAGTGGCACCTGAACAGGGACCCTCTGCTGGATGCACCAAGCGCAGCAGGAACCCAGCGGCTGCAGGAGCCACCGGAGCCGTGACAGTCTCCACAGACTCTGCAAACTTCCTCTGGTCAGGTTAGTAACCAGCCAGGGTGTGTGTGTCAATTAGTTAAAAAAAAAGTTTTTTTTTTTGTTGAATTGTGGTTTGGTGGTGTATGTTAAGAGATGCGAAATTCATAAATCGAGCATCCATCCTGTTCACCATGGAGGAGTTGTTAAAGACCCTAACTAATGTGGCTGCGGGGCAACAATCCCAGATGCAGCTTTTCCAACCACAAGTACAGGCTCAGCAGGAAACCCTGTGCCTGATTCGTGATGAAGTGGGTCTCCTGCGACAGCATCACCAGGAGCCTAGGCCATTGCAAAAGATGTGTCCCTCAGACAATGTAGAAGCCTACCTGGGGACCTTTGAGCGTGCAGCTGCACGCATGGGATGGCCAGAGGATAGCTGGGCGAATAAGCTGGCCCCATATTTGACGGGGGATCCCCAGAAAACGTACCATGACTTCCTGGTGGACCAGGCATCCACCTATTCGCAGCTTAAAGCTGCCATACTGGGTCGCATCGGCGTAACCAAGGCCTGCAAAGCCCAGCGATTCCAGGACTGGTGTTGGACCTTGACAAAGAATTTTCTAATCCAGCTGGCTGAACTTCTAAAAATGGCAAGGTCTTGGCTTCAGCCGGAAAGGAATATGGCTGCCCAAGTGGTGGAGACCGTAGCCATAGACCACTGTGTGCGGGTCTTAGACAGAGGCATGCAGAGGTGGGATCTCCAGGCTGACCCTCAAAATATGGAGGACCTAGCCACCGCAATGGAGAGATATGCTGCACTGGGGAGAATGGCTAAGCCCTTAGACCAAGAGACTCGATCAGTCCCAAGACCCTGGACCCGTCAATTTCTGGAAACGGGGGCCCAGACCAATCTGGTTGTCTGCTATGAGTGCAGGGAACAGGGCCACATCCGAAAGGACTGTACCAAACAACCTGAGCCTATGGAGTGCGGAGCAGGGAAATCAGGACAACCAGCTTACAGCTGTGTCGGAAGCAAGGGTTCGTCTGTGCCCTCCCAGTTCCAGGTGACCTTGAAGATTGCAGCACGGACAATCCAGGCGCTTGTCAATACCGGGAGTGAGTTGTCAATTATCTCCACGGGGTTGGTCCCTGAAGGCGCTGACCAGGTCTTACCTGTGGTTGAGGTGCTCTGCATCCATGGTGCCACTCGCAAGTACTCCAGAGTGCGGTTTCCAGTGCAACTTCGGGGGCGGACAATCCAGCTGGTGGCAGCCGTAGCCCCACGCTCACCCTATCCTTTGATCCTGGGGCGAGATTTCCCTGGCCTATCGGAACTGCTGGCGTTTTAACTCGAGGAGCTGCCTTGCTCTCCCAGCTTCGTGGCTCGAAGGTCGAGTAAGTCCTCAGGAACTGAGTTTCTGTGTGGAGTTGATACATCTACACCAGAAGAGCTGACCAATCCGGAGGAGGTGAGTGATGAAAGGACATTAAGAACTGTCATGTCACTTCAGGATTTCAGATGAGACCAGCGGGAAGACCCGAACCTTGCGAATGCATTCCAGAACATTTGTACTTATAATGGGAAAATGTATTCGCCCTTACCCAGGGGGGCAGCCCTTATTTCATAGTAGAGAAGTATTTACTATATTGGGTTGTTAGGGAATGGGGCAAGAAAGTTGAGCAGCTTATAGTACCATGGGTCCATCAGTCTCTGGTCCTGGAAGCTGCCCATTCACAGTTGTGGGGAGGACATTTGGGGGAGTAGAAAACTCTGCAGAGGATACAGCAGAGTTTTTTGTAGCCGGGAATCTGAGCATTGGTAGCAAAGTACTGTCAGGAGTGTCCCATCTGCCAGCGTACCGCACCAAAGCCCTAGTATAGAGCTCCCCTCATCCCTCTTCTGGTAATTTCCATTCCCTTTAAAAGGATTGGGATGGATATTGTGGGGCCAGTAGAAAAATCAGCAAGGGGACATCAGCATATCTTTATCCTTGATTATGCTACATGATACCCTGAAGCCATCCCTCTAAGAAATATGAAGACAGTATCCATTGCCAAAGAACTATTGCTGATCTTCTACCACCTGAGCATACCCAAGGAGGTCCTCCCTGACCAGGGGACCCCCTTTATGTCCCGGCTGATGAGCGACTTATATCGGCTGCTGGAGGTTAAGAAGATTCGCACCTCAGTGTATCATCCCCAGACTGATGGCTTGGTGGAGCGCTTCAACCGCACACTCAAGCAGATGCTCAGGAGGGCATTTGCCCAGGACAAAAGGGATTGAGACCAGATCCTACCTTTTCTGATGTTCGCCATCCGAGAGGTTCCCCAGTCTATTCGGGCTTCAGCCCCTTTGAGCTGTTGTACGGCAGACAGCCCCAGGGAATCCTGGCCCTTCTAAAGGAGGGATGGGAACAACAGACATTTCTGGAGCCAAATGTAGTACAGTTCATTCACCAACTCTATGGGCGGTTCCAGCAGATAGCTCCGTTGGTCAGGGACCATATGACTCAGGCCCAGTCTAGACAGAAACGTCATTATGATGTCCCAGCTGAGAAATGGAGTTTTAACCCTGGAGACAAGGTCTTGGTCCTGGTACCCACAGTGGAGGGCAAGCTTTATGCCCATTTGCAAGGGCCATATACAGTGCTCGAGGCTGTGGGACCAGTGACTTATCGTGTGAGCCAACTGGGAAAGCGAAAGCTTACACAGATCTATCATATAAATCTGCTGAAGCCTTGGAAGGAAAGCTCAGAGACAGCAACTGCAAGAGTGGCCAAGATCTCAGCATGCGTGGCCCCAATTGATAGATTTCTCGATGAGGTCAAAAAGCGTCAAACTCAGGACATGGTCAGGAGAAATTTAGATCTGTTTTCGGTGATTCCAGGGAGGACCAAGATCATCGAGCACAATATCGTTACTCCTCTGGGAGTAGTGGTCAATCTGCGACCATACCGGCTACCCAAAGCAAAGAGGGAAGCAGTACGCAAGGAAGTGGAGGACATGTTATGTCTGGGGGTTATTGAAGAGTCCACCAGCGGGTGGAATAACCCCATAGTGCTGGTCCCCAAGCCGTCTGGAGCACTGCGGTTCTGCAACGACTTCCACAGGTTGAACCAAGTATCTAAATTTGATGCCTATCCCATGCCACGCGTTGATGAGATGATCAACTCTTGACCTTACTAAAGGCTATTGGCAGATTCCCCTCACCGAGGCTGCCAAGGCAAAAACGTCCCTACCCCAGATGGCCTGTTTCAGTATCGAGTCTTGCCATTTGGTCTTCACGGGGCCCCGGCCACGTTCCAGTGGGCTATAAATAAGCTTCTCCAGCCCCACCAAAAGTACGCAGCCGCGTACCTAGATGACATTGTTATCTTCAGCGATGACTGGGAGTCTCATCTGGCCAAAGTGGAAGCCGTATTAAAGACAGACTCTGTGCTTCCAAGGCTTCACGGCCAACCCAGAGAATTGTCTGGTGGAAGGTCGCTTGTTACAAATTATATATAAAATAAATATATGAATAAAAATAAATAAATATATATATATATATATATCATAAGCATATACAGAGCAACACCATAGCCCCTGTCAGCATATTATTCCCCACAGTAATGCCCCTGACAACATAATGTACCCCCAATATGAATGCCCTTGTCCTGAAGGTCTTTCTTCTTGTGAGGGTTCTGCTCTATGTCAGGGGGTTCTCCCCCCAGCCCCCTGGCCACCACTGCTGCAGCCACTGCAGTGCAGACTGTTCGCGCCTGCCTGCTTACATTGAAAACATTCCTCCCAAAATGGCCACCGCCTCAGAGGAGACAGTTATTAAAGATACTAGAGCCTCCCCCATTTTGAGAGGGACATTTCCATTAGATTGCTGCGGACAGCGGCGGAAAATGGGGATGGGCGGCTACGGAAGACAGGGATGGGCGGCGGCGAGCGAACTGTGGCACAGGCAGCCAGGGCCCTCTCCTCTCTGTTAGAGAGGCCAGGCCCGGGACTGCTGTGCCTTCAGCATTCCCCTGATGGTGTGCCTGAGCATAGCTGCCTTGTCCTCCCCTCTATAATTTTTAATGGGGCATGGAAAAGGAATGTTCCTCCCATGGGTGTATCTATAATTGGTTTAGGGTATGTAGTGTTTATATTGCACACCCTACACCTACTGTATAGACTATATTTACCTCTCATACGACGCCTCAGAAATCACTATGGAAATGGTACAGTAGCTGCACCAATTTCACAGAGATCTGTTCATGCACAGTAGAGAAATCACAATGAAAGTGCTATTAGTACCATTCTCTGGAGATATGCACATGCTCAGTAGACTCTGGCACAATGCCAGACTCTATTTGTTGTATGCACATGCAGTGAAGGGGGACTCGAATGGAGACTACACATGGGCCCACTCAACTCTTAAAAAACCTCCTGGTTACACCTCTGTCCCATTTTACAATCCCCATGCTGGTCAGCACAGGCTGATGAAGGTTATGGAGATCCTCCTCCTTGTCCTCCTCCTCCTACCTCATTTTCCATCCTTCTCCTCTCTTCTTCTTCTCCATCCTTCGTCTCCTCCCTCCTTCCTTCTTTTCTTCCCTCCTTCTACTCCTGCCTCTCTCCTTCTTCTCCTCCCTCCTTTTTCTCCTCCCTCCCACATTCTTCTCCTCCCTCCTTTTTTTTCCTTTCTTCTTTCTTTTATTACACAGTACATCTATGGCCTGAGTGATGGTAACTGTCAGTTAAAAACACAAGCTGAACTGCGAATGACTGATCCAGACCACACCGACTCAAATTCTCAGTAAGCAGTAGCATTAGACAGCCTGTGCTACATTAGTTTCACAGTAACAGGTAGACCATAAGTGAGGTACTAGGGCCACATTTGTTGCTCTAGAGGTCCCACTCTTGTTAATTATCCTTAACCTTACCGCACAAAGGGGGCAGATGAGCCCCTGAACTTTTCAGTTTGGGAATGGTGCCTATGTGTAAAGTAGGCTCCTGTCTCTTAGAAGATTAAAGAATGAAACTGAAGAACACTATTGATCACCCCTACCCCTCTTCGATGTAATCAAAAATATTGGTACTTCCAGAGTGGCAACTTTCCCATCATAGTGTGTCCAGTGTAATGGAGAACAAAGACTCCCGCCCATTATATTACAAACAATAATATTAATAAATAATAGACACACATAATTTTAAAATACATTTTAAATAAAAAACACCTAAAAACTATTGTTCACCAGCATTTTAAAGATGAAATATAATATTGTTTTTTTTGGGCTGTATTAGTTCAAATTGGAAAGAAACTCTACTTTACACAATGTACTCAACATCTGGTAAGTGGGCAAGATGATCAATATATTAGGATCAATATACAATATCAGTCAAACCTTCAGAACACTGCCATTTATCCACAAGTGTTTTGTTAATAAAAGCATTTCCCCTTTTAAATTTTGAGCTTAAACTCACCAAGAAGCTGTGACTTTTACAAGCCTCAGCTTACTAAGTAAAGCCTACAAACCATCCTTTGCCTACTCAATGGACTGCAAAAGTCCTGTGTGATGAACCAAAGATTTAAAATTTTGATTAATCGGTCCATAAGACCTTCTTCCAGTCTTCAGTAGTCCTCCTTTTCATTGTTGCAGACCAGCTGTAGTTTCATAACCCATGACTTGTTACCTGGAAAAGCCTTTTTATATTTTTTAAATTTACATTGTTTCAGTTTTTGGTAACCTAAACTTTTTTTTTTTTTTACTTCTAACAGTATACCACTTACCCATGTAACATTTCAGGTTACTTATTTTACTTGAATTGCTTACATTTCTATAAAAAAAAATGATAGTAAAAAAAGGGTTTGTCCTAAAGCTTTTATTCAGTAGTGTAGGTGGAAAATGTCAACCACAAAGAGCAACTAGGACTCCCCTTTACGGCAGGGGTGTGCGCTGGGCCATTTTTCGGGTTTTGTGTTTTGGTTTTGGATTGGATCTCCTTCATGTTTTGGATCTGTATTGGTTTTGCCAAAACCGTCCTTGCAGATTTTGGTTTTGGTTTTCGATCTGTATTTTTTTGGGGGGGAAATCATAAAAACAGCTAAAATAACAGAATGTGGGCATGTTTTTATTCCTGCAGTATTATTAACATCAATAACATTCATTTCCACTCATTTCTAGTCTATTCTGAACACCTCACAGCTCACAATATTATATTTATCCAATTTAGGCCACAAGGTTACACCGAGGTAGCTGGACGGAGCAGCAGGATGTACTGTATATACTGGGAGGACAAAGTATAAAAAAAAGAATGTATTTAAAAAAAAATATTCATTAGGCAAAGCTCAAGATTTCAGTTCACAAACAGATGATTAAGGCAAAGAAGAATAAAATAGGACAATATTTTAGATTTAATTTATTTAATTTATATTAATTTCAATGTATTTTCATTTAATTTTATTTATTTTAATTTATTTTAATTTTATTTATTTAGCATCAAATTCTTAATTTCATAAAACATATCTTCGATATGCAGAAAGTTCACTTTATAAGTGTGGAGAGTTCATGTATATTAATTTAATTTAAATGTAGCTAATTTATAATTATTATTAATAATATTAATTTTAATTAATCACAATGTGGTTTTTAAGAAGAAATATGAAAACAGGACAATAAGTTATAATAAGAATATAAGCTACGGACACCACACCCTGAAATGGACGGAGCACGCCTGGATGTATTCTTGGAGGATACAGCACAAAATATATTAAAAAAAGATGTATTTTATTTTGGGTGGACTGACAGAACACCCCTAGATGGACGGAGTAGCTGCAGTCTCTGGATGTATGCTGGGATGTCACAGCACAAAATATTAATTTACATGAAAATATATATATATTATTTTTTATATCACACACTGCGGTTACAGTGTCGCACAAATGAGTCAAAAATATGTAGAAGTATTTTTTATATCATCATCATCATCATCAGTTATTTATATAGCGCACACATATTCTGCAGCGCTTTATAGAGAGAATATCATACACCGGCGGTTACAGTGTCGCACAAATGAATCAGAAATATATATGATAATTACACACTGCGGTTGACTATACAGACATCGGGGGTAATTCTGAGTTGATCGCAGCAGCAAGTTTGTTAGCAGTTGGGCAAAACCATGTGCACTGCAGGGGGGACAGATATAACATGTGCAGAGAGAGTTGGATTTGTCCTTGGGCCCTCCCACCCACCCTTATGTTGTATAAACAGGACATGCACACTTTGACAAACCCATCATTTCAGCCACAGGGTCTGCCATATGACTGTGGCTGAATTGACTGGTTGGTATGGGCCCCCACCAAAAAAGAAGCAATCAATCTCTCCTTGAACAAACTGGCTCTACAGAGGCAAGATGTCCACCTCCTCCTCATCGTCCGATTCATCACCCCTTTCACTGTGTATATCTCCCTCCTCACAGAGTATTAATTCATCCCCACTGGAATCCACCATCTCAGGTCCCTGTGTACTTTCTGGAGGCAATTGCTGGTGAATGTCTCCACAGAGGAATTGATTATAATTCATTTTGATGAACATCATCTTCTCCACATTTTCTGGAAGTAACCTCGTACGCCTATTGCTGACAAGGTGACATGCTGGAGGGTGGGCAACTTAGGTAAAATAAAGCAAGTTTGTGCAAGTGCCTCCAAATTGCCTCTTTTTCCTGCCAGTATACGTACGGACTGACTAACGTGCCTACTTGGATGCGGTCACTCATATAATCCTCCACCATTCTTTTAATGGTGACAGAATCATATGCAGTGACAGTAGACGACATGTCAGTAATCATTGGCAGGTCCTTCAGTCCGGACCAGATGTCAGTACTCGCTCCAGACTGCCCTGCATCACCGCCAGCGGGTGGGCTCGGAATTCTTAGCCTTTTCCTTGCACCCCCAGTTGCGGGAGAATGTGAAGGAGGAGCTGTTGACGGGTCACGTTCCGCTTGACTTGACAATTTTCTCACCAGCAGGTCTTTGAACCTCTGCAGACTTGTGTCTGCCGGAAAGAGAGATCCAACGTAGGCTTTAAACCTAGGATCGAGCACGGTGGCCAAAATGTAGTGCTTTGATTTCAACAGATTGACCACACGTGAATGCTGGTTAAGCGAATTAAGGGCTTCATCCACAAGTCCCACATGCCTAGCGGAATTGCTCCGTTTTAGATCCTCCTTCAATCTCTCCAGCTGCTTATGCAAAAGCCTGATGAGGGGAATGACCTGACTCAGGCTGGCAGTGTCTGAACTGACTTCACGTGTGGCAAGTTCAAAGGGTTGCAGAACCTTGCACAACGTTGAAATCATTCTCCACTGCGCTTGAGTCAGGTGCATTCCCCCTCCTTTGCCTATATCATAGGCAGATGTATAGGCTTGAATGGCCTTTTGCTGCTCCTCCATCCTCTGAAGCATATAGAGGGTTGAATTCCACCTCGTTACCACCTCTTGCTTCAGATGATGGCGGGGCAGGTTCAGGAGTGTTTGCTGGTGCTCCAGTCTTCGGCACGCGGTGGCTGAATGCCGAAAGTGCCCCGCAATTCTTCGGGCCACCGACAGCATCTCTTGCACGCCCCTGTCGTTTTTTTTAAAATTCTGCACCACCAAATTCAATGTATGTGCAAAGCATGGGACATGCTGGAATTTTTCCACATGTAAAGCACGCACAATATTGGTGGCGTTGTCCGATGTCACAAATCCCCAGGAGAGTCCAATTGGGGTAAGCCATTCTGCGATGATGTGCCTCAGTTTCCGTAAGAGGTTGTCAGCTGTGTGCCTCTTATGGAAAGCGGTGATACAAAGCGTAGCCTGCCTAGGAACGAGTTGGCGTTTGCGAGATGCTGCTACTGGTGCCGCCGCTGCTGTTCTTGCTGCGGGAGGCAATACATCTACCCAGTGGGCTGTCACAGTCATATAGTCCTGAGTCTGCCCTGCTCCACTTGTCCACATGTCCGTGATTAAGTGGACATTGGGTACAACTGCATTTTTTAGGACACTGGTGACTCTTTTTCTGAGGTCTGTGTACATTCTCGGTATCGCCTGCCTAGAGAAGTGGAACCTAGATGGTATTTGGTACCGGGGACACAGTACCTCAAGCAATTCTCTAATTCCCTGTGAATTAACGGTGGATTCCGGACACACGTTTAACACCAATGCAGCTGCCAAGGCCTGAGTAATCCGCTTTGCAGCAGGATGACTGCTGTGATATTTCATCTTCCTCGCAATGGTCTGTGGGACAGTCAATTGCTTACTGGAAGTAGTACAAGTGGTCTTCCGACTTCCCCTCTGGGATGACGATCGACTCCCAGCAGCAACAACAGCAGCACCAGCAGCAGTAGGCGTTACACTCAAGGATTCATCGGAGGAATCCCAGTTAGGAGAGGACTCGTCAGACTTGACAGTGACATGGCCTGCAGGACTATTGGCGTTCCTGTCTAAGGAGGAAATTGACACTGAGGGAGTTGGTGGTGTGGTTTGCAGGAGCTTGATTACAAGAGGAAGGGATTTAGTTGTCAGTGGACTGCTTCCGCTGTCACCCAAAGTTTTTGAACTTGTCAATCACTTCTGATGAATGGGCTCCAGGTGACGTATAAGGGAGGTTGTTCCTAGGTGGTTAACGTCCTTACCCCTACTTATTACAGCTTGACAAAGGCAACACACGGCTTGACACCTGTTGTCCGCATTTCTGTTAAATAATTCCACACCGAAGAGGTGATTTTTTTTGTAATTTGACCAGGCATGTCAATGGCCTTATTCATCCCACGGACAACAGGTGCCTCCCCGGGTGTCTGACTTAAACAAACCACCTCACCATCAGAATCCTCCTTGTCAATTTCCTCCTCAGCACCAGCAACACCCATATCCTCATCCTGGTGTACTTCAACAGTGACATCTTCAATTTGACTATCAGGAACTGGACTGTGGGTGCTCCTTCCAGCACTTGCAGGTGGCGTGCAAATGGTGGAAGGTGCCACCTCTTCCCGTCCAGTGTTGGGAAGGTCAGGCATCGTAACCGACACAATTGGACTCTCCTTGGGGATTTGTGATTTAGAAGAACGCACAGTTCTTTGCTGTGCTTTTGCCATCTTAACTCTTTTCAGTTTTCTAGCGGGAGGATGAGTGCTTCCATCCTCATGTGAAGCTGAACCATTAGCCATGAACATAGGCCATGGCCTCAGCCGTTCCTTGCCACTCCGTGTCATAAATGGCATATTGGCAAGTTTACGCTTCTCCTCAGACGCTTTTAATTTAGATTTTTGGGTCATTTTACTGAACTTTAGTTTTTTGGATTTTACATGCTCTCTACTATGACATTGGGCATCGACCTTGGCAGACGACGTTGATGGCATTTCATCGTCTCAGCCATGACTAGTGGCAGCAGCTTCAGCACGAGGTGGAAGTGGATCTTGATCTTTCCCTATTTTACCCTCCACATTTTTGTTCTCCATTTTTTAATGTGTGGAATTATATGCCAGTAATATATCAATAGCAATGGCCTACTGTACTGTACTATATATGTATACTGTTGGTCACCAAAATGCTGCACTGTAATACTATATATACTGCTCACAAAAATGCAGCACAGATATGGAATGGATACTTGCAGTGACACAGAGCTGCAAGATACAGCAATGGCCTACTGTACACAACTATATACAGTTGGGTCACCAAAATGCTGCACTGTAATACTATATATACTGCTCACAAAAATGCAGCACAGATATGGAATGGATACTTGCAGTGACACAGAGCTGCAAGATACAGCAATGGCCTACTGTACACAACTATATACTGTTGGGTCACCAAAATGCTGCACTGTAATACTATATATACTGCTCACAGAAATGCAGCACAGATATGGAATGGATACTTGCAGTGACACAGAGCTGCAAGATACAGCAATGGCCTACTGTACACAACTATATACTGTTGGGTCACCAAAATGCTGCACTGTAATATTATATATACTGCTCACAAAAATGCTGCACAGATATGGAATGGATACTTGCAGTGACACAGAGCTGCAAGATACAGCAATGGCCTACTGTACACAACTATATACAGTTGGGTCACCAAAATGCTGCACTGTAATACTATATATACTGCTCACAAAAATGCTGCACAGATATGGAATGGATACTTGCAGTGACACAGAGCTGCAAGATACAGCAATGGCCTACTGTACTGTACTACTATAAGTATAATTATATACTGGTGGTCCCCAGTCCCCACAATAAAGCACACTGAGTACAGATATTTGCAGCACACTGAGCACAGATATGGAGCGTTTTCAGGCAGAGAACGTAGATATTTTCAGCACACTGAGCACAGATATTTGCAGCACACTGAGCACAGATATTTGCAGCACACTGAGCACAGATATTTGCAGTACACTGAGTACAGATTACGGAGCTTTTCAGGGAGAGAACGCAGCCACGTCCTCTCTGTTCAATTTACAATGCACAGAGCCGGCCTTAGGCATAGGCAAACTAGGCAAATGCCTAGGGCAGGCTTTTTCAACCAGTGTGCCGCGGCACACTAGTGTGCCGCGACCAGTTGCAAGGTGTGCCGCGGAGCCAGAGCAGCTTCTTGCACCTTCAAAGTGCACTGTTGGCCTGGGCTCTTCTTAGGGGAGCAGTCATGCTCTGGCCGTGACCTATGCCTTGATGACACGGCGGTGTGATATCATAGGTCACAGCCGCCGCATCTCACCACCCAGCCAGCCCATCCACCTGCATATACATCTTTCAGTTCCCGGCTGCATCCACAGCTTTCCTTGCCCACCCACATCCACACCTGCCCGACCTCCTGCTGCTCAGTATTCGCAGCACTACACTATGAACAACCCCCGCCACTGAGTGACAGGGAGGAGGACAGCTGACCGGTAGGGGCTAATATTTGTTATGTTATCTCTCCTGTGGGGAGCAATAGGATTTATGGATTTATGGGGGGAACAATCTGAATAATTCATGTGGGGAGCAATAGGATTTATGTGAGGAGAAATGTGATTGATTTATGTGTGAGCAACATGATTTATGTGGGGAGCAATGTGATTGATTTATGTGGGGAGCAATAGGATTTATGTGGGGAGCAATGTGAATGTTTTTTCTGTGTAGGCCAATGTACAGTATGGGGTAAATTTACTAAGGTCGGAGATATTTAGAACTGGTGATGTTGCCCATAGCAACCAATCAGATTGTATCTATTATCTTCTAGAAGCAGCTAGACAAATGTTAAGTAGAATCTGATTGGTTGCTATGGGCAACATCACCAGTTCTAAAAAAACTCCCACCTTAGTAAATTTACCCCTATGTGTGGATTTTTTTTGTTCACTGTGAGGGCCAATGTGTGTTTTTTGTTTTTTTGTCTGTCGGGAACTGATAGTGTGCCTTGGCAATTTTGAAATATTGTGCGGTGTGCCGCGAGTAAAAAAAGGTTGAAAATCACTGGCCTAGGGCATTTGGTATGCTTAGGGGCACCAGCAGCTTCTGCTGATTAAAATGATATGCGGCATGCCTATATTCTGTGTGTGACTGCGGCTGTATCTGCATATGAAATGCCATGTTGCAGTGTATTCCTGGAAATCACTGTAATGTAGCATTTCGTATGCAGATACAGCCGCCGTCACACACAGAATATAGGCATGCTGCATATCATTTTAATTAGCAGAAGCTGCTTGTGCGTCCTAGCCACATAGTAATGCAAATAAGATGCATTTTCATAAACAAAAGGCGCCCAATGGTAGCAGAGCTGCCAGCTGACTCATGCCAGGCATCTCCTGCAGAACTAGCGGCGGTGCTAGGGAGCACCAGCCAAAATCTTGCCTAGGGCATCATATTGGTTAGGGCCGGCTCTGACAATGCACGAGTGAAAATGGCGGCAACGCGCGGCTCTTTATATAGAATACGAATCTCGCAAGAATCCGACAGCGGGATGAAGACGTTCGGGCGCGTTCGGGTTAACCGAGCAAGGCGGGAAGATCCGAGGCTGCCTCGGAACCGTGTAAAATGGGTGAAGTTCGGGGGGGTTCGGATCTCGGAGAACCGAACCCGCTCATCTCTACTTATTATTGGCTGAAGGCTATTTTGTGATCTTTCTTTTTCAATCGGTACTATTTTTAATTATCACAGAAGTGATTTTCGCTCTTCATTTATTACAGTGGTGAATTAAGTTTTGGGTTATTGTTTGCAGTTCGATTACTATTTATATTAATATAAATAGTTTGGTTTAGATTAGTGAAGCATGCAGTTTATGTGTTGGTATTATTGACAGGGCAGCTGGCCTGTAGAGGTAAAGGGCCTATAGTAGCGCAATAGTGAATGGGTGACATTCCCCCCCTTGAGAACGGCGAGATTGCCTCTACTTCAGGGGAGGACCTGGCCTCCATCTCAGAGATGGGCCAGTGCAAGGCCAATCTAGGGGGAGTGATCCCATTCAGTCCTGTTTGCGCTGAGGTGTTTTTTCTCCACCCCATTTATTTAAATATCAGTTTTGGGCTATTGCTCAGGTTAGCACTGCTTTTCTCACCACCCTTAATGATCAACTCTTAAGCTCTTGACTTTTGAGCTCTAGTCTTTATACAATAACACAACTTTAGTGCTGTAACCAATGTCAAGTCGCTTCAAGCTACACTTCTTTCACGTACTTTCACATGATTCTGTATTTTATTTTTATTTATTGCTTCCATTTATAGGCAAAAATTATTCAGCTAAACTTTCCAAATTTCCACTTCCATACTCCCAGGAAAATAACAGATATTCTGAAATCAGTCCGGTTTTATGCTATTCTGAATGTAGTCTGAATTTAAGATGGAGGCGGCCACTGCTAGGCAGTGCTGGTTGCTGATTCTACCACTAGGGAGCATATCAAGGGCTGTCTGGCAATTTTTAGCCTTGGTCAAATGCAATCAAGTGGCCCCGGTTATGTGTGTGCAGGGCTGGATTTAGCCTATGGGGTGCACAGGGCACTTAAGTAAGGGGGACCTTGGTGGAAGTGGTGGTGTGTGTGTGTGTATGTATGTATGTATGTATGTATGTATGTGTGTGTGGGGGGGGAGGGGGGGGGGCATATTAGATTGTGCATACATCCCAACATGACCCATCCTAGAAGGGACAAAAGGCTCTCTACCTGGACTTCTCTCTTTATATATAAGATATGTGTCACATTTGTTGAACTATTTAATTGATAAGAAAGATATTTCAACAGGTGATTGCAATCATAACCTAAGAAGGAAGTCCAGATAGAGATCATTTTGTCCCTCCTGGAATGAAACATGTTGGGAGGTATAGATTGTGTACTGTATATTACATTTAAACCAGTGGTATGTGTTACGTTTAAACTAATAGTTTAATAATGCCTGGGAACTGTTTATAGTTCCAACTAATTGAAAGACAACTTTATATTATAAAACTTTCTTTTAGTAGAACAAAGACAAACTTAAAGAACCTTAAAATACATATAGACAAATAAAATCTAGAATTTATCTTGTTACATGCAAGAATAGCAGCAGCCTCTGTTCTACTTACACTGGGACAGGACTCAGGAGGACTCTCTGTGTGTGTCCCTCTCTCTAGACCCAAATGCTCTCAATAGATAACAGGTTACATAGGATCCAAGCACCCAGGTGGGGAGGAGGAGAAGCTGGGGTCCCTGGGTCACTTACAGCTCTCTCCACCCTCCTATCTCTCCTCTGGTCGCAAAGCTTCATCGGTAGCTCATGAAATCTGATACTGCTATGTCTCTGCCTGCATACTGTATTGCTATGTCTCTGCCTGCATACTGTCCTGCCAGGTTCTGCTGCTGCATAGAAGGAAAGCTAGTGATGTCAGTGTACTCTGGCTGGGGGGCTCCCTGACAAAGTGGTGGTGATGGGGGATAGGGGTGGGCTGCAATATGCCCTGCACTTCCCTCCTTAATCTGGCTATGTGTGCATGCATATGAATCTGTACTGCAACTCTGTAGAAACACCATTGGGATGCCTGCACCGTGCAACTCAGAAGCATGGGCAGATGAAAAGCATTACACAAGAAAAAAATAAAACACATTAGCCACTACAGAAAACAAACAAAAAAACAACAACATTGGCCCCCACAAAAATAAAACCAATAACACAGTAGATGCACAGGAAGAAATAAAGCACAGCCCTGCAGATTGGTAGATGTAAGTAACCAGTGCCTGGTAAGTCAACTGTGGACCCTCATAGCATACAGTGAGTGCACAATCAATACACCCGACTGACTCTCAAATCACCTGCCTGTCAATAAATCTGTGGCCTCACTGAAGAATGAATATAACCGTGCAGTGAACAACTCCTTGACCGCCCACTGTGGATACACAGTGTGGAAGGCAGAGCTTAGAAGGCAGTGGTGCACCGCTACTAACAAACATCACTGCGGGTGCCCAGCAAATAGAGATTGCAACAGTGGCCAGTTCTGCCCCCAGGGTCATCGCCCTCATTACGGCTCTGGGTGTCATGATTGGACGCCATTCGGACGCCAGAATGTGCATAACTGAAAATAATAAGTCAAGGTGATAAGTCAAGCAGAAAGGCTTCAGGGAAGTATATTGTATCACATTCCTCTCTCTATCCATAAATACTATATTAAGTAGTACTGTATTTGATTCATTGTATTGTGTTGTAAATGTTTTCTCAGGACAAATAGAATAATAGTACTGGCCTGACGTGCCACTGCTCCCATGCTGATCTTAAAGGGGGAGGTGTCATGATCCAGGCTATTTCAAGTAGAAGTAGGCCTGTTAAAATCAATGTATGTTATATCAATATTCTGATTGATGTATCAATGTATCAGTGTGTGATAACTGTCTTTGCATGTCAAATGGTTGAAGCTTGATTGATCTGCTGGCATTTCATGATAGCCACAGAACTCAGAGACACACTGGCTACGCAGGTGTGAAATTCCTCCTGACAAGAGCTAGTTTAATTACCCCAGAATCAGAACTGAGATCTTAAAGTAAACGCAGGTCAGGCCTGAAATGTGTTTTCTCAACTGGCTTGTGTATCTCCGAACAGGTTGTTTCCTGATCCCAGGGGGTCACCAGAGAGCAATAACGTGCGGTGGGGTGAGGCAGGTGAGGCAGAGCCTTTCCTGTCATACTAACGTTTGTGCCAGAGTTTTGACTGCGTAAAGTATATGAAAAATTAAAAAAATATGTTTGAAATCTCTTCTTTGCATTATTCTAATAATTTTTATAGCCAAAACTCTGGAGTAAAAAGTATATGGCAGGTGAGGCAGTGCCTCACCTGGCTAACTTTTCTGCACCTCTCTGATCAAAACTCACCAAATTTCCAGGAGCTTATACTGCTGCACCTGTGTATAATGCCCAGATGTACGTTTTGGCTCATATATTGCATGTAAATCTTGCTCTGGTGCTAGTCAGTGCCTCCTGAGCTATTTAGCTCACCGCACGTCCCTGCCAGAGAGACCAGAAAGACATGCTGGCTAGGGAAGGTGATAAAAACTTCCTTCAGCTAGCTATAACAGTGTCTTAGTATGATTGATAAATCTGATTGCCCAGCTTCAAAAGGAATGGGAAAAGTAACTATCCCGCCCCTGTGTATATGACCAAGAGACCCCATGTCACAGCTGTGTTTACACAAGAACTATGGCCATAGCTTCAAAGGCTATTAGAAGATAAGGCCATTCGCCCCTGAGCGAGTGGCTGGGAAGCCCAGTATTAGCTGACACTCAATACCTTCTCTGGTTTTGGAAGGGTTAAAAACAAACTCTCTAGGGGGAGGGGGGCTGAACGGGCAACCTGAGTTTTAAATAGGAGAAACACAGACTGAAAAGTGTGCATTATCAAAGAAGCGAGTCAGGAGAAGCATCCTGGCTCTGTAATGTCCCGAATATCTGAAGAGTGTTTACTTCATCCCATCGTTCCACTATGCATGTGTTTAGATCGGTGGGTTTTATCTCCCTATTATTATTTTTCTTGAAACTGTCTTTATGTATGTGACTTTGACTTTTTATTATTATATCTTGAAACTTTCTTTTCTGTAACATTAGCTTTGAAGTGTTATACTTAAATTAAATGATCTAAATTTAGCTCTGGTTTTCTGTTGTGTGTCCAACCCAACTCTCTGAAAGAGGTGTTACCAAAATATTAATAATTCTGGGTGCAGGCAAAAGCCTTAAGTTTGCCTTGGGTCATACCCTAAACGTTTGCACTTTGGCTGGTGGCAGTGACCGTGTTAAAATTAATGCACACACTCAGGTATCCAGTAACAGTGTCACGTGGCAGGGATTAGCAAACTGGCATATCTGGGGAATCGCCGTGCCTAGGATCATGACACTGGGTGTTCCCAGTGCTGCCCAGTACTCTTGTGTGACAGAGGTGCCTTAGTACTGTGGTGTGCTCAGTGCTGCCCTGCACTGTGGTGTGCACAGTGCTGTCCATTACTATGGTGTGCTAGTGCTGCCCATTTTCTATGCATGCCCTGTGTTGCCCAGTACTATAGCATGCCCAGTGCTGCCCAGTACTATGGAGTGCCCATTGCGGCCCAGTACTATGGTGTGCCCAGCACTGCCCAGTACTATGGCATGCCCAGAGCTTTCCATTACTATGGTGCTCAAAGTGCTGCCCAGTACTATGGAGTGCCCAGTGCTGCCCATTTCTATGACATTCCCAGTGCTGCCCATTGCTATGGTGTGCCCAGTGCTGCCCATACCCCAGTATGTGCTGCTCTTACTCTGTCACCATCATCGCCACTACTGCGGCTGCCGGGTCCCCCCCCCCATCACAATGAACCCCCCTTGCCGCGGCCCCATCCCACTGCTGATCATACTCACCAGAGGCAGGGATCGGTGCTCCTGGAGGACTGACGTTCATTGTGGCTCCCTGCTGCTGTGACCTCCAGTGCTGTTAATTGAGCTGCCGCTTTACAGCATCGTTCAAAGAGCAGCAGGGAGCACTGATGACCGGCACCCCGCACTGGAGCACTGATCACCGGTCCTTGGGTAGGTGAGTATGTTTTTTATAAAACTTTTTTTGTTTTTTTATAGTGATCAGCCTGTGTGTCCATCGGACATACATACAGTAGCTAATCAAACTGGTTAGGACGCTGCACAGCTTTCTCTGCCTTTGGGTATGGCAGCACTCAGTTACTATTACAGCTGTGATGTCCTGATGTTTGTACTGATAGAGTCAGTTTTCTACCTTTTAACACAAGCTATTTACTAATACCTTCAAGCCGTAATGGCCGCTAAAGCACGTGCACGTGCTACGCACTCCGTACGCTATTTGCGTACAAAGACCTTTCACGTGGCACGCAAGTTACGTACAAACGCTGCGCTGAGTGTACGGAATACACACAGCGAGCGTACACACAGATAATAACCTTTTAAACCTTAAACACAGAGTATGATTATACTGTAAGTCTTAATATTGAGATACTGTAATGATATACCACTGGTTAACCTGGATATTTAAGCAAGCTGTTTGAGTGATTGAGATACTCAGAAACCCTTTGTACTAGCTAGAGAAACACCGACACCTTGCTGAGGTTCCAACACCTTTACTAACGAGATTTAGCTATGTAAAAAGGGGAAAACAGTTAACAGCTTATACACTACAGCACTAACATAAAACACCTAAACAGAATAACTGAAAATATACAATATACAACAGCGTCTTAATCCTAAACAATAACAGAGAGAGAGAGAGAGTATGGCAAATACAAACAGAG
Organism: Pseudophryne corroboree; assembly: GCF_028390025.1. Classification (NCBI taxonomy): domain Eukaryota; kingdom Metazoa; phylum Chordata; class Amphibia; order Anura; family Myobatrachidae; genus Pseudophryne; species Pseudophryne corroboree. The sequence goes on along the minus strand of NC_086453.1, from coordinate 100,858,514 downwards.
AATAAGTTGGTTACAGAGAAAAACTTACACACTGGGGAATGATCGCTGCGCTGTCCTGGAACCAGCTCTCTAGTTAGTCAATGATGAAAACCTTTTGTGGAGAGTAGACTGAGCTGGCCCAGCCTGGCTTGTTCTTATATACACAACATACAGTACACTACAAAGGGCCCCACAATCTTATTGTTCATTGGACACAGGAATCTGTCTTCGCATTATAACCAAAGGTCATAGGTTTGTTTGAACAGGTGGGCTGTGACTATTTCAAACTGCTCAGGTGGGAGGTATCCTCTGGATTCCCCCTGCATGTGTAATAAACAGCAAATACTTTTAAAGTCCATAAACTTCTTTTAAACATAACTATACGCTGGAGCGACCGATCTCTTCCTAACAAACACCGGAATGTTTCTAATAAAATACTCTTCAGTTAGGTACTAAACACCATTGCTCAGACCCTGTCTGACCCTTCGTATCATGCAAAGAGGAATTCCTTTGTTCATGAACCAGTTACACTAAACATACTTACAGATATTATTAAAGGGACCATAACCTATAAAATATACTATTTGGATTAACTATGTAACGATCGAGTCGCCCGCCAGACGCACACAAACTCTACTGTAAATGCACATACCACGCGCCTGAGCGCACGACCGTGGAGGCGCCATCACGCAACTGCGAATATGCGCACGCACGGGAGAGAATGTGCACGTGCAGCGGGCAAGTGCATGGGGTTAATACAAGGCATCATAGGTCGCTATATTTTTCGACTTTGACAGTCCACCCTTTGGCAGTCACCAATAACTGCCACTTCCTAAACAATTCAAACAGAAAAATATATGTCATCATGTAAATACCTTTTTATGATTGGGTAAAGGGAGGAGAGGAGAAGGTGGGAAAAGTATGACCTAGTGAGACAGTAAAAGCATGTGTGTATGAAATCCATGTTTAAGGGGTCATGTATCATTGTGCCGTACGTGTTTTAAATCAAGCTTCGAGGTATTGCGAAGTATACATTTGAATCCTTCTTATCCCGTATTAAGGGTCTGTGGATGGGCTGTCAAACTTTACCGAGCTCTATTCTGCTTTTGGTTGCAACAAATGGGGGAGCACATTTAGTTGATGATACATGAATGGGGGGAACATGTGAATGCTGATATATGTGTCTATATTCCCTGTCGACTATGTGTGTCATTACCTGAAGGTTGTAGAAATGAGGATAAGAAGCAATTGTTATAAGTGCAGTCATAAACTATGTGAGTTTAGTATGCATTCGCCGATTGAGGTCTTGTCTGGTGTCTTGTCTTGATGTACATGTTGTCTGATGTCTCTCGGTGCTTTTGCTATAGGTGGCGACAAAAGCTTTTCCAGTGTCCATAAAATTACAGTCTCTAAAGTATTGGGCTTTCGTAAAAAGTTAAAGTCACTAGGGATATTGGGGGGTCTGTGACATAGTTCATCAATGGTCTGTATAAAAGAGGTTGTCAAATTCTTCTTCCAAGCGGATGTCTTTGTACCTTGGAGAAAAACAAAGGAGAAACGGGTGAAAGAAACGGACCGTGGAATCACATTTTCATCACAACATTGTCTCTATCGTTGGGTCATAAATCAAATTAGTTGTTGTTATTACAGTGTCCTCGCTCCTCAGACTCATCACTCTGGTATTACCTTTACACTTCGTTAAAGTCCGAACGCATCTAAATACCAGACCAACCAATATGACGACTCCCAGAATACACAAGAGAAATTTCCCTACATCCATGATAATACCTTGGGCCCATTCTCCTAAACCCGAGAACCAATTTCGTGGGTTCAACCATGACACCCAACTGGTCAGCTCATTACTCACAGCAGCGAGTGTGAGATGGTGTTTCCTTCGGAACTCCCTCTTCAATTGCAAAATGTCATCCATCTTTTGGTCTATGACCTCGACCGGGTCCTCCGTGCTGTTTGTAATGTACGTGCAGCACTTTATTCCATACTGAGTTGCCAGGGTAACACAATACCCGCCTGTCACTGCTGTGATATAATTGAGAATCATCCTATGCTGAACCAGCTCTGTTTTGTAGGCTTGTAACTCTCTCCCAGTATACCTGAACGTGTCGTCATACATTTCGGTGATATTGTCTAACAAGTTTGCTAGCGCCGATATATATCTATAATTTATCATTCCTCTGGCAGTACGAGTGATGTCTAACGCGAGTAGGAATTGAATCCCGGTGGATTCATGGATCAAATCAGAGGCTGGATGCTCTGTCCTTTCTATCAGGTGCCGTTTAACGACGTGCTCATAATGAGTGTGAGTATAAGGAGCTTGGGCACCACGGTGTATGTCTTTCATTTTGATATGGGATACAGTCATTACTTCAGGCAGTACTTTTCCAATGTAACACAATCCCTCTGAGTTTGGGGCAAGCCACTTATACGCCTTTCTCCCGCATATGAAATATGCATCATCGGGGAGAACATATGGGACGGAGTATGACATAACCATGTTACAAACTTTCCATGTGAAATCTCCTAACCCTAATTCTCCCATCTGTCTAGTACACGTATCTGGTTGTACGATATGTGCACAGCATCCTGGTGATACTTCTCCAACTCGCATGGTCCTACTTCCTAGAGTGTACCTATACCGGAAATATTTTCCACTGTTGGCTATCCGGCGTATAAGTTCTGTGTCTATGGGCATTCTATTGGCTCTATATGGAAATGTCATGGTTTGATTACTCCATGACACTTCCCAATTTCCCGGCTTTCGGGGATTGGAAATGTTAAAGCATACTAAGGACTTATCCACATGATATTGGTGGAGCTTCAAACTAGGAGGACTAGAGATATTAAACCTCTTGTCCACCGGCCTCCCACCACTTAACTCAAGTACCTCTCCTACAGTTAAAGGGAATGGTACTAGTCCTGATTTGTTATGACCTTGAGGTACTTGAGAGCATACCCAACAGTCTGTCTGGTTTAACACTTTACCCACTAAAGAGTGATAGTCACTCAATGGATGCCGGTCCATGTGGACATTAAAACTGGACTGACATTTCTTGATGCACCCATCCTCAACTATATTGTCACAATGCCTACAGATGCAGTTCTCTTCAGCTAACAATCCTTCACAATTCCTTCTATTGTCAATGCTACCAGATCGTTTTCTGATACTCGCCTTTACTCGGTGATTGTGTTGCTCTTGGGAAACTACGCCTCCATCCTGGTCATCCGAACCCATTCCAGATCCTTTCTCGACCTCCATGGTACTCTCACCGAAACAGACTGCTCTGGTCAACATCATGGTCAACAGGAAAATCCGGGTCACAGTCTCTTTGGGCAAGTCCATCTTACAGGAGGAGAAGGAGAAATTTGTAATGGGGGTACAAAAAATAATTTGAGGGGAAAGAAAAATGTTACGATGCTTTTGTCCTCTAGTCTTGTTGTTCTTCTTGCTCTGTTGTCATCTTAAAGGTGCTGTCTCTCAATCTTCCAAATGAACATTCCGGTGATACAATATTCCTTCCAAATCTGCGATCTTTCTGTAAGGAGCAAAAATCTTGCATTACCATTTGTCTAACTGATGTGTGACATACCATCTGTAAAGCATGAGAACATGAGAGAGAAAAAAAAAAAAAAAACGAGAGAGAGAACAATTCATATATATGTTACCTAAAACAACAAACAAAAAAACATTGTCAGATCTTCCGCTCACCATCAGGCTGTCACACCATCACATCCATTGGTATCTTTGCGCAGTCTCCCCCACCAATATTTCCACACTCCACCCTTTTGTGCCTGGCCAGGACACACCGATGTCGGTAGGTCACACTGGGGTTAGGTAGACTTCTGCAAAGACCAAGTAGCTATGTGATGTTTGAGTTCTGCCGATGAACGTCAGAGATGGGGAAAAAGAAACATTTACAGATAAATTACAAAGTTTACCCGGCCGTTCCTGTGTCTACAAGGAACTGACCTCCCAATATCATTAGCTGTAACCTCAGGCTTACTATCAAGGCTACTGATTTACTGGCTGCAAATTACAGGTGCGGCCCAAAATTCTTCTTATATGATCCCTGATTACAATTTCGTGTATCATGACTTTGCTCATGTTTTTTTTTTTCTAGGGGGTTGATATACCTTTTGTGGATCTTTAAACCTACAACTTCATGCAAAATGACCTTCCTTCTGGCAATTATAACATCTTATCACCTTTGACTTACCCACAGGGATCTGAGGCTTCTTACCTCCCTGTGCTTCCCTGTTTCTTTGGAAATCATGGTCATGTCGTTGTCTAGGGGGTTGATATGACTTTTGTATATTTCTTGATTTACAATCTCTTGCAAAATGTCCCTCTTTGTGACAATGATAACAAACTATCACATTTGAATTTCTCACAGGGGTTTGGGGCTTAATTTGGTGTGGCTTCATTGTCAGGGCTTTTCTACTGATTGTCATTTGCTTACTGCCCTGTGACTCCAGGTGTCTTTTGATGTTCCATTCATGGTCAATAGCAGACTCTCTCAAAACAGCCACCAAGATACCTTTCCAGTTAGGTAGAGAGGTTTGTACCCTTGTTCTCAACACTTCTTTTAAACCATCCATTAATACCTTAACCGCTATATCTCTATGTTGTGAATTTCTCTCAATGTCCGTGATCCCAGTATCTCTAGCCATTACTTGCAGTGCTTGATTGAAATAATTAGAAGTACTTTCTCCTCCTCTTTGTCTTATGGAGAAGATTTTGTTCCACTCGACAACGGCTGGGAAATATACTCCTAACTGTCGGTTGATCTGCTTAATACATTCCTGATTGTGTTCCTCCGTACGAGGTACTTCTGTGTCTAATTTACAATCAGTAATAAACTTCGCAGGGTCAACACTGGAGGGCAAACATGCCCTCAGCACTGTCCGCCAACCTTTGTTGGTGGGTTCTGTGGAGTTTCCTAATTCTTTAATAAACCTCTGACATGCAACTAGATCTTTCCTAGGATCAGGGAATTCAGACATAATTGCTCTTAATTCTGTCCGGGACCAGGGACGGCGCATTGCACTGTCCCTGGCGGGAATGATTCCCAGAGCGTCAGTCTTCCCATTGGGGACTGTGATCACCCTGACAGGATTAAGTTCAACTACATCATCTTGTGTTGGCTCTACAATATGAGGTACATTTGTTTGTGCGTGATATATAACACCGTACGTACCTGTGGACACGACCTCACCTGACCCTCCGTTAGGGGGTTTGACTACTACCTTTACCGATTGGGTCGCGTCCACCTGGATGTCTTGTATGATGGCTGCTGGAAAAGGTGCCGACCTCGTGCTGGGCTCACTTTCTTGCTTGTAATCCTGAGGGAAGTTTAACATGGGGTGCAACTTGCACGGGTTAACAGTTGTACATTTAACAGTTTTACTTTTATCATTGTTACATTTGTTACAATTATTCTTATCATCAATAATACAGTTGCTAAGTGCATGTTTATCATACACCAGTGTGCCATTTTCTGTAACCACTTTCTCTCTTGTTGCCATATTTTTCTTACCAAAGTGAGAGTCAGCTGTGTAAGCTAATTCCCTTTGTATCTCACCTTCTTGTTGCCATATCTGTAAACAATCATAATGTCTAATCCGTTACTTCCCGGATTTTATGAGACAGATCCTTCTCCTTAAATTATGCAATACCTTTGAGTCAAAACTACCTATTCCAGGAAATGGTGTTTTATCCCCCACAGTCATTCGTGTCCATTCGTCACAGAAGGTCTCAGTGTGGGGACCATACTTCCCCCACATTACTAACCGAGCAGACCCTCGGGGTCTGCAAGCCTCTTCAGTCTGAACCCTGACTGCTAAACGTCCCTGTGTTGTGCACTTGGCTTCCATTGTGGACCTTTTTAACACAGAAAAACTTCCTAAAATGCACCAAACACAGAAGTCTACGGTGGAAGTTTTCCAAGCTCTTCCACCAGCTTCTTCTGCTCCGAGTACAATGAATCTGCCCCTTTTAGCAGACCCACGTAATTGTTGCAGGCCCTACCAGCGAAAATTCCTTACCTTTATATTTTACACAAATCACGCTTGCATGTGCAACCTAAAACACCCATGAGGGTAATTTAAATATACGACCTCATATCACGTTGCGTTATTGGTCACACATACAACCGTGCGGTCCAATCGTACCACTTATAGACACTTGTTGCCTATAAATGGTAGAATCATTGGAGTCTCCCTACTGTGCTCCAAAACAGCCGGAGCGTAATACCACGAAAACTTTATCACACTTCGTCGCACTTGTTCACCAAGACCGTGCACGCACGTTTTCACCTAGACCGTGCTCATCACGTATTCACCTAGACCGTGATTCACCAAGACTTACTTCACCAAGATTTACTTCACCAAGATTTCACCAAGACTTCACCAAGATTTCACCAAGACTTCACCAAGAGGAGTTCAATACACTCATACCGTTTTCAACCCACTATCATTCTATAGTTTTCTGATCAGAAAAAAATAATAATTTCCCGTAATCTGATAGCTCTCCCCAGAGGTATTACAGTAAAGTAAGGTATTTAAACTAAATTTTGGAAACTGAAATCAATTTGTGCTATTATCGCGTTACTTCCGTATCGCCTACTAAAACAATACTATCATGTGATTTGTATTATGTGGGCGTACCCATACGCTCCGTTGCGTAATATACGCTACGTGTGTAAGCCCTTGCATCGCGTACGCTTGTCCCGCCCTTTGTTAGGGACATGTGTACACAGGCCAGATATGTCCACAGTAACACAACTAACATGTTTTTATCAATGCAAATGATATTTAACTGTAATCATTTACCGAACACCACACAGATTTCCCTTGTATCTTAGACAAAGCCGTGTGCGTGTTTTACAAATTACTCCCTTACGTATTAATTTTCCTTTTAACTACCACTAGCAACAAATCTTTCTCAGCACGTTATCAATGATAAATGGCAAACAGGAAGGCGAGATGTGAAAATACACAGATGAAAATGCAATTCTAAATTAATCTAATGACATACATTAATGTAAACACACACATATAATATTACATATATGTACTAATCACTATTACATCTATGAGACCTTATTCAGTGCTTCTAATTTGCATATGAATGTGCTTTTAACTATCTGTGAAGGCGATTTCTTTCACTGCTGGGAGAGAAAAAAAAAACCAAAACCCAGTTACACAGGTTCATTTGCATTTCAATGGCCAATCTCACAAGTAGCAGAGTTAAACAGGCTCTTGAAGGGAGAAAGAGAGAAAAAAAAAAAACAACAACTTTGTTTTATTTGTGTATTTCCTAAATCAAATATTCATTTTACTATTATCTTACATTAAACTCTATCTGTACCACTTATGATTGACTATGATATGGATTAAATAAATGCATTAAAACTCATTAAATGGTGATTTCTTTTTGACAATGGATGGCTGATTATTTCCTGAGTCAACTGAAAATCATCCATTCCGAAATTTTTTTTTTACCTTCCCAAAATGGCCGCTGCTCCTCCCCCTTCCACATCCATGAGGGTTACACAAAATGGAGGACAGACCATGCGGCTTCTTTTGTCACAACAAAAATCACCATGCCAGCCCCTAAAGTTATTTTAGGCCTGAGTTAAAAATAAAACTATCAAGCTATGCAGAGCGATTAAAAATACTTTTAAACCTATTTAAACAGACAAGCAATCCAATCTGCGTGTGCAGTTGGCACCAAATAGAAATTAAAACCAGATTTAAAAAGACAATAGCTTAATGTTCTTACCTTCTTCGGTTCCGGATTCCACCAGCACTCCTACAACGTAGCGATGCAGACGCTTATCTAGTCAGCACTACCGTATCCCCAACCACCAACACGGATACCATGGGATACTACCTTCCCCCTTTGCTGACAGATAAAGTCTGCTTGTGTTCGCTAGTGCGGATATGTGGAGGAAGGACGAGGCCCCAATTGATAGAGTCAGTTTTCTACCTTTTAACACAAGCTATTTACTAATACCTTCAAGCCGTAATAGCCGCTAAACCACGTGCACGTGCTACGCACTCCGTACGCTATTTGCATACAAAGACCCTTCACGTGGCACGCAAGTTACGTACAAGCGCTGCGCTGAGTGTACGGAATACACACAGCGAGCGTACACACAGATAATAACCTTTTAAACCTTAAACACAGAGTATGATTATACTGTAAGTCTTAGTATTGAGATACTGTAATTATATACCACTGGTTAACCTGGATATTTAAGCAAGCTGTTTGAGTGATTGAGATACTCAGAAACCCTTTGTACTAGCTAGAGAAACACTGACACCTTGCTGAGGTTCCAACACCTTTACTAACGAGATTTAGCTATGTAAAAAGGGGAAAACAGTTAACAGCTTATACACTACAGCACTAACATAAAACACCTAAACAGAATAACTGAAAATATACAATATACAACAGCGTCTTAATCCTAAACAATAACAGAGAGAGAGAGAGAGAGAGAGTATGGCAAATACAAACAGAGAATAAGTTGGTTACAGAGAAAAACTTACACACTGGGGAATGATCGCTGCGCAGTCCTGGAACCAGCTCTCTAGTTAGTCAATGATGAAAACCTTTTGTAGAGAGTAGACTGAGCTGGCCCAGCCTGGCTTGTTCTTATATACACAACATACAGTACACTACAAAGGGCCCCACAATCTTATTGTTCATTGGACACAGGAATCTGTCTTCGCATTATAACCAAAGGTCATAGGTTTGTTTGAACAGGTGGGCTGTGACTATTTCAAATTGCTCAGGTGGGAGGTATCCTCTGGATTCCCCCTGCATGTGTAATAAACAGCAAATACTTTTAAAGTCCATAAACTTCTTTTAAACATAACTATACGCTGGAGCGACCGATCTCTTCCTAACCAACACCGGAATGTTTCTAATAAAATACTCTTCGGTTAGGTACTAAACACCATTGCTCAGACCCTGTCTGACCCTTCGTATCATGCAAAGAGGAATTCCTTTGTTCATGAACCAGTTACACTAAACATACTTACAGATATTATTAAAGGGACCATAACCTATAAAATATACTATTTGGATTAACTATGTAACGATCGAGTCGCCCGCCAGACGCACACAAACTCTACCGTAAATGCACATACCACGCGCCTGAGCGCACGACCGTGGAGGCGCCTTCACTCAACTGCGAATATGCGCACGCACGGGAGAGAATGTGCACGTGCAGCGGGCAAGCGCATGGGGTTAATACAAGGCATCATAGGTCGCTATATTTTTTGACTTTGACAGTACACACATATATACAGTGGTCGAAGTTGGGCGGTATATGGCGGTATGGTATACCGCCACTTCTTCCACTGACCCGGAAATGAAAAAGTGTGCAGCAGGAGGCGAGGGAAGTGGCCATCCTGCTGCACATGGTGCTCCTGTCCCTGCTCGGTGGCCGGCAGCTGAGTAGAGCGCTGTACTAGCGCCCAGCCGCTCACCGCCGCCAGCCGCCCACCGCCCGCCGTTCACCGCTGCCAGCCGCCCACTGTTCACCACCGCCAGCCACCAGCCGCGCACTGCTCACCACCGCCAGCCGCTCACCCACAAAAAATGGCGGTCAGAGGGACCTCACCGCACCAAAGGCCTTCTTATCACCGCCGCTGCCCATGGGTGCCTCCGCCGACCACAGTCAGGTAATGTTCCCCTGCTGTCACCCTCTGTCTCTGTCCCTACTGTCACTCTCTCTCTCCCTGCTGTCACTGTTGTCACTCTCTCTCTCCCTGCTGTCACTGTCGTCACTCTCTCTCTCCCTGCTGTCACTCTCATCGCTCTCTCTCTCCCTGCTGTCACTCTCTTCACTCTCTCTCTCCCTTCCTGTTGTCACTCTCTCTCCCTGTCGTTACTCTCTTTCCCTGTCTCAATTTCAGCTCATTTAGTGTGCTATCATGTGATTTTTGGCTCATTCAGTGTGCTATAATGTGAATTTCGGCTTGTACCATGTGCTATAATATGAATTTCAGCTCGTACTGTGTGCTATAAGGTGAAAGGGGCACCAGTACTAGATAGTATAAGGGGTTCCACTACACTGGATACGCCCCCTTTTGGGTGACCACGCCCCCTTTTCTGGAGCACGAGTGCATTGCGTTCTTGACTTTTCCATACCCTTACTTCAAAATTTCCACTTCGACCACTGTGTGTATATATATATATATATATATATATATTAAAAAAACAAAGAATATGCTTGCGCCAATTGTGAAGCTAATACACCAAATTGTTAAAAGACACTCCCAATGATTATGGGCGTCTGCTGCCCCTTAAGTATACAGTAATGGTAGTTTACTGACGAAAACTCTTATAGTAAAGTGGTATAAGGGTTCTAGCGACCACTGGTGCCAAAATGTATATATTAGATATTTATCAAGCCGTTTATATATAAGTATAAAAAATATATTTTTATTTTAACACAGGTAAACTATAAAATGCAATGAAGAAGTCTACAGGACGACACTCTACGTATTTATTTATTTATTTAGTGGAGGATTTTTTTCCTTTTTATGTGATTTTATCATTTATTCCCATAATATTCCACCATTGCATTTTATATTTTACTTGTGTTGAAATAAAAATATATTTTTTATACTTATATATATACTGCTCGATAAATATCTAATATATACATTTTGGCAACCCTTATACCACTTTACTATATATATATATATATATATATATATATATAATTTCTTTGAAAGTCCGCACTCACATCAGAAAAATCCATATATAGGGGTGCTCCTCAAAAAACCCCAAGGAGAGTTTCACATATACCAGGTATCCGAGACCAAAGAGATCTCAAAAGAGGGCACTCACCAGTCCAATAAATTAAAAGGCTTTTATTAGTTCATCGACGTTTCGACCTATAAGGTCTTTTTCAAGACAGTTACCGCAGACATCCAGTCAGCATGCCAGCTAACAGCATACTGACTATGCCTACCGGGTCCCCTTATATAGCAACACAGCAAACATTAATCAATTGATTACTGATGATTGTCTAATTAATGTTTGCTGTGTTGCTATATAAGGGGACCCGGTAGGCATAGTCAGTATGCTGACTGGATGTCTGCGGTGACTGCCTTGAAAAAGACCTTATAGGTCGAAACGTCGACTATTTATTGATGACTGCGATGAACAAATAAAAGCCTTTTAATTTATTGGACTGGTGAGTAGAGATGAGCGCCTGAAATTTTTCGGGTTTTGTGTTTTGGTTTTGGGTTCGGTTCCGCGGCCGTGTTTTGGGTTCGAACGCGTTTTGGCAAAACCTCACCGAATTTTTTTTGTCGGATTCGGGTGTGTTTTGGATTCGGGTGTTTTTTTCCAAAAACACTAAAAAACAGCTTAAATCATAGAATTTGGGGGTCATTTTGATCCCAAAGTATTATTAACCTCAAAAACCATAATTTACACTCATTTTCAGTCTATTCTGAATACCTCACACCTCACAATATTATTTTTAGTCCTAAAATTTGCACCGAGGTCGCTGTGTGAGTAAGATAAGCGACCCTAGTGGCCGACACAAACACCGGGCCCATCTAGGAGTGGCACTGCAGTGTCACGCAGGATGTCCCTTCCAAAAAACCCTCCCCAAACAGCACATGACGCAAAGAAAAAAAGAGGCGCAATGAGGTAGCTGTGTGAGTAAGATTAGCGACCCTAGTGGCCGACACAAACACCGGGCCCATCTAGGAGTGGCACTGCAGTGTCACGCAGGATGGCCCTTCCAAAAAACCCTCCCCAAACAGCACATGACGCAAAGAAAAAAAGAGGCGCAATGAGGTAGCTGTGTGAGTAAGATTAGCGACCCTAGTGGCCGACACAAACACCGGGCCCATCTAGGAGTGGCACTGCAGTGTCACGCAGGATGGCCCTTCCAAAAAACCCTCCCCAAACAGCACATGACGCAAAGAAAAAAAGAGGCGCAATGAGGTAGCTGACTGTGTGAGTAAGATTAGCGACCCTAGTGGCCGACACAAACACCGGGCCCATCTAGGAGTGGCACTGCAGTGTCACGCAGGATGTCCCTTCCAAAAAACCCTCCCCAAACAGCACATGACGCAAAGAAAAAAAGAGGCGCAATGAGGTAGCTGTGTGAGTAAGATTAGCGACCCTAGTGGCCGACACAAACACCGGGCCCATCTAGGAGTGGCACTGCAGTGTCACGCAGGATGGCCCTTCCAAAAAACCCTCCCCAAACAGCACATGACGCAAAGAAAAAAAGAGGCGCAATGAGGTAGCTGTGTGAGTAAGATTAGCGACCCTAGTGGCCGACACAAACACCGGGCCCATCTAGGAGTGGCACTGCAGTGTCACGCAGGATGTCCCTTCCAAAAAACCCTCCCCAAACAGCACATGACGCAAAGAAAAAAAGAGGCGCAATGAGGTAGCTGACTGTGTGAGTAAGATTAGCGACCCTAGTGGCCGACACAAACACCGGGCCCATCTAGGAGTGGCACTGCAGTGTCACGCAGGATGTCCCTTCCAAAAAACCCTCCCCAAACAGCACATGACGCAAAGAAAAAAAGAGGCGCAATGAGGTAGCTGTGTGAGTAAGATTAGCGACCCTAGTGGCCGACACAAACACCGGGCCCATCTAGGAGTGGCACTGCAGTGTCACGCAGGATGGCCCTTCCAAAAAACCCTCCCCAAACAGCACATGACGCAAAGAAAAAAAGAGGCGCAATGAGGTAGCTGTGTGAGTAAGATTAGCGACCCTAGTGGCCGACACAAACACCGGGCCCATCTAGGAGTGGCACTGCAGTGTCACGCAGGATGGCCCTTCCAAAAAACCCTCCCCAAACAGCACATGACGCAAAGAAAAAAAGAGGCGCAATGAGGTAGCTGACTGTGTGAGTAAGATTAGCGACCCTAGTGGCCGACACAAACACCGGGCCCATCTAGGAGTGGCACTGCAGTGTCACGCAGGATGTCCCTTCCAAAAAACCCTCCCCAAACAGCACATGACGCAAAGAAAAAAAGAGGCGCAATGAGGTAGCTGTGTGAGTAAGATTAGCGACCCTAGTGGCCGACACAAACACCGGGCCCATCTAGGAGTGGCACTGCAGTGTCACGCAGGATGGCCCTTCCAAAAAACCCTCCCCAAACAGCACATGACGCAAAGAAAAAAAGAGGCGCAATGAGGTAGCTGTGTGAGTAAGATTAGCGACCCTAGTGGCCGACACAAACACCGGGCCCATCTAGGAGTGGCACTGCAGTGTCACGCAGGATGTCCCTTCCAAAAAACCCTCCCCAAACAGCACATGACGCAAAGAAAAAAAGAGGCGCAATGAGGTAGCTGACTGTGTGAGTAAGATTAGCGACCCTAGTGGCCGACACAAACACCGGGCCCATCTAGGAGTGGCACTGCAGTGTCACGCAGGATGTCCCTTCCAAAAAACCCTCCCCAAACAGCACATGACGCAAAGAAAAAAAGAGGCGCAATGAGGTAGCTGACTGTGTGAGTAAGATTAGCGACCCTAGTGGCCGACACAAACACCGGGCCCATCTAGGAGTGGCACTGCAGTGTCACGCAGGATGTCCCTTCCAAAAAACCCTCCCCAATCAGCACATGATGCAAAGAAAAAGAAAAGAAAAAAGAGGTGCAAGATGGAATTGTCCTTGGGCCCTCCCACCCACCCTTATGTTGTATAAACAAAACAGGACATGCACACTTTAACCAACCCATCATTTCAGTGACAGGGTCTGCCACACGACTGTGACTGATATGACGGGTTGGTTTGGACCCCCCCCAAAAAAGAAGCAATTAATCTCTCCTTGCACAAACTGGCTCTACAGAGGCAAGATGTCCACCTCATCTTCACCCTCCGATATATCACCGTGTACATCCCCCTCCTCACAGATTATCAATTCGTCCCCACTGGAATCCACCATCTCAGCTCCCTGTGTACTTTGTGGAGGCAATTGCTGCTGGTCAATGTCTCCGCGGAGGAATTGATTATAATTCATTTTAATGAACATCATCTTCTCCACATTTTCTGGATGTAACCTCGTACGCCGATTGCTGACAAGGTGAGCGGCGGCACTAAACACTCTTTCGGAGTACACACTTGTGGGAGGGCAACTTAGGTAGAATAAAGCCAGTTTGTGCAAGGGCCTCCAAATTGCCTCTTTTTCCTGCCAGTATAAGTACGGACTGTGTGACGTGCCTACTTGGATGCGGTCACTCATATAATCCTCCACCATTCTATCAATGTTGAGAGAATCATATGCAGTGACAGTAGACGACATGTCCGTAATCGTTGTCAGGTCCTTCAGTCCGGACCAGATGTCAGCATCAGCAGTCGCTCCAGACTGCCCTGCATCACCGCCAGCGGGTGGGCTCGGAATTCTGAGCCTTTTCCTCGCACCCCCAGTTGCGGGAGAATGTGAAGGAGGAGATGTTGACAGGTCGCGTTCCGCTTGACTTGACAATTTTGTCACCAGCAGGTCTTTCAACCCCAGCAGACCTGTGTCTGCCGGAAAGAGAGATCCAAGGTAGGCTTTAAATCTAGGATCGAGCACGGTGGCCAAAATGTAGTGCTCTGATTTCAACAGATTGACCACCCGTGAATCCTTGTTAAGCGAATTAAGGGCTGCATCCACAAGTCCCACATGCCTAGCGGAATCGCTCCCTTTTAGCTCCTTCTTCAATGCCTCCAGCTTCTTCTGCAAAAGCCTGATGAGGGGAATGACCTGACTCAGGCTGGCAGTGTCTGAACTGACTTCACGTGTGGCAAGTTCAAAGGGCATCAGAACCTTGCACAACGTTGAAATCATTCTCCACTGCACTTGAGACAGGTGCATTCCACCTACTATATCGTGCTCAATTGTATAGGCTTGAATGGCCTTTTGCTGCTCCTCCAACCTCTGAAGCATATAGAGGGTTGAATTCCACCTCGTTACCACTTCTTGCTTCAGATGATGGCAGGGCAGGTTCAGTAGTTTTTGGTGGTGCTCCAGTCTTCTGTACGTGGTGCCTGTACGCCGAAAGTGTCCCGCAATTTTTCTGGCCACCGACAGCATCTCTTGCACGCCCCTGTCGTTTTTTAAAAAATTCTGCACCACCAAATTCAAGGTATGTGCAAAACATGGGACGTGCTGGAATTTGCCCATATTTAATGCACACACAATATTGCTGGCGTTGTCCGATGCCACAAATCCACAGGAGAGTCCAATTGGGGTAAGCCATTCCGCGATGATCTTCCTCAGTTGCCGTAAGAGGTTTTCAGCTGTGTGCGTATTCTGGAAAGCGGTGATACAAAGCGTAGCCTGCCTAGGAAAGAGTTGGCGTTTGTGAGATGCTGCTACTGGTGCCGCCGCTGCTGTTCTTGCGGCGGGAGTCCATACATCTACCCAGTGGGCTGTCACAGTCATATAGTCCTGACCCTGCCCTGCTCCACTTGTCCACATGTCCGTGGTTAAGTGGACATTGGGTACAACTGCATTTTTTAGGACACTGGTGAGTCTTTTTCTGACGTCCGTGTACATTCTCGGTATCGCCTGCCTAGAGAAGTGGAACCTAGATGGTATTTGGTAACGGGGGCACACTGCCTCAATAAATTGTCTAGTTCCCTGTGAACTAACGGCGGATACCGGACGCACGTCTAACACCAACATAGTTGTCAAGGACTCAGTTATCCGCTTTGCAGTAGGATGACTGCTGTGATATTTCATCTTCCTCGCAAAGGACTGTTGAACAGTCAATTGCTTACTGGAAGTAGTACAAGTGGGCTTACGACTTCCCCTCTGGGATGACCATCGACTCCCAGCGGCAACAACAGCAGCGCCAGCAGCAGTAGGCGTTACACGCAAGGATGCATCGGAGGAATCCCAGGCAGGAGAGGACTCGTCAGAATTGCCAGTGACATGGCCTGCAGGACTATTGGCATTCCTGGGGAAGGAGGAAATTGACACTGAGGGAGTTGGTGGGGTGGTTTGCGTGAGCTTGGTTACAAGAGGAAGGGATTTACTGGTCAGTGGACTGCTTCCGCTGTCACCCAAAGTTTTTGAACTTGTCACTGACTTATTATGAATGCGCTGCAGGTGACGTATAAGGGAGGATGTTCCGAGGTGGTTAACGTCCTTACCCCTACTTATTACAGCTTGACAAAGGGAACACACGGCTTGACACCTGTTGTCCGCATTTCTGGTGAAATACCTCCACACCGAAGAGCTGATTTTTTTGGTATTTTCACCTGGCATGTCAACGGCCATATTCCTCCCACGGACAACAGGTGTCTCCCCGGGTGCCTGACTTAAACAAACCACCTCACCATCAGAATCCTCCTGGTCAATTTCCTCCCCAGCGCCAGCAACACCCATATCCTCCTCATCCTGGTGTACTTCAACACTGACATCTTCAATCTGACTATCAGGAACTGGACTGCGGTTGCTCCTTCCAGCACTTGCAGGGGGCGTGCAAATGGTGGAAGGCGCATGCTCTTCACGTCCAGTGTTGGGAAGGTCAGGCATCGCAACCGACACAATTGGACTCTCCTTGTGGATTTGGGATTTCAAAGAACGCACAGTTCTTTGCAGTGCTTTTGCCAGCTTGAGTCTTTTCAGTTTTCTAGCGAGAGGCTGAGTGCTTCCATCCTCATGTGAAGCTGAACCACTAGCCATGAACATAGGCCAGGGCCTCAGCCGTTCCTTGCCACTCCGTGTGGTAAATGGCATATTGGCAAGTTTACGCTTCTCCTCCGACAATTTTATTTTAGGTTTTGGAGTCCTTTTTTTACTGATATTTGGTGTTTTGGTTTTGACATGCTCTGTACTATGCCATTGGGCATCGGCCTTGGCAGACGACGTTGCTGGCATTTCATCGTCTCGGCCATGACTAGTGGCAGCAGCTTCAGCACGAGGTGGAAGTGGATCTTGATCTTTCCCTAATTTTGGAACCTCAACATTTTTGTTCTCCATATTTTAATAGGCACAACTAAAAGGCACCTCAGGTAAACAATGGAGATGGATGGATTGGATACTAGTATACAATTATGGACGGGCTGCCGAGTGCCGACACAGAGGTAGCCACAGCCGTGAACTACCGCACTGTACTGTGTCTGCTGCTAATATATAGACTGGTTGATAAAGAGATAGTATACTCGTAACTAGTATGTATGTATAAAGAAAGAAAAAAAAAACCACGGTTAGGTGGTATATACAATTATGGACGGGCTGCCGAGTGCCGACACAGAGGTAGCCACAGCCGTGAACTACCGCACTGTACTGTGTCTGCTGCTAATATATAGACTGGTTGATAAAGAGATAGTATACTCGTAACTAGTATGTATGTATAAAGAAAGAAAAAAAAACCACGGTTAGGTGGTATATACAATTATGGACGGGCTGCCGAGTGCCGACACAGAGGTAGCCACAGCCGTGAACTACTGTACTGTGTCTGCTGCTAATATATAGACTGGTTGATAAAGAGATAGTATACTCGTAACTAGTATGTATGTATAAAGAAAGAAAAAAAAACCACGGTTAGGTGGTATATACAATTATGGACGGGCTGCCGAGTGCCGACACAGAGGTAGCCACAGCCGTGAACTACCGCACTGTACTGTGTCTGCTGCTAATATATAGACTGGTTGATAAAGAGATAGTATACTCGTAACTAGTATGTATGTATAAAGAAAGAAAAAAAAACCACGGTTAGGTGGTATATACAATTATGGACGGGCTGCCGAGTGCCGACACAGAGGTAGCCACAGCCGTGAACTACCGCACTGTACTGTGTCTGCTGCTAATATATAGACTGGTTGATAAAGAGATAGTATACTCGTAACTAGTATGTATGTATAAAGAAAGAAAAAAAAACCACGGTTAGGTGGTATATACAATTATGGACGGGCTGCCGAGTGCCGACACAGAGGTAGCCACAGCCGTGAACTACCGCACTGTACTGTGTCTGCTGCTAATATATAGACTGGTTGATAAAGAGATAGTATACTCGTAACTAGTATGTATGTATAAAGAAAGAAAAAAAAAACACGGTTAGGTGGTATATACAATTATGGACGGGCTGCCGAGTGCCGACACAGAGGTAGCCACAGCCGTGAACTACCGCACTGTACTGTGTCTGCTGCTAATATATAGACTGGTTGATAAAGAGATAGTATACTCGTAACTAGTATGTATGTATAAAGAAAGAAAAAAAAACCACGGTTAGGTCACTGGTATATACAATTATGGACGGGCTGCCGAGTGCCGACACAGAGGTAGCCACAGCCGTGAACTACCGCACTGTACTGTGTCTGCTGCTAATATAGACTGGTTGATAAAGAGATAGTATACTACTAATATTATATACTGGTGGTCAGGTCACTGGTCACTAGTCACACTGGCAGTGGCACTCCTGCAGCAAAAGTGTGCACTGTTTAATTTTAATATAATATTATGTACTCCTGGCTCCTGCTATAACCTATAACTGGCACTGCAGTAGTGCTCCCCAGTCTCCCCCACAATTATAAGCTGTGTGAGCTGAGCAGTCAGACAGATATATAATATATATAGATGATGCAGCACACTGGCCTGAGCCTGAGCAGTGCACACAGATATGGTATGTGACTGACTGAGTCACTGTGTGTATCGCTTTTTTCAGGCAGAGAACGGATATATTAAATAAACTGCACTGTGTGTCTGGTGGTCACTCACTATATAATATATTATGTACTCCTGGCTCCTGCTATAACCTATAACTGGCACTGCAGTAGTGCTCCCCAGTCTCCCCCACAATTATAAGCTGTGTGAGCTGAGCAGTCAGACAGATATATATAATATTATATATAGATAATAGATGATGCAGCACACTGGCCTGAGCCTGAGCAGTGCACACAGATATGGTATGTGACTGAGTCACTGTGTGCTGTGTATCGCTTTTTTCAGGCAGAGAACGGATTATAAATAAAAGTGGTGGTCACTGGTCACTATCAGCAAAACTCTGCACTGTACACTACTGAGTACTCCTAATGCTCCCCAAAATTAGTAAATCAAGTGTCTCTCTAATCTATTCTAATTCTAAACGGAGAGGACGCCAGCCACGTCCTCTCCCTATCAATCTCAATGCACGTGTGAAAATGGCGGCGACGCGCGGCTCCTTATATAGAATCCGAGTCTCGCGATAGAATCCGAGCCTCGCGAGAATCCGACAGCGTCATGATGACGTTCGGGCGCGCTCGGGTTAACCGAGCAAGGCGGGAAGATCCGAGTCGCTCGGACCCGTGAAAAAAAACATGAAGTTCTGGCGGGTTCGGATTCAGAGAAACCGAACCCGCTCATCTCTACTGGTGAGTGCCCTCTTTTGAGATCTATTTGGTCTCTGATACCTGGTATATATATATATATGTATATATATATATATATATATAATGAATAAATGGAAAGAAGGCAGCGGCACTCCGTCAGCATAAAAGATCAAACGTGTATTGAAGCAAAAATAACAGTGGTCACATAACAACCAACGTTTCGGGATCCTAAGATCCCTTTGTCAAGGCGTGAACAGTGTAAAAAGAGAAAACCCCTTACCTTTATAGCACCCAGTGCAAACCCGCACGTGAAGGAGAGCTGGGCCTGACGCCGTCAATCGCGGGAGCCGCCGGAAGTCCTCCGGCGTCTCCAGGAAGTGACGTGGTGCCGGGTGCTGGACGCGGTTGCCGTGGCAACCAGCGGCGCTATCCCGTGACACCTGCGCCGGCCCTGCAATGGAAACAAATGTGATTAAGAAAGCTGAGAGTAAAATAAAGTAAAGTATGGCAGCACAATATGAAGCTAAAAACGCCTAAGGAAGGTGGCGGAAGCTAAGATAGGGCGGCATGGGCCGTGTAAACGGTCTATATGCAAAGAGGCACGTTGAAAATGAACACACAGGGATGTTCTGTATGAAACGAATGAGTGTGAAGAAAAGGAAAGAGTGTGGAGAGAGATTGTGTGGGACTAAGTGAGCATGGGAGAAAGAGTGACAAGGCTGGGAAAGTAAGATGAGATAGTGAGAAGGATGATGAATGCAGAAAGGAGCTAAAGGGAGATGAGAAAAGAAGCAGTATATGCGTGAGGGGGGTGGGGGGGGAAGAAAAGAACAGGGGAGTGGGCAGAAAAAGTGATGGGGGGGAAAGGGAAGGGAAGGAGAGGGGAGGGGAAGGGAAGAGCCGAGCGGAGTGAAGCCCGGGACGTCATATTAGTGAAGAGTGAGTGTGTGAACAAGGAGTGGAGAACAAGATCGAAGTGGAGCATGGAAAAGAGGTGTGTGTGCTGGATTAGGGCCCTGAACTGAATGGTGTGAAAGAAGAAAAAGGGTGATACAGACCATGTAAGCAGAAAAGGAAGACCCAGGTGGGTGTGAGAAAGACCAGAAGAAAAAGAATATGGGGACCAAAACCTGTGTAACAGTGAAAGTGGAACAAGAGAGCTGTAAACCGCTGGTTCCTGGAGACCCAGTGGATGACCAGTGTTGATGATACATGAAGACTGTATCAAGTACTTTAAAGACTGTTCCACTGGATTTTTTCATTGAGTCCCTTCGGTGGAAAAGTTTCCAGTTTAAATATCCAACGCGCCTCCAATTTCAGTAAAGCACCGCTCCTGTCGCCGCCTCTCAAATTCAAGGGAACATGATCAATTATCATATGTTTCAGTTGGTCTACTGAATGTCCCTTGGTCGCGAAATGTTGCGCCACTGGTTGGTCAGAGTTCTCCTTCTTGATTGCTGCATTGATGGCCGATCTATGTTGTGCCATCCTGGTTCTGAAACTGGTGATGGTCTTACCAACATACCCTAGCCCACATGGGCAAATTATGAGGTATACCACGTGAGTAGACGTACAGGTCAGCACATGCTTTAGTCTGAACATGAGGTCTTTAGTTGGATGTTTGAAGGAAGGACCGCTGATCATGTTCCTGCAGGTGGTGCAGCCCAGGCATTTATAACAGCCTGGCTGTTTGGTGAGGAAGTTTAAGGGTGTGGAGCTGGAGAAGCCGGTAATGTCTGCGTGCACAATAGTATCTTTAATGTTTCTGGCCCTCATGAAGCAATTCATGGGCCTCATGTTGCTGAAACAGGTAAGTTTGTCATCGGTGGCCACTATGGGCCATGGCGCTCGGGTGGCCCAATGGACCACCGGGCTGGAAGTGCAGAACTGGCTTTTCCAGGGTATTATGTTGTCTTTCCTCCTTCCCGATGGCTGCAGTAGCTCCTTCCTGTCCATCTTCATGACCTCTTGTTTGTGTTTCAGCAGGTCAACCTCATTGTAGCCTCTCTGGAGAAATTTGTGGATTACTTTATCCAATTGGATCTCCAGGGTCTCCTGGGTGCTATGGATCCTGGCTGTGCGTATTAGCTGAGAACGAGGTAATCCTTTAATGAGTGGTTTAGGGTGATGGCTACTTGCCAGTAACATGGTATTTTTGTCCGTGGGCTTGGTGTATACAGTGGTGTGGATGCTGTTGTTGCGTATGGTGACCCGGCTTCAGGATAAGGAATGTACCTGCCTTGGGGAGGTACAATCCGGAATTTTGCCGTAAATGGACGGCCATCCTGAACAAATGCAGTATGGATTTAGTTCTACTGGTGATTGAGGAGGTCGGCCGGGAACTAAAAACAACCAGAGAAAAAATCATCACCTTCGAAAAACAATGCCTGAAGACCTTACAGGAGAACACCACCCAGGATTGGATACTGAAGCTACAAACGCAGGCAGACCAGTACAAAAGAGAACTAATCAGATTTAAGAGGAACAAACACCTCATAGTCAAAACAGACTATGAGGAGAATAAAGTATATCGGTGGCTCATGGGGGGCGACACGCGAAGGGAGGAACAAACCAAGTTCACCCTCAGAAGAAATTGGCGGAGGCGTAGGGACGATTCCACCTATTCGGCCCAGTCCTCCAACAGTGATAGCGAGTTCCCAGTTCCCGATCCGGAGGAATCCCCGATGCAAAGTGGGACCCCTTTAGGCGGGGCTTCAGCCACCTCAGGGGACCCCAATCCAAAAGGACGCCCCCCCGCAGGGGGGGCCAAAACAAGAGGCAACAAAAACACTTCCAACAAACGGAAGACTTAATATTTAATCTCTCTGATCGAGCATTCACTCCCACAGAAATGGCAGTGCTAAACAAAGGCTTGTCATATATTCCTACTAACAGGCACGATGAATTCACTTGGAAAAGAGACTTGCACCGCTTCTCACGGAAACTCCGACTTCAAGAGCATTTCCAACATCAACATCAAGAACAATCCATGTCCGTCCTTGACAAATTTGTGAGACAGCACACCACCTCAAAGTTTGATCCCCAGTCCACCAACCCTTCCCTCAAAACTTTCTCCCATCTGTTGGACAATTCGGTTCAACGGTATACCGCCACCTCCGTGACACAGCGTGACAACTTAACCCGGACAGAAAGAAATGCCTTACGCAATTTGGGAAACGCCAGGGACATCGTTTTTCGTCCTGCCGACAAGGGGGGTGGCCTGGTAATCCAGAACCTAGAGGACTACCGCACAGAGGCTTTAAAACAACTTACAGATGTTCAAGTATATCAGGAACTACCCTCGGATCCCACCACAGGTTATAAACGAGAATTGGACCGGATCCTTGATGAAGCATTAGATGACAACCACATCACTCAAAAGCTACATCGGTTACTGAAGCAGGAGCATCCAGTCACACCAGTCTTCTTCACTGTCCCCAAGATACATAAGAATATCCACTGGCCTCCAGGTAGGCCGATCATTTCCGCCAGATCTTCATTGTATCAACCCATATCCCAGTTCCTCGACAGTATTCTTAAACCACTGGTCATTAAGCAACATTCATACATCAAAGATACCACAGACTTTCTTAATTTACTGGACGGCATTTCTATTGTTCCCACGGGCTCCCTGTTGTGCGTCATGGACATCTGCAACCTGTACACAAGTATACCACACGAAGGAGTCTTGGCTGCCATGCAAGAATTTCTCGTACAGAACAACATGCAGGATGTGGATCGAGCACTATTCGTACGTTTACTGGAACTGACTCTAAAGCGGAATTACTTCCTATTTGACGGGAAATTCTATCTTCAATTAACGGGATGCGCCATGGGCAGCAATGTGGCC
Source organism: Pseudophryne corroboree (assembly GCF_028390025.1). NCBI lineage: Eukaryota > Metazoa > Chordata > Amphibia > Anura > Myobatrachidae > Pseudophryne > Pseudophryne corroboree. Next base: position 100,835,374 of record NC_086453.1, on the reverse strand, counting down.
CCGTCTTACGCAAATATTTACATGTTCCAGGAGGAACGGAAGATTTTCTTCACTAATCCAGTTTACTTTCAACAGATTTTAGCGTACTGCCGATACATCGATGATGTCTTCATGCTATGGAGCGGTAGTCAAGAGGAGTTCACCAACATGATGGAAAACATCAATCAAGCAGCGGTCCACATCAAATTCACCTACCAATGTGATGCCTCCACCATCAATTATTTGGACGTGCAGGTCACCATACGCAACAACAGCATCCACACCACTGTATACACCAAGCCCACGGACAAAAATACCATGTTACTGGCAAGTAGCCATCACCCTAAACCACTCATTAAAGGATTACCTCGTTCTCAGCTAATACGCACAGCCAGGATCCATAGCACCCAGGAGACCCTGGAGATCCAATTGGATAAAGTAATCCACAAATTTCTCCAGAGAGGCTACAATGAGGTTGACCTGCTGAAACACAAACAAGAGGTCATGAAGATGGACAGGAAGGAGCTACTGCAGCCATCGGGAAGGAGGAAAGACAACATAATACCCTGGAAAAGCCAGTTCTGCACTTCCAGCCCGGTGGTCCATTGGGCCACCCGAGCGCCATGGCCCATAGTGGCCACCGATGACAAACTTACCTGTTTCAGCAACATGAGGCCCATGAATTGCTTCATGAGGGCCAGAAACATTAAAGATACTATTGTGCACGCAGACATTACCGGCTTCTCCAGCTCCACACCCTTAAACTTCCTCACCAAACAGCCAGGCTGTTATAAATGCCTGGGCTGCACCACCTGCAGGAACATGATCAGCGGTCCTTCCTTCAAACATCCAACTAAAGACCTCATGTTCAGACTAAAGCATGTGCTGACCTGTACGTCTACTCACGTGGTATACCTCATAATTTGCCCATGTGGGCTAGGGTATGTTGGTAAGACCATCACCAGTTTCAGAACCAGGATGGCACAACATAGATCGGCCATCAATGCAGCAATCAAGAAGGAGAACTCTGACCAACCAGTGGCGCAACATTTCGCGACCAAGGGACATTCAGTAGACCAACTGAAACATATGATAATTGATCATGTTCCCTTGAATTTGAGAGGCGGCGACAGGAGCGGTGCTTTACTGAAATTGGAGATGCGTTGGATATTTAAACTGGAAACTTTTCCACCGAAGGGACTCAATGAAAAAATCCAGTGGAACAGTCTTTAAAGTACTTGATACAGTCTTCATGTATCATCAACACTGGTCATCCACTGGGTCTCCAGGAACCAGCGGTTTACAGCTCTCTTGTTCCACTTTCACTGTTACACAGGTTTTGGTCCCCCTGGGTCTTCCTTTTCTGCTTACATGGTCTGTATCACCCTTTTTCTTCTTTCACACCATTCAGTTCAGGGCCCTAATCCAGCACACACACCTCTTTTCCATGCTCCACTTCGATCTTGTTCTCCACTCCTTGTTCACACACTCACTCTTCACTAGTATGACGTCCCGGGCTTCACTCCGCTCGGCTCTTCCCTTCCCCTCCGCTCTCCTTCCCTTCCCTTTCCCCCCATCACTTTTTCTGCCCACTCCCCTGTTCTCTTCTTTTCCCCCCCACCCCCCTCACGCATATACTGCTTCTTTTCTCATCTCCCTTTAGCTCCTTTCTGCATTCATCATCCTTCTCACTATCTCATCTTACTTTCCCAGCCTTGTCACTCTTTCTCCCATGCTCACTTAGTCCCACACAATCTCTCTCCACACTCTTTCCTTTTCTTCACACTCATTCGTTTCATACAGAACATCCCTGTGTGTTCATTTTCAACGTGCCTCTTTGCATATAGACCGTTTACACGGCCCATGCCGCCCTATCTTAGCTTCCGCCACCTTCCTTAGGCGATTTTAGCTTCATATTGTGCTGCCATACTTTACTTTATTTTACTCTCAGCTTTCTTAATCACATTTGTTTCCATTGCAGGGCCGGCGCAGGTGTCACGGGATAGCGCCGCTGGTTGCCACGGCAACCGCGTCCAGCACCTGGCACCACATCACTTCCTGGAGACGCCGGAGGACTTCCGGCGCCCCCCGCGATTGACGGCGTCAGGCCCAGCTCTCCTTCACGTGCGGGTTTGAATCGGGTGCTATAAAGGTAAGGGGTTTTCTCTTTTTACACTGTTCACGCCTTGACAAAGGGATCTTAGGATCCCGAAACGTTGGTTGTTATGTGACCACTGTTATTTTTGCTTCAATACACGTTTGATCTTTTATGCTGACGGAGTGCCGCTGCCTTCTTTCCATTTATTCATTGCATCATCGGTTGCGGAGGGCACCCGGAATTACTACGTGTGGGTGGGAGTGCCGGGCATTTTTGCATCATATATATATATATATATATATATATATATATATATATATACACTGCTCAAAAAAATAAAGGGAACACTAAAATAACACATCCTAGATCTGAATGAATGAAATATTCTTATTAAATACTTTGTTCTTTACATAGTTGTATGTGCTGACAACAAAATCACACAAAAATGATCAATGGAAATCAAATGTATTAACCCATGGAGGACTGGATTTGGAGTCACACTCAAAAAACACACTACAGACTGATCCAACTTTGATGTAATGTCCTTAAAACAAGTCAAACTGAGGCCCAGAAGTGTGTGGCCTCCACATGCCTGTATGACCTCCCTACAATGCCTGGGCATGCTCCTGATGAGGTGGCGGATGGTCTCCTGAGGGATCTCCTCCCAGACCTGGACTAAAGCATCCGCCAACTCCTGGACAGTCTGTGGTGCAACGTGGCTTTGGTGGATGGAGCGAGACATGATGTCACAGATGTGCTCAATTGGATTCAGGTCTGGGGAATGGGCGGGCCAGTCCATAGCATCAATGCCTTCGTCTTGCAGGAACTGCTGACACACTCCAGCCACATGAGGTCTAGCATTGTCTTGCATTAGGTGGAACCCAGGGCCAACCGCACCAGCATATGGTCTCACAAGGGGTCTGAGGATCTCATCTCGGTACCTAATGGCAGTCAGGCTACCTCTGGCGAGCACATGAAGGGCTGTGCGGCCCTCCAAAGAAATGCCACCCCACACCATTACTGACCCACTGCCAAACCGGTCATGCTGAAGGATGTTGCAGGCAGCAGAACGTTCTCCTTGGCGTCTCCAGACTCTGTCACGTCTGTCACATGTGCTCAGTGAGAACCTGCTTTCATCTGTGAAGAGCACAGGGCGCCAGTGGCGAATTTGCCAATCTTGGTGTTCTCTGGCAAATGCCAAATGTCCTGCACGGTGTTGGGCTGTAAGCACAACCCCCACCTGTGGATGTTGGGCCCTCATACCACCCTCATGGAGTCTGTTTCTGATCGTTTGAGTAGACACATGCACATTTGTGGCTTGCTGGAGGTCATTTTGCAGGGCTCTGACAGTGCTCCTCCTGTTCCTCCTTGCACAAAGGTGGAGGTATCGGTCCTGCTGCTGGGTTGTTGCCCTCCTACGGCCTCTTCCACGTCTCTTGATGTACTGGCCTGTCTCCTGGTAGCGCCTCCATGCTCTGGACACTACACTGACAGACACAGCAAACCTTCTTGCCACAGCTCGCATTGATGTGCCATCCTAGATGAGCTGCACTACCTGAGCCACTTGTGTGGGTTGTAGACTCCGTCTCATGCTACCACTAGAGTGAAAGCACCACCAGCTTTCAAAAGTGACCAAAACATCAGCCAGAAAGCATAGGAGCTGAGAAGTGGTCTGTGGTCACCACATGCAGAACAACTCCTTTATTGGGGGTGTCTTGCTAATTGCCTATAATTTCCACCTGTTGTCTATTCCATTTGCACAACAGCATGTGAAATTGATTGTCAATCAGTGTTGCTTCCTAAGTGGATAGTATGATTTCACAGAAGTGTGATTGACTTGGAGTTACATTGTGTTTTTTAAGTGTTCCCTTTATTTTTTTGAACAATGTATATATATATATATATATATATATATATAGTAATAGCAGCACTCAGAGGATGTTAGAAAATGTAAAAACACATGCTTTTATTACTAACATTTCAAACATTTCAGAGACCTGTGCTCCCTGAGTAAAGAGACAAAGGGGTTTATTGATTAAGCTTCGGGTTCTAAAACCCTGCGCTTCAGATCAAGTTTATGCCCAAAAAGGGCAATAATTTTACTAGCAAAACACATCTAGTAAAAGCATTGCCCTTTTAAATGTTTGACATACAGTAAGCGCGATCGGAAGCACCGGGTATTAGAACCAGAAGATTAGTAAATGTTTTTTGTGGTTTTTTTTTTTTTTCTTAATCAAAATATATTTGTGGCCCATTGGAATTTAGTGATGGAAGTTTGGAGAGGGGGCATCTGAATTATGAGTTTTAATAACTGTGTTTGACAAGTGTGTTCTAGTGCCTTTCCAGATGGATGTGTATTAGCCTCTTCTGGTGTTACATAGGCAAACTCAGGGGCTTTCCCGGTGACCTGGAAACCCTCCTCTCTAGCCCACAGCATGACCACTGTAGCAACTATATTTAAACTATGTTTTAAAGATCTCCTAAGTATTACAAATAAATAATTTGCAACACTGGTGGATCTTTTCAAATGTGTCAGCCAGTAATCAATACACGTGTGTGCATCAACTAGGAAAACATTCACTGTTGGGGATAATCTACTATAGACCATCTATAGGGTTAATTATTAATACTGTAATGTAGAGGTTCTCAAACGCGGTACTCAAGGCACCCCAACGGTCCAGGTTTTAGATATATCCTTGGCTCAGCACAGATGGTTAAATCAAATTCACTGAGATGCTAATTAAGTCACCTGTAGCCAAGCATGGATAAACTTAAAACCTGGACCATTGGGGTGCCTTGAGGACCGCATTTGAGAACCTCTTCTGTAATGTGTTTATGTCCAGGGCCGTTTCTAGGTTCTCTGCCACTCCTCAAGACTTGCTCCTATTCTCTGGATTGGTGCCCACATCTGATATAAAGCATAGCTCCCAACTTTGCTGTGAGTAAGGGTGGGACATCATCGCGTGCTGAAGGCGCACACCTGAAACTAGGAGACATGGCCTATTGGAAAGTGGGCGTGGCATCTCAGCAAGTGCTGCAATCACAAGCCACGCCCCCATTTTCATTATTATGTAGGCATGAACTGCGCTGAGAGAGCTGCTGGCCATGCCACGTGTCCCTCTCTGCCAGGAATAGATGCAGTGCGCATGCGCACAGCATCTATTCACTGATGCTCTGCTCAGAGCAGTGAGTGACAGGGGAGATTTTCCCAACTTCCCCCTCACCGCAGGACACTGGTTGGCACAGCAGGACAGAAAAACTAGACTGTCCCGCCAAAATCCAGACAGTTGGGAGGTATGTATAAAACATTCAGCTCAGGCATGATGTCCCTAGTACTGCCACATCTAATGGCTCATTCCGACATAAACAGGGCCACTGATCACAGAAAGCCATTAGATGTGGCAGTAGGGTGTTATGTTGCCTGTTATAGCTGTTTCAATGTTAATTATGCCCTTTTCATGGACTGGCCACCTGCACTCTAAGATCAAGCAGTTGGAAACACCTGTCTAGAAATCCTGCATTTGCCACTGTGTTAAGGTCCGTACACAATTAGACGATGTCGCTCTATGAGCGACGTCGTCTAATGTTTCCCCTCCTGGGCCGGCCGGTTCGCGGCCAACTGTACACACTGAGCGATATGACCGCTCATATAGCTCAGTGACGTCACGCCTCCGCCAGCCCTGCATGCAGGTCGTGGACGACAGTCCAGATCCTGCATGCATGCCCTACCGACAGCGACTATCTTTGGCGACCCGCGGGGCCACGCATTGGTCGTCACTGGCGGCATACACACTTGCCGATAAAATGAGCAACGTCGCTCAGGGAGGGGAAAATGAGCGACGTCGCTCATTTTATCGTCAAGTGTGTATGGGTCTTTAGAAGCAAAATAAAAGGTTCTAGAGGGTAAACTATGTATACAAAATCTTTTATTGGCCCTGATCAAAACGAAGCATTTGTTTATCAGTGTCTTTTGTATATAGTGGAAGGAATATATTATAGATAATAAGAATTTACTCACCGGTAATTCTATTTCTCGTAGTCCGTAGTGGATGCTGGGTACTCCGTAAGGACCATGGGGAATAGACGGGCTCCGCAGGAGACTGGGCACTCTAAAAGAAAGATTAGGTACTATCTGGTGTGCACTGGCTCCTCCCTCTATGCCCCTCCTCCAGACCTCAGTTAGGGAAACTGTGCCCGGAAGAGCTGACACTACAAGGAAAGGATTTGGAATCCCGGGTAAGACTCATACCAGCCACACCAATCACCGTACAACTTGTGATAACTATACCCAGTTAAAAGTATGAACAACAAATGAGCCTCATTAACAGATGGCTCATAACAAAACCCTTTAGTTAAGCAATAACTATATACACGTATTGCAGAGAGTCCGCACTTGGGACGGGCTCCCAGCATCCACTACGGACTACGAGAAATAGAATTACCGGTGAGTAAATTCTTATTTTCTCTGACGTCCTAGTGGATGCTGGGTACTCCGTAAGGACCATGGGGATTATACCAAAGCTCCCAAACGGGCGGGAGAGTGCGGATGACTCTGCAGCACCGCATGAGCAAACTCAAGGTCCTCCTCAGCCAGGGTATCAAACTTGTAGAATTTTGCAAACGTGTTTGACCCCGACCAGGTAGCAGCTCGGCAAAGTTGTAATGCTGAGACCCCTTGGGCAGGCGCCCAAGAAGAGCCCCCTTCCTCGTGGAATGGGCTTTTACTGATTTAGGATGCGGCAGTTCAGCCGCAGAATGTGCAAGTTGAATCGCGCCACAGATCCAGCGAGCAATAGTCTGCTTAGAAGCAGGAGCACCCAGCTTGTTGGGTACATGCAGGATAACAGCGAGTCAGTATTTTTGACTCTAGCCATCCTGGAAACAAAAAATTTTCAGGGCCCGGACTACATCCAGCAACTTGGAGGCCTCCAAGTCCCGAGTAGCCGCAGGCAGCACAATAGGTTGGTTCAAATGAAACGCTGATACCACCTTAGGGAGAAATTGGGGACGAATCCTCAATTCTGCCCTGTCTCTATGGAAGATCAGATAAGGGCTTTCACATGACAAAGCCGCCAATTCTGACACACGCCTAGCCGAAGCCAAGGCCAAATATATATGACCAGTTTCCACGTGAGATACTTCAACTCCACGTTCTGAAGTGGCTCAAAACAATGTGATTTTAGGAAAATCAACACTACGTTGAGATCCCAAGGTGCCACTGGAGGCACAAAAGGGGGCTGAATATGCAGCACTCCCTTAACAACGTCTGAACTTCAGGCAACGTCTTTCCTAGCCTTTAACAGCGTAGGACTCACTTCATCTGGAACGCCCTTTTCCGTTAGGATCCTGCGTTCAACCGCCAAGCCTTCAAACGCAGCCGCGGTAAGTCTTGGAACAGACAGGGCCCCTGCAGTAACAGGTCCGTCTGAGACACAGAAGCCATGGATCCTCCGAGATCATTTCTTGTAGTTCTGGGTACCAAGATCTTCTTGGCCAATCCGGAACTACGAGTATAGTTCTTACTCCTCTCTTACTTACTATCCTCAGTACCTTGGGTATGAGAGGAAGAGGAGGGAACACATAAACCTACTGGTACACCCACGGTGTCACTAGTGCGTCCACAGCTATCGCCTGAGGATCTCTTAACCTGGCACAATACTTTTTTAGCTTTTTGTTGAGGCGGGACGCCATCATGTCCACCTGTGGCTGTTCCCAACGGTTCACAATCTGCGTGAAGACTTCTGGATGAAGTCCCCACTCTCCCGGGTGGAGGTCGTGCCTGCTGAGGAAGTCTGCTTCCTAGTTTTCCACACCCGGAATGAACACTGCTGACAGTGTTAGCACGTGATACTCCGCCCATCGGAGAATCCTTGTGGCTTCTGCCAACGCCATCCTGCTTCTTGTGCCGCCTTGTCGGTTTACATGGGCGACAGCCGTGGTGTTGTCTGACTGAATCAGCACCGGCTGGTTTTGAAGCAGGGGTTCTGTTTGCCTTAGGGCATTGTAAATGGCCCTTAGGTCCAGAATATTTATGTGTAGGGAAGTCTCCTGACTCGACCATTGTCCTTGGAAATTTCTTCCCTGAGTGACTGCTCCCCAACCTCGGAGGCTTGCATCCGTGGTCACCAGGACCCAGTCCTGAATGCCGAATCTGCGGCCCTCGAGAAGATGAGCACTCTGCAGCCACCACAGCAAAGACACCCTGGCCCCGGGGACAGGGTGATCAGCTGATGCATCTGAAGATGCGATCCTCACTTGTCTAACAGGTCCCACTGAAAGTTCCTTGCATGGAACCTGCCGAAGGGAATTGCTTCGTAAGAAGCTACCACCTTTTCCAGGACTCGCGTGCAATGATGCACCGACACCTGTTTTGGTTTTAGGAGGTCTCTGACCCGAGATGACAACTCCTTGGCCTTCTCCTCCGGGAGAAACACCTTCTTCTGTTCTGTGTCCAGAAACATGCCCAATATCAGCAGACGCGTCGTAGGAACCAGCTGCGACTTTGGGATATTCAGAATCCAGCCGTGCTGTTGTAACACTTCCTGAGATAGTGCTACTCCGATCAACGACTGCTCCTTGGACCTTGCCTTATAAGGAGATCGTCCAAGTACGGGTTAATTATAACTCCCTTCTTTCGGAGGAATATCATCTTTTTGGCCATTACCTTGGAACACACCCTCGGTGCCGTGGACAGACCAAACGGCAACGTCTGGAATTGGTAATGGCAGTTCTGTACCACAACCTTGAGGTACTCCTGGTGAGGTGGGTAAATGGGGACATGTAGGTAAGCATCCATGATGTCCAGTGATACCATGTAATCCCCCTCTTCCAGGCTTGCAATAACCGCCCTGAGCGATTCCATTTTGAACTCGAACTTCCTTATATAAGTGTTCAAGGATTTCAAATTTAGAATGGGTCTCACCGAACCTTCTGGTTTCGGTACCACAACATTGTGGAATAGTAACCCTGTCCCTGTTGAAGGAGGGGAACTTTTATTATCACCTGCTGGAGGTACAGCTTGTGAATTGCCGCCAGTACTACCTCCCTGTCCTGGGGAGTATTTGGCACGGCTGATTTGAGGTAACGGCGAGGGGGAGACGCCTCGAATTCCAGCTTGTATCCCTGCGATACCACTTGTAGAACCCAGAGATCCACCTGTGAGCGAACCCACTGGTCGCTGAAGTTCCGGAGACGCGCCCCCACCGCACCTGGCTCCGTCTGTGGAGCCCCAGCGTCATGCGGTGGACACAGTAGAAGCAGGGGAGGATTTTTGTTCCTGGGAACTGGCTGTCTGGTGCAGCTTTTTCCCTCTCCCCCTGCCTCTGGGCAGAAAGGAAGCACCTTTTATCCGCTTGCCTTTCTGAGGCCGAAAGGACTGTACCTGATAGTACGGTGCTTTCTTAGATTGTGAGGGAGCCTGAGGTAAAAATGTCGATTTCCCAGCTGTTGCTGTGGATACGAGGTCCGAGAGACCATCCCCAAACACATCCTCACCCTTATAAGGCAAAACCTCCATGTGCCTTTTAGAATCAGCATCACCTGTCCACTGCCGGGTCCATAATACCCTCCTGGCAGAAATGGACATTGCATTAATTCTAGATGCCAGCCGGCAAATATCCCTCTGTGCATCCCTCATATATAAGACGACGTCTTTAATATGCTCTATGGTTAGCAAAATAGTATCCCTGTCGAGGGTATCAATATTATCTGACAGGGTAAACAGAAAAAGGATTAATTCGGTGCCGCACAGGACTAAATTCAATCTTTTTAAAACGGGCTCTTTATAAAATTTGTCCCTTGTGACCAACAGTGCATTTACATGAGAGATGCCTGTAAACGGTATTCAAGGATTTATTGTTGTTGGTGGTGCACCCAGAGTCAAAAGGTACATAGTAATGTTTGAAGAAGGAAAGAAAGACTCTGTGTTGGGGCACGCTTAAATAAAACTTAACTTTTAATTAGAATAGGATAAGAAAGTAACACATTGACAGACACACACATATATATATATATATATATATATATATAGTCCTAAGAGAGGAGGACAATAAGAATCTGAACCTCTCTCTACTTTTATCATAGGAATCTGAGAGTAGATTCTGACGAATTAAAAAATTACAAATAAGAATGAAACATTCTCAATTAATGTAACAGATGAGGTGACAGTGACACCTTAGATGAAAATATAAAAGATTATTTTCTACATAAAGGGAGAAAAATTTCAAATATAGGTCACAAAGGCATTTGATATGGCAATAATTTTTTGGATAAATTAGAAATATGGGTCCATTGACCAATGCCAATTGTGATGAATGTATCCTGGTATCCTTACGTGAGGTGAACTGCTAATTGTGGGTTTCTGATCAATGTGTAGAATAATAGATGCAAGATGTATAAATACTCCGACACTTCGATTTTGCTTAAACGGATAGCAATCTAAGAATATTAACAAAATCACACCAAGAGGTTTGAGACCCAAGATCTTCCCGACCTTTCAATTAACTACTGACAGTTTAACAACAGAATGGGAAGGGGTACTCCTGAAATGTTCCCAGGACCTCATGGCCATTCTAATAAAACACAACCATCTAGTACTTAATACATGTGAGAAAGAAATAGAAGATCTGGGGAAAAGCCTTGAAGAATGGGAAACTAACACCAAATTTCAACAAACATTTGAGAAAATCAAAAAAGAACTAGAACCTTATGAATCAAAAATAATAGACAGAAAGAAAAGTAAATTCTCCAGAGATATGAGGGATTTCAAAACAGGCAACATTTTCCATTGGAACAAAACATTCACACGCAGGGACTATACACAATCGCAGGACAGATATACTTCATCTGAGGCAGAATCATCAGGGGGAGAAGATTTTTCTGATCCTGGAAATACGGAAGGAGAATCCTACAATTACAGGGATAACTCCACGAATTATACATCAACTCATTTTTTAGGATCAGACAGGAGGGGAGGAAGACCCAGATTTCAACAAAGAGGAAGATGAGGAGGGGGAACAAAAAATCAACGCGAACAAATCAACTGGGAACCCAGATACCCAGTCAGAAACAACAGGAGGAAGTAACACAGGATAATAATCTGAGAGTTATCAACCTTTCAGATAAAACCCTCACTGAAGATCACATCACTCTGTTATCCAAAGGTCTATCCTTCTCACCTACACAACCGCTAAACCGCTTTCTTTGGGAGAAAGACCTAAAGCTCTTTGGGCGGAAATTACTTCTTAAAAATTTTTTTTCAACACGTCATGAACCTCGTTTGACAACAGAACAACAGCCAACAGATGAATCATTCACCACAGAAGAAATAGAAGCTCTAGCTGCACTGGAGGAACTCCAAACTGATGAATTGGAATTAACAGGCCTCCCAACTAGACCTAAATGTAAGAAAAAATCCACTTTCTTTCCCCCTGAACATATCTCCCCGGAAACCAGGGTATTTCAGGAATTGGTATCTCGTGACTTAGATAAAATATATCTTAAGTCTAAGTCTAAACCACACTATAGCGACAACCTCAGCAAAATGGAAAGACGCACCCTGCGGGAGATCCAATCCTGGACGGATATAGTGATCAAACCATCTGATAAAGGGGGAAACATAGTTATCTGGCCCAAATCAATGTATATCATTGAAGCAATGCGACAACTAGGTGACACACAATGTTACAAACAAATTACCTTCAATCCAACCGATAATATTAGGATCGCCCTTAATAGGATTCTAGACCGAGCATTTTCCCAAGGTACACTAACCAAGGAAGAAGTGGAATACCTAACGACCCCCAAACCCAAGACACCTACACTATACCTCTTACCTAAGGTTCACAAAAATATTACTACACCACCAGGACGACCAATTGTATCAGGTAAGGGTGGGATTCTGGAAAAACCTAGTACCTTTTTGGACTTGCACTTACGACAACATGTATTAAACCTTCCTTCGTATCTGCGTGACACAACAGACATACTCCAAAAATTAAACGACGTACAATGATGATGACCATCTACTTGTAACACTTGATGTAGAATCACTCTACACCAGCATCAAACATCAAATTGGCATAGAAGCGGTTCGATATTTTCTTGAAATGGCTGGCAACAGTGAGTTTCATGACTTATTAATCGAACTTCTGGAATTTGTTCTAACAAGGAACTATTTCACCTTCAATGACAGGTTTTACCTCCAAACTCGTGGCACCCAGATGGGCGCAGCGTGTGCCCCGACTTATGCCAACCTATACTTGGGTTGGTGGGAGAGGGAAGTTGTAATGCATCCGAACAATGAAAAATACACACGGCATGTAGTTGCGTGGTGGCGCTACATCGATGATATCATCCTAATATGGGAAGGTGACCGAAAACTCCTATTAACATTCATTGAGGAGCTGAACACCAATGAAAACAATCTCAAGCTCACACACCACATCAGTGAGGTGTCAGTATGTTTTCTAGACCTCATCATTTCCAAAGCACCTAATGGTCAGATCGAAACCGAGCTCTACCGGAAAGAAACATCCACCAACAGCCAGTTACATCAGACAAGCGCGCATTTTCCCCCTACAGTAGAAAATATTCCTAAGGGGGAATTCTTACGATTAAAAAGAAACTGTTCAGACTCATCAACATTCTCACAGAAAAGTGCTGAATTGACAACCAGATTAAGGGAACGTGGCTACAGTCACAGGTCCATCAAAAAAGCCAAATGGCATACCAGCCAAACACCGAGGGATATTTTGATCTTCCCACGTACCAAAATTGGCACCACATCAGGACAGGACAACAAACTCAGGTTTGTTGGGACCTTTTGTAGAGAATGGAGGGAAATACAGGATTCTATCAACAAACATTGGCCAGTATTACTCCTGGATCATGACCTTGCAGAGACCATAGGACAAAAACCCTCCATGAGCTGGAGAAGGTCCAGAAACCTCAAAGATAAACTCACCACCAGCCACTTTACCAAAAATCCCAAAAAACAATCAACCATTAAAGGCTCCTTTCCATGCGGGACCTGTAAAGCATGCCAACATATGACTAAGACTACATCTGTAATTGATCGATATGGAGAAGAAAGACCAATCAATCAGTTCATTAACTGCAACGCAGTTGGGGTCATATATTGCATATCATGCAGTTGTGACATGAAATATGTGGGCATCACTACCAGAGCCCTTAAACAACGCATTTTGGAACACGTAGGTTCCATAAGAAATGCACCATCTGACATGCAAAAAATGAAAAAACTGACGTCAGTAGCACGCCACTTCCTAAATCATCATCATGGCAATCCTAAAGAATTAAAAGCCTTCGGATTAGAAAGAATCAATTTAGGAATACGTGGAGGAGACTTGATGCAAGAATTATTGAAACATGAATCCGAATGGACGTTTAAACTGGACTGCCTTGCACCCAAGGGTATGAATTAACACATTAATTATGGAGTCTTTATGTGATATTTATCAATCCACATATCACTAAGGATTCATAAATCATAAAAAATTCTCTAAAAAATTCTCTAATTCACTTCGTACTTATTTTCTAACTCTCTTCATCTGCCATACAATTATACACGTTATTTCACATTTTTTTCTCACTCACACCATTATCTCACACAGTTTCACATTACAATTTTATACTCTAACCAAAGTCCGCCTCCCTGGCCCATTCATCTTACTTTCCCCCTTCAACACTACTTCTTCTTCAGTCTTTCTTCTCTTTACCAACTCACTATCCCAACCCCTCTTCCCCCTCCCCCCCCCCCCCCTCAACAAATCCTCCCTGGCCTCACATCACTTACCACTACATCCCTCACCTATCCATCTTATATCACTCTCATAATTACCCTTTCCCTTACCATCCCTTTCCAACCTTCAATTCATCTTGTCACTATACAATCAGAGTTAATATTTCACCTCAAGATAAAAAAGAAAAAAGAAAATAATCAATTTATTTCTTCATTCATACTACCAGTATTTAGGAATTAAATCTATACCAATATGATCTCTTTGTCATTATTTTTTTTTTTTTACATTTTTTTAATTAGTATCGGACATTATATCTTTGCTTAATTTAATGTCAAGTAATCATACCAGTCCAATAAACCGCAGCATCTAAGTTTGCATCCATATATTCATTCTATTCCTAACTTTTATGTATTAATTTACTTTTGTATTCTGAAACATAAACCCCCGCCCAGTTAGACCATAAAGTGAAGACATCATTCAATTAGGACTTACCATGACATTATTAATACATGCCAATGTCACACAAACCTTTATCTATCTGTTTATAATTAATAGTTTATTTATTTACTTTATTTATTTTTTATTATTTTAAAAAAAATTAAATATGTATGTAATTTACATTGAGGTTAAAGCAGCATCTAGCGCTCCCTTCTCCAATGGAAAGTGACCTGACTTCACTATCATACGCCCCTCATATTAACTGTGAGCAGCATTAGACATATGATTAGGGAACTTCCGGTCACGGAGAAAATACTCAGGTTGTGGTCCCATCACCATGACTACCAAACAGGAAGTGAGGTAGTTTTGTTGGTCCACACTCCCTGCAATCATTCCCCAACACAAGCGGAAATGACGCGCCGAGACGCCACTTCCGGTCACGGAATCAGTACTCCGAGTTTAATAGATCCACTCTGGTCACATAATAGGTATTCCCCATTACCCACTCCACTCCTGTATGAATAATCCAACCCACTATGACTACCTACTTAGCCTCATATACAATCTAAATCAGACGGACACGCGCCACTTCCGGGTTTCGTAACCGGAAGTGACGCGTCATTACAGCATGCGCGTCATCGTCAGTCTCTCGAGAATAGGCCTCCGGTCACGGGACCCTTAATCAGATTCCAGTGATCCTACGTAGGTGATAATATTGAGTTGCCTCAAACAAGTGTACCTTGGTCCTAATTCTGAATCGCTGCAGACATATTAATCTTTACCACATGACATAATATCACATCACTTCCGCCCTTTTGAAACCGGAAGTGAGGCATATAATATGGCATGCACATCACATGATGTATACATACCTTCTTGTGATTGGTCCTTAAACGAGACCACTCCCCCCTTTTGGCTTTAAATAGATAGCTTTCCACTATCATCTCACACAGTGAACAAGCCACCCCAGGTGAAACGGCCGTCTGTGTTATGTGGTGCTGAACAGTGCACGGTTCAGCCCACCGACTTTCTTGGTATCGTATTATCCATATTAATTTTGATATTTATTTGATCTACCATCAGGTAAACTGCTAAATTATCTTTTTCTGTCAGTTTGTTTTGTTATGCGTTAACCAGTGCGATAATTTATTAACGTACTTTATTATTAATATTCAATCCTCCTTTTTCATATCTTCAATATCAGTAAAAATTCTTTTATGATTATGGGATCCTTATTTTAGAAACTTGATTATATAAAGAAACTTTAAGATACCTGTGTAATTCCACACTTAATTTTCTACAAGTCCAGGTAACCCACCTCTCCCATCCACTGCCCATTAAATTTATGGTGCGGTGGATAACAAGGGGCGGGCCCTGTACTTAATTGTTTCCTATACCTCACTTATTCAGTACTTATTTATCCAAAATGCCAGTCATATGAATTTCGGTTATACAACAATTACAGACAGACTGTGCATCTCAATGGATAGCAAAAGTACTCTTTTGGTATGTGCCAATAACCATACACTCTCTCATTCACAATCTATGTGATATTACTGCCATATCTCTCTGGTTACGCCCAACCTCGCCTGATCTTGGAAGCTAAGCAGTGAGGAGCCTGAATAGTACCTAGATGGGAGACTACTAGGGAATCTCAGGTGCAGTAATAGATATCTGTATCCTTATGTGAAAAGCAGAGGTGTTGGAGCAACCTTTGACCCTACTGATTTTCATACCTTTTTTCCTCTCTTAAATTGTCTGATCTCAGACTAGTCAAATCTATCACCTACCTGTTAATATTCTTAGATTGCTATCCGTTTAAGCAAAATCGAAGTGTCGGAGTATTTATACATCTTGCATCTATTATTCTACACATTGATCAGAAACCCACAATTAGCAGTTCACCTCACGTAAGGATACCAGGATACATTCATCACAATTGGCATTGGTCAATGGACCCATATTTCTAATTTATCCAAAAAATTATTGCCATATCAAATGCCTTTGTGACCTATATTTGAAATTTTTCTCCCTTTATGTAGAAAATAATCTTTTATATTTTCATCTAAGGTGTCACTGTCACCTCATCTGTTACATTAATTGAGAATGTTTCATTCTTATTTGTAATTTTTTAATTCGTCAGAATCTACTCTCAGATTCCTATGATATAATTGAGAATGTTTCATTCTTATTTGTAATTTTTTAATTCGTCAGAATCTACTCTCAGATTCCTATGATAAAAGTAGAGAGAGGTTCAGATTCTTATTGTCCTCCTCTCTTAGGACTATATATATATATATATGTGTGTCTGTCAATGTGTTACTTTCTTATCCTATTCTAATTAAAAGTTAAGTTTTATTTAAGCGTGCCCCAACACAGAGTCTTTCTTTCCTTCTTCAAACATTATCTGACAGGGTATCAGACCACGCTGCATCAGCACTACACATCCATGCTGAAGCCATTGCAGGTCTCAGTATAGTACCTGAGTGTGTATATACAGACTTCAGGATAGCCTCCTGCTTTCTATCAGCAGGCTCCTTCAAGGCGGCCGTATCCTGAGACGGCAGTGCCAACTTTTTTGACAAGCGTGTGAGCGCCCTATCCACCCTAGGAGATATCTCCCAACGTGACCTATCCTCTGGCGGGAAAGGGTACGCCATCAGTAATTTTTTAGAAATTACCAGTTTCTTATCGGGGGAACTCATTCAACTCATCTGATGGGGGGAAAAACACTGGCTGCTTTTTCTCCCCAAACATAATACCCTTTTTAGTGGTACCTGGGTTAATGTCTGAAATGTGTAACACATTTTTCATTGCCGTAATCATGCAACGGATGCCCCTTGTGGATTGTGTATATGTCTCATCCTCGACGACACTGGAGTCAGACTCCGTGTCGACATCTGTGTCTGCCATCTGAGGTAGCGGGTGTTTGTGAGCCCCTGCTGGTCTTTGAGACGCCTGGGCAGGCACGGGCTGAGAAGCCGGCTGTCAAACGGCTGTTACATCATCCAACCTTTTATGTAAGGAGTTGACACTGTCGGTTAATACCTTCCACATATCCATCCACTCTGGTGTCGACCCCGCAGGGGGTGACATCACATTTATCGGCACCTGCTCCGCCTCCACATAAGCCTCCTCATCAAACATGTCGACACAGCCGTACCGACACACCGCACACACACAGGGAATGCTCTGACTGAGGACAGGACCCCACAAAGTCCTTTGGGGAGACAGAGAGAGAGTATGCCAGCACACACCACAGCGCTATATAAACAGGGATTTACACTATTACAGAAAGTGATTTTCCCTATAGCAGCTATACAATACAGTTTTGCGCCTAAATTTAGTGCCCTCCCCCTCTCTTTTTTACCCTTTGAGCCTGGAAACTGCAGGGGAGAGCCTGGGGAGCTGTCTTCCAGCGGAGCTGTGAAGAGAAAATGGCGCCAGTGTGCTGAGGGAGATAGCCCCGCCCCCTTCTTGGCTGGCTTATCCCGCTCTTTTATTAATATTATGGCGGGGGATTTTTGCACATATATAGTTTATTAGACTATATTATGTGCTTTTTGCCAATTTAAGGTACTCTTATTGCAGCCCAGGGCCCCCCCCCCCCCAGCGCCCTGCACCCATCAGTGACCGGAGTATGTGGTGTGCATAGGGAGCAATGGCGCACAGCTGCAGTGCTGTGTGCTACCTTAATGAAGACCGGAGTCTTCAGCCGCCGATTTCCAGGACGTTCTTCTTGCTTCTGGCTCTGCAAGGGGGACGGCGGCGCGGCTCCGGGACCGGACGACCGAGGCTGGGCCTGTGTTCGATCCCTCTGGAGCTAATGGTGTCCAGTAGCCTAGAAGCCCAAGCTAGCTGCAAGCAGGTAGGTTCGCTTCTCTCCCCTAAGTCCCTCGTAGCAGTGAGTCTGTTGCCAGCAGATCACACTGAAAATAAAAAACCTAACAAATACTTTCTTTACTAGAAGCTCAGGAGAGCCCCTAGTGTGCATCCAGCTCGGCCGGGCACAAAATTCTAACAGAGGTCTGGAGGAGGGTCATAGAGGGAGGAGCCAGTGCACACCAGATAGTACCTAATCTTTCTTTTAGAGTGCCCAGTCTCCTGCGGAGCCCGTCTATTCCCCATGGTCCTTACGGAGTACCCAGCATCCACTAGGACGTCAGAGAAATTTATATTTAAACTATTATACTTTGAAAATGCAATATAAAGTGTGACGGACAAAACAAAACAGTATGTGATTGAGTAGAACTGGGGTCCCCTTTAAAACTTCTGCACATGGCTTTGCTCTGCCTTAGTCTGCAACTTCCTAAGGCTTTGCACATAATAAAATAGGGTTTTTATTTTAGTATAGTAGTTCTGTGCCTCCTCATTTCATGTATTAACTCAATGTCTCCGCAAATAATATGCTAGCCTGTGCCCAGATTATACTTGCCAAGTGTACACATAGAATCTAAATAATTTTCTTTACGTTCCATGTACTGTATGAAGCATTTAGAAGTTATTCTGGTGACTAGATGAGAACAAACGCAGTCGTTTATCTGCAGTGGAACTTAACACTTCAGCACAAGTGGGTGGATGACGTTCATTTTGTGACTGACGTTCCCCCTGCGTTAGTCCAATACTATCTAATGAACCCGATGTGCTTTAATTTAAAGTCAACATATTTCTTAGCACTGTTGCTTCCTTTGTACAAACAAATAATAATAAAAAAAGACTATATTCAATGTGTTGCTCTTCTCCTAATCCCCTTCAATCAGTTAGATTTTCAATGGCCCAATCTAACATCTTTCATTTTTTTAACCCCCCATGAAATCAGTTAACAACATCTTGGAAAAAAAAAAGAGTGTTTCCCAGACAGGACATCCACTGATGTAAAACTGTGGTTCTTCATTTCTGAGTCGGAGGCAGATGTTCTATCTGAGGAGAAAATTTACTAAGCTGCCGATTTGATTCGAGTTTTCACTTTCATACGAAAATGCAACTTGGAAATTTACTAAACACAAATCACGGCAATGTTGGGGCAATTCATATTGAGATAAACTGCCGTCCACACAAATACGAATCAATAGACCATCGGTCAAACACGGTTGGTTTTTTACCTACACCTCATACAACATGGGCCCTCATTCAGAGTTGTTCGCTCGCAAGCTGCTTTTAGCAGCATTGCACACGCTAAGCCGTCGCCTACTGGGAGTGAATCTTAGCTTAGCAGAATTGCGAACGAAAGATTCTCAAAATTGCGAATAGAAATTTCTAAGCAGTTTCTGAGTAGCTCGACACTTACTCTGCCACTGCGATCAGTTCAGTCAGTTTCGTTCCTGGTTTGACATCACAAACACACCCAGCGTTCGCCCAGACACTCCCCCGTTTCTCCAGCCACTCCCGCGTCTTTCCCAGAAACGGCAGCGTTTTTTTCACACACTCCCATAAAACGGCCAGTTTCCGCCCAGAAACACCCACTTCCTGTCAATCACACTACGATCACCAGAACGAAGAAAAAACCTCGTAATGCCGTGAGTAAAATACCAAACTTCTTAGCAAATTTACTTGGCGCAGCCGCAGTGCGAACATTGCGCATGCGCAGTTTGCAGAAAATCGCTGCGATGCGATGAAAAATAACGAGCGAACAACTCGGAATGAGGGCCATGGTCATTTACTAAGAATCCGTATTCTCTATCTCTGCCGACAATAGTCAACCACTGCTGGAAAAGCATGGAATTCGTACAGAAATAGAACTTTCAAATAGACCAGCTTCTGGCTGGCGTATTTGGAGAATCATGCACGGATCAGTGAGATCCGTGGATGCTTCAATGTTTAAAATTGTGTGAAATAGTTAAAAATAAAAATTTTGCGTGTGGTCCCCCCTCCTAAGCATTACCAGCCCCAGGCTCTTTGAGCCGGTCCTGGTTGTTAAAATACCAGGGAAAAAATGTGTAGGGGTCCCCAGTATTTATACAACCAGCACCGGGCTCTTGGTCCGGTCCTGGTTCCAAAAATACGGGCAACAAAAGACATAGGGGTCCCCATATTTTTAAAACCAGCACCGGACTACACTAGCCAGGGACATAATGCCACAGCCAGGGGACACATTTATACTGGTCCCTGCGGCATTACCCCCCCCCCAACCGCTCACCCCTGGCCGGGGTTCCCTTGGGGAGTGGGGACCCCTTAAATCAAGGGGTCCCCCTCCAGGCACCCAAGGGCCAGGGGTGAAGCCCGAGGCTGTCCCTCCCATCCGTGGGCGGTGGATGGAGGGCTGATAGCCAAAAATGTGTTAAAAAAAGAATATTGTCTTAATATTGTCTTTTGCTGTGGATCTACACATCCCAGCAAGCCTCCCCGCATGCTGGTACTTGGAGAACCACAAGTACCAGCATGTGGGGAATTAAAGGGCCCACTGATACCTGTAGTTCCACAACAAAAGAAATACCCCCCAAAAAAACACAACACACACCATGATAGTAAAAGTTTATTTACACAAACATGCACACTTACACACTCAAACATACTTACCTAGATTCCCACACAGCACCTCGGTCCCCTTGTCCATGTTGAATCCATTGGTGTACCATGTAATAAAAAAGCCCAATATACTGTACTCACCAGTGGCGTGCGGTGAGGTCATTGGCTGGTGAGGCACTGCAGCCATAATGATCCGAAAAGTCCGGCATCGCCACTTGTGATGTCATGGAAGTAGGCTGACAGTGCCTGTCTACTTCTATTTTTCTATTTAAACATTTATATATTTTTTGAAGATATGTGTTTTAGGTAGCCCTTGATTTGAAATAGTTGGGGGATTTGGGATCAGAGTTAGGTACCCCTTTTTACACATTACGGCAGACAGCGTCTCCTTTTTACACATGACGGCAGACAGCGTCCCCTTTTTACACATTATGGCAGACAGTCCCCCTTTTTTTTAGACATTACGGCAGACAGCGTCCCCCTCTTTTACTCATGACGGCAGACAGTCCCCCTTTTTTACACATTACGGCAGACAGCGTCCCCCTCTTTTACTCATGACGGCAGACAGTCCCCCTTTTTTACACATTACGGCAGACAGTCCCCCTTTTTTACACATTACGGCAGACAGAGTTCCCTTTTTTGCACATTACGGCAGACAGCATCCCCCTTTTTACACATTACAGCAGACAGTCCCCCTTTTTATACATAACGGCAGACAGTCCCCCTATTTTACACATTACGGCAGACAGTCCCCTTTTTTTTACACATAACGGCAGACAGTCCCCCTTTTTACACATAACGGCAGACAGTCCCCCTATTTTACACATAACGGCAGACAGTCCCCCTATTTTACACATAACGGCAGACAGTCCCCTTTTTTTACACATAACGGCAGACAGTCCCCTTTTTTTACACATAACGGCAGACAGTCCCCCTATTTTACACATAACGGCAGACAGTCCCCCTATTTTACACATAACGGCAGACAGTCCCCCTATTTTACACATAACGGCAGACAGTCCCCTTTTTTTACACATAACGGCAGCTTTTTTTTGTGTGTGTGTGTGTGTGTGTGTTACTCGCCTTGGGGGGCCACGGTCCGGACACTCTCCTTGGCTGCGCTATGATGGTCTCAGGCGCTGAGTAGGCGCAGCGGGACTCGGGGACGACGGCAGTGGCGGGACAAGGGGGAAGGCGCGTCTCACACTCCTTCCACCGGCGGTACAGAGGGTTAGGCTCCCGGACAGATCTCCTCCCGCGCTGCTGACTCCGGCCTGACAGGGCCAGCCTCCAGCCGCCAGCTGCCCGCTCCACCGCTGCTGCTCACTGCTACAGGGGCGTGCTATGGGTTGAAAGCACGCCCCTGACACTCCTCTGTCAAAGCGGCACTTCCACAAAGTGCCGCTTCACGTGTATTTTTTCATGGGCTTTTACTGCCCAATTCTTAGCACCGCCTACCCGCTTCCTGCCGTTGCTATGACAGCGGGAGGCACCGACAGCGGTGCCTCCTAAACTGATTTAAAATGATTATTTTAAAATAATATAAAGCCTAAATCATATACTTATGACACAGTATATGTGTCATAAGTATTTTCTTTATATTATTTTAATGATTATGACAGGGGAGGCACTGCCTCCCCTGCCTCCCCTGACTGCACGTCCCTGGTACTCACCTATTATCTGGCGTAGAACGGTCCTCTTCTGTCCAAGTAGGCATTCCAGGGGTTAAAAAAATAACAAACCGAAAATCCCGAACCATCGCACTAAAGGGGATCCATGTTTACACATGGATCCCCTTTCCCTGAATGCCGGGACCCCCCTGTGACTCCTGCCACTAGAGGACCCGGCGCCCAATCAGGAAGCGCCACGTCATAGCACTCTCCTGATTGGCTGTGCGCTCCTGTCCTGTCAATCAGGCAGAGCGCACCGACTATAATGGAGGATCGCAATCCTCCATTATACTCAATGATGGGAACTTTGCGATCTGCGGTAGACCGCAAGGTTAATTGAGGTCACTCTTGTGGCAGGATAGCACAGAGATTCCTGACCAGGGAAGAGATAGGAGTGGGAGAGGTCTGTAACTGACCCAGGTATCCAGTTTCCCCCATTCCCCGCCCATACACGGCAGGCTAGACTAATGTGTCTGGGTCCTGTCTAAAGTGCCCCGGGCCCCCCAAGGCTTGAACCAGCCCTGGGCAGTACTGAGCATTTATACGAGAATCATCAAAATGAGTAACAGTGAGAGTTATCAGTGATACAATGAGGGGCCTATCAATGTCCTTTCACATTTTAGTCATGAAAGTGTCATTGCTTATTATTGCCGCATATCTCAGCAACAAGCAATTTCTTTTTTGGTTCTGTTTGTTACATTTCTCTTGCCAGCACTGTGCCTCCAATAAGAACCCATCGTTGTGAAGCGTAAAAAGAAAGCTAATATCTGATACTATCACTTTACTGCTACTGTAGGTTAGACCTGGCTTAAATACTTGCCTGGCATGGTCACATCACTTGCACCCACACCAGTAAATTAGCTGTTCTCACGGTCTGCATAGTGGGCCTGATGCAGATTTGGCTGGAGTTGCATAGTGCTGTATGGTGATGCAGCAGGAGACATCTATTACAAGCAGACGCCTCCTGCTGCCATAGTCATCCGACCTGCATCACCCAAAGACATTGTTGTTAGTGCAGCACCAGCCATCCCTCTCTGCTGCTTCAGCCTGCCCCACGGTCCACTTCCGCCTCTGTTTCTGGCCACAGGTGGACTGGTATGACTGAATGGAGTACATGCCAACATCCACACTAGATTCAGGTGAGTGGCAGCTTCAGTCTGCATGTGGACTGGACTAAAGAGGGGTGGAGAGGGGGGGGATTGTGGTATTGTGTGCATTACTGACGGGATATCAGTGCACACCAATGTGCATGGTGCTGAATTTGTTGAAGTTGATGAGCATTGGACCACTGTAAATTGGTATACAGATGGGTCCACATTTATCTTGACCTTTAATAGGATTAACTGAGACTGGCCAGTCGGACTTAATCCTCTGCTGTAATGACTTAATCCCCTGCTGTATTGTTCTCTGTATTGTATTGCAGTTGAAAACAATAGATGAAGGGTTTATGCTAATAAGTCATGTTGTGCCTAGGCGCAGAAAACTAGTCAAGATAACCGTGGACCCATCTAAGTGTAGGCTTTGATATGGTAGATTATGGTTGTAGCACTACTGCGCACCTAGTACAGAAAGCATTTATGACACAGCCCAGTAACATCAACATCTTTAACTGCAAATATGCTCAGCAGGTACTTCACAAACACCATAAAAGCAAAAGTACATACAGTACTGTATATATTATTAAGTTGCAGCTCTAAGTTACATATTACCATCCAGCAATTACTGACACTGTTTATCTGCCATGGGGGGGCTCTGATGCATATAAAATGGAATGAGGGGGCTCTGATGCATATAAAGGGGCATGAGGGGGCTCTGATGCATATAAAGGGGCATAAGGGTCGGTGAGGCATATAAAGAGGATCTGATGCATATAAAAGGAGCATGAGGATACTTTGATGCATATAAATGGGCATGAGGGAGGCTCTTATGCATATAAAGGGGTATGAGGGGGCTCTGATGCATATAAAGGAGCATGAGGGGGCTCTGATCCATATAAAGGGGCATAAGGGTCGCTGAGGCATATAGAGGGGTATTAGGGGGATCTGATGCATATAAAAGGAGCATGAGGATACTTTGATGCATATAAATGGGCATGAGGGAGGCTCTTATGCATATAAAGGGGCATGAGGGGGCTCTGGTGTTTATTTAAAAGGGGCATGGGGGCCTCTGATGCATATAAAATGGCAAGGGGGGCTCAGAGTCATATAAAGGGGCACAAGGGTCTCTGAGGTATATAAAGGGGCATAAGGGGGCTCTGAAGCATACAAAGGGACATGAGGGGCCTCTGAGGCATATCAAGGGGCAAGGGGGAGCTTTGATACATGTAAATAGACATGAGAACAATATCATGCATGTACAGGTGCAATATGGGCCTCTGATACAAATAAAGGGTCATGAGGGATGTCTGAAGCATGTAAGGGGAATGAGGGGGGGGGGGGGGGTCTTTATTAGAGTGGTAAAATAGGGCCTGAAATCTGACAACTAAAAGGGATGTAACCCTACAAATGCTTTTAGGTGTGCCCCTAGCCATGCCCTTGTCCAGGAATCTGAAAATGAGAAAGTGGTAACCATAGCCTTGCTATTAGAGTCTCAGTGCAGGTTAGCACATCCTTTAACAATACTGTAATTCTTTGTTTTTGAAGATCAACAACACCAAGTGGGCTCAATCAAATAATTGGCGACTCTTTTGCTAGTACCTATATAAAAACTGACAGTGGTCTGTCCGGCCTTCTTCATGCACACTGAGAGGCGGAACACACGTCACAGCCCCCAACTACTTCCACTGCAGTAACAGAGATGGACTGACCTGAAGAGGAGAAGAGAACGGTAAGGGTAAAGGGGCCTCAAATTTTGTTTGATAAATCTTTCATTGGGACAGACAAATTTCTGTTCCCTCTAATCTGCCACCAGTCTCTCTAAAGGAACCTGGCACTATTTCTGTCTTGGTATGGCTTTATCCATACTATGGATATGTGATGTTTTCAGTTTACAGGCAAACTCCCTGTAATATGTGTCCATAAAACATGCATTTATATTTTTGGTATTCATAAGGGTGAGGTATGTTAGCTCGACAAGCATTTGGTTGACATTCACCATTTCAACATTCTAAGCATGCCATCAGCGACCATGTCAACATTCATCTTGTCTACTTGGATGCAAGATCTGCCTAACATCCCTGATGGCCCAACAATTACTGGTCCAGGCAGCGGCAGAGTGTTCTTCTGGTTCGCAATAGTCACGTGACCAGCACTTCCAGCAGGTACCTGCAGGGGCAAATATCTCATTAGGCACATGAAGCAAGTGCCTAGGGGTGGGACCTGTGGGGGGGTGGGGGGGGGGGCTAGGGGGGGCGGCGGCACCTGGATGCTTGTGTTGGTAATGTCAGCACAAAAGTACAAGTAACTGCAAAATATTTATTTCTAGTGTACTGTACCATGTGCCATATTGGAGTGTAAATGGGTAGGACATGCACATACTGCCCCTGTAGTAAATATATATACATAACTAAAAATAAAAAATAAATCATAGTTAGTAGCTTTTTCTTATTCTATCATCAAATTAGGGCTTATTACCAATCAATAGGGGGCGTTACTGTTGTGCCTAGGGGCGCCCCCACTCCTAAATCCACCCCATGGTACCTGTGCTGAGCAGCAGTTTGAGTGAGTTTTCTCCCCTCTTATCTTTATCACTAATCATTGCCATAAACTCTAACCCTCCCCCCATCATGCCTAACCCACTCCTGCAGTAATAGGTGTAGGTTTAGGCATTTCTCCAACCATGTTGGCTGAAGGGTTACTGCAGGCTTGGACTGGCCCACAGGGGTACAGGGGAAACCACTGGTGGGCCCCACTGCCTGGGGGCCCACCTCCTCCTCTGTGGATCAGGTTCTAGACTGTGCACTTGAATTATACATTATACAAATGTTACCTTATACTGGACTATGGTGTATTTTCTACAGTGCATTGCTGTTACTAATCTGTTATTAATCTGGTACAATATCATGCATGCAGCAGCTGAATTTACTGTATATATTTATGAAGGGGCCCAGACATTGCACTCTCTAGTGTTAGTCAAATCAATAAGGTGGCAGGCCACACACCCTCTGCAGACTGGCCACACCCCTAAAAAAATGGGCCCAACCACTCCCCCCCCCCCCCTCTCCCCCCCGGTGGGCCCTACATGGCCCAGTCCAACACTGGGTTACTGTACATGTTAATTGTCATCAACAATAGCCTGCAGTAGAAAATACTTACTCTTACTACAGGCTATTGTTAAATAGAATTTACATGAACTGATTTTTAAAAAGCCAAATAAGATTCCTTTTTGCCCTATTTTCTCATTTGCCGTATACAGTATGCAGAGGATTGACAAACTGATAAATATGCTACTTTATCTTAAATGATTTAGAGCTATTAAGGATTGTTTAATAAAAGGTAACTTATAGTGTCGTGCAGAGAGTCAGCATACAGTTTGATTTTATGAATAACGAGTTAAAAAGAGTTGATAGCACAAACTATAACAACGTTGGAAATGTAATCTGTAAAGCCAGGGCACTATGAGCCTATCACCCAGGAATAACACATGTGCTCTATCATTATATGTGAGCGTGGGCAGGAATCACCTGTTGCCTATGGTCAACACTACTGATAAACCCAGTGTTAGATGAGACACAGTAAAATTCCACCTCCCTGATATATGTCAAGCGTATCTAAATCTGTTAATTCATTTACATGTACTGTGCATACTTTCTAATTACAGTCAAGAAAAATGAAAGTAGTGTAGTTCCCAGTGGCCACAACAGAAGACAATCCATGACAGGTTATAGATCCCGTCAATACCTAACGCGTTACACTGTTGGTGATAGCTTGTTAAGGTTTAAGGTTTAGCTGAAGCTTCCTATAAAACTCCCTATTTTTCAGAGGCTAATGTAACACTAAGCAGGATCTGCATGAGAATTTGATAGGCTAGCTTATAAAATAGAGGGGATTTTTTGTTTCGGAGCTCATACAATTGCTATTATAGCTATATCAAGTAAAGGCTGCTAGAAAACTTATGAAACTTGGCATGAGTGAAGCTTCTGTGCTGGATTGTAATATCCTTTTGATTAAGCCTTTTAGTACTGGAGGTTAAGGATTCCCAAGATTTGGATGAAGATCGGTTGAGACCTCATTGCTGTAATTGCAGTTACAAATCTCACTTGAACAGAACTTTAGATTTGAAAGATAAGATACACTTTGTGGCACTTCTGAAACAATTTTCCCTTGTGTACTAGGTTCTACCCTAGAAGCATACAGTAACTAAGAGTAAATATCAGGAAGATACAGAAAGTGGCGCTAGTGTGTAGAGGTGGAATGTGGTAAAATGCAAAAAATGATTTTATAGAGGTCCAGGTACTGGCTAAGTAATATATACATATAATGTACTATGCACCCTCATTAGGTTAAAACGGAATACATATAATATACTGGCTGTCGGGATGTCAGCTGTCAGTATCCAGACAGCGGTATCCTGGCAGCAGGCATACCGATAGCGAGCCCAGCGAGTGCGCTCGCTCGCCACACGTCAGCCCTGTGGCGAGCGAAGGTTATATTCCCACTTGGGTGGTGGCGTGAACCCACCACCTGAGTGGGAATTCTGAGCTGCGGTCGGGACTCAGGAGCCTAAACGATAGGATCTCGACAGGCGGTACATTAACCACATACCGTTAAAACATTATCTTACTCTTACAAGCAAACAACCTACAGGGGTCAGATACTCACTTACCTCTAAAACAGGGATGGGGAACATCCAGCCCGCGGGCCGAATAAGGCCCGCAAAGCCGTTTGTTCCAGCCCACCCGCTTGTGTCAGTGAGACACGCCGCCGTTCAGTCTCAGCTGTCAGGGCAGGGAGGAGAGAGCAGCTACATGTCCGGCGGCAGCGGCGGGTAGGATCTCAAACCAGCCGCCGGTTTGTGAGCCAATCAGAGCTCACGGACTGGCAGCCAATCAGGAGCCGCCGCTGCCAGTCCGCAAGCTCTGATTGGCTCATGAACCTGCGGCTGGTTTGAGGTCCTACACGCTGCCGCCCCACATAGCCGCACTCTCCTCCCTGCCCTGATCCGACAGCTGAGACACGCTGCCGGTCGGAGCAGCAGCGGTGAGCAACACAGTGGGGTGGGGGGGGGGGGCACTGTGGGGGCATTTGTGGATCTGGCACTGTGGGGGAATTTGTGTATCTGGCACTGTGGGGGCATTTGTGGATCTGGCGCTGTGGGGGCATTTGTGGATCTGGAGCTGTGGGCGCATTTGTGGATCTGGCGCTGTGGGCGCATTTGTGGATCTGGCACTGTGGGGGCATTTGTGGATCTGGCGCTGTGGGGGCATTTGTGGATCTGGCGCTGTGGGGGCATTTGATTATCTGGCACTGTGGGGGCATTTGTGTATTTGGCACTGTGGTGCCATTTGTGTATCTGGCACTGCACTGGCATGTGTATCTGGCACTGCACTATTGGGGGCATATGTTTATCACGTCCCATTTTTAATTGGCCACACCCATTTTTTGGCGTGCGCGCGCACTCAGTACCTCTAAGAGGCAGAACTACTAGGGGGCAGGGTAATTTTTAGTTGATAATATTTGTATGGCATTCGAAGGATTTTATAAATATCCAAATGGCCCTTGATAGAAAAAAGGTTCCCCACCCCTGCTTTAAAAATTATTTTTTCCCCCTAGTTTACTCACATGCGTGCATACAGTATTACACTATGGCACAGTTGGTCTGGCCCAGAGGGGTACAGGGGAAACCCCCAGAGGGCCCCACTGCCTGGGGGCCCATCTCCTTCCCTAGGGATGAGGTTCCAGACTGTGCTCTTGAATTATAAGGTACATACCATACCTTATACTGCACAAGACTATGGTGTATTCTCTGCAGTGCATTGCTGTTATTATTGTGCTACATTATCATGCATTCAGTAGCATTATTTACTATATGTATTTATCTATGAAGGAGCCCAGACCATGCACTCTCTAATGGTTAGGAAAACATGAGCATGCTTTCAAAAATTGAAGTGTTAATATAATAGTTTATTTGTATCAATTAATAAAATACAAAGTGGATGAGCAGATGAGAAATCTAAATCAAATCAATACTGTATTTGGTGTGACCACCCTTCGCCTTCAAAACAGCATCAATTCTTCTAGGTACACTTGGACACAGTTTTTAAAGGCACTTGGCAGGGAGGTTGTTCCAAACATCTGGAGAACTAACCACAGATCTTCTGTGGATGTAGGCTTGCTCAAATCCTTCTGTCTCTTCATGTAATTCCCCGACAGACTCCAAGATGTTGCGATCATGGCTCTGTGGGGCCATATCATCACTTCCAGGACTCCTTGTTCTTCTTTATGCTGAAGATAGTTCTTAAGGACATTGACTGTATTTTTGGGGTCGTTGTCCTGCTGCAGAATAAATTTGGAGCCAATCAGATGCCTCCCTGATGGTATTGTGTGATGGATAAGCACACTGTCCCTGCATCTAACACCTGTCACACTGTCTTACACCACCACACCTATTTATTGTTATTTATGTTGAAAAGGGGGGAAGTAGATGTATTTTATATATATGGATGGCAAAAGCTGCATCATTGCCATCCACTTGTTTGTTAAACAGGAAGTGCCTTGGCAGCCATTATTCAGCATGATGTAGGATGCATGACATATAGCATTTTAAATGTGATGCATTGCGCAATACATCACATGGATATTGGCGTTTACTAACGCCGTATGCATCAAGATTTTAGCAAAGGACCTACAGCCCATGAGTTAACTCTTTATATATTAGATAATATAATATTTAGTAGGTATAACCTACATGTATGGGGAACAGAAGAGATTCCTTATGTGTTTACTTAGAACATAACCTTCAGTTCCGAATTTAGAGTACACAATAAAACTTGATTTCAGAGAATAGAGCACACATTAATTTTATTGCACTTGCTTCCACCGTCGGTCTCCTAACCGCTAGCATCACGTATGTCGGGATGATGACTACTGTACATTCCATTTCTCCAAAAGCTTAACTAATAAAGTTCACACATTAAATCAAACTAAACCCTGACACTGCGCCCAGAATCTTCTTTCTTTCCTCTGAATTTGAGTCAATCCAATTATGTGCCCATTTTTATGTTGTGATTAGGAACACATGGCAGAATGACTTGACTTAAATCCTAACATAGTATAACCTAATAAAGACAGAAGTCACAGACATTTCAGGGTGAAACCTGCATTTTATTATTAAAAAAAGCTCCTGTTTGGAAACACACCTATTACAGGAGCTTCATCCAGATCTCATCCAGTATATGTACTGTACATGATGTCCCTGTGTCTTTATACCGTCAATGTGGCATTCTTCAGCAGGAATGGCCGGGCTGCCTCCAGAATGTCAATCTCAGGGTCCACAGCGCGGCCGATTCCTTCCAAGGTAAATATGGAGGCCAAGACAGATGCAAAACTACTCTCCAGCTTCACCTGATAATGAACAACTGAAAGAAAGAGGTCTGCATCATTCCTGGATCAGTTTCAGGTATTCAACATATATGCATACTATATATATATATATATATATATACATACTGTATATACACTTATAGTGTATCTATAAAAGAAGTATTAAATGAAGACAGGACATACTGTACTCTGAGGTGTAAAAATCTTTATTGGAAAAACACCCCCACACCTCTCATTTTTCCTTTTATTACTAGAATCCATCAGAATTATTAGAATCCATCAGGATTGATCCTGTACAGTCCATGCAGGTCTCCATAAAACAGAAAACCACTTATCTTCTCCTTCCGGTAGCTCAACGTGAATTAGAGATCACTCAAACACTTCTCCTCTGATCAAACAGAGCTGCCTCATTCATCCCTATTGGAGAGTCCACCTGTGGCCTGTCACTGTGTTGGGCTCCGAGATCTTTTGCCAGGTACCCAATGATGCCTACATGGACTGAAGTGGACCTGTCCCTTTGGATTTAGCAAGTAATAAATAGGAAAACTAGAGGAAGGGTACAATTCTGTGAATGTCCTGTTTTTATTTTACTAAGTTCCATACAGGTGCACCACAAGTGCTCAGAATGTCAGTCGCAAGTAAGCCGCCAAAGCCTTTACAACTGCGCACAACTTCACCATTGCAGACTCAGCTGCCCAGAAAATGATTGCGACCCGCCTACATTTTTGTAGCTACCCTCAGTTACCCAGGGCCGGTGCAAGGTCTCTGTGCACCCTAGGAAATTCTTCAGCCTAGCGCCCCCTAACCTGCAAACCCCACCACCACGACCACCATTTCCCGAAGGGGAGATTCAGGTGGGTTGGGGTGAATTGCATCATTAAACGTATACAGAGAAAAGAGACAACACTAAAGGACTTTTAAAGTGATAAAGTATATCTTTACTTATATATTAAGTAAAAAACAGATGGGGATGCCGCGGTCAGAATACAGACAGCAGCATGCTTACCACTATAATACCAACATCTTGAATTAAATTAATTAACCTTACATTTTACTCTAACCTTTCCCCTCTGCAGCCGATCCCTAACCCTCCTGGCTTGCTAACATTCAGGATTTCAGCTGTCTGGATTCCGGCATCATATATTTGTATGCTCCTTATTGTGTTCCATCCCCCCATCTGTAAGTTCAATACTGACCCGCATACAGACACATCCTTCAGTTTTTTGCTAGATGAATTCTGTGGTGCCCTCCAGTGGCCGGCGCCCATAGGCAGCCGCCTAAAGCTGCCTAATGGTAGAGCCTGCTGTTACCTATCACTCACATTGAAAATAAATCCTCACTTGTGGCAGACGTTCTGAGCAATCACAGTGTTGCACAGATATATGATGGTGCGACCGATGGTAGATATTTTTATGCAAGCGGCAAATCAGAGGCACTGTTAGTGGTCGTCTCTTAACAACTCCCCACGACAGCCTCATTAGCATAGAGAGAGAGAGAGAGAGAGAGAGAGAGAGAGAGAGGACTATAGCTCACATAAGCCCCTACTGAGACTGAAACACTGGAATCAAATGTTTGTTTTTTTAATCTCTAGGAAAGGGCATGTTACTGCTACATTGTTTTCAATACTTCACACCATTATGTTCATAATTATTGGGGTGTAAGTCCCCAGTGCCCCACTCTGCAGAGCCGGAAAGTGGAGGACAGATAGCACTGAAAACTGCATGTACTGTATCGCTCTGCTCTTAAAGTGACATTAAATGGGGGATGCAGAAAATAAGATGGTGAGATGGATAAATGAATAACACCTTGTGTACCATCAGCAGCTTGAGAACCTGGAATAGCAGCGCCGCAACCTGCGGCTAAAAAAAAACACAAAAAGCATCTATTACCAATATAGGAACTGCAGACAGGACATGCTAATAACACAGCAGCCATATCAAGGCTGGAGAATGGATAAGAGCACAATGTTATATATTCCGAATAAAAGCTGCTCACCTTCCCCAGGGATGCTGCATTCTTCCTGGCCTCCTTCACCAACTCTGACAACTGAGATTTGATGCACTCCCCATCTGTACACTGATTGGCATGGTGGAGGATCAGGTCAGCTGCTGTCTCTCCCTACAGCAGCCAATCAGAACACACCACCGTCACATTGCAATACAAATACTTAAAAAACTTCAGCTGTATAATGGAGAAGGTCCGGACAACCCTTTTTATGGGCATACTGTAAAGATTGCAATATAATAATTCAACAATTACAAATTCACTACTAAATAATTACAGTTATCAATATAAGAAGTTATCCTGCCAGTAGGCTCTGTTGTAAAGCTTTCTGGCACTGGTTACCAGGTTCAGGACATCACAGACCTACAGAGGGAGCCACACTCATCTTGGCTTCTCTGCTGCGCCTAGGTACACCATGGTTTATTAGCATAAGCCTGTCATCTATTGTTCTCAGCTGTAATACAATACAGAGAGAACAATACATCAGGGGATTAAGTCATTACAGCAGGGGATTAAGTCCGACTGCACTGGCTCAGTTATTCCTATAAAAGGCAAAGATGAAGAGGTCTACATCTGTATAGCTATACATTAGATCAGTGGTCAGGGAATACGGGGAAAATAATCTCAAATGGGGTAAAAATGAAATTCCTGGGGGTAATGGACGGTCGCACTGCCGAGACACAGCCCCGTCCAGTACCGACCGGCTTGCGATGTGACAAGCTGACGTCACACGCTTCCCTCCTGCCCGCCCTGTGTTGTGCTCCTGGCCGCCCTGTGCTGTGTTCCTGGCCATGGTGTGACGTACTGACGTCACACCACGCTCCCTCACGCCCGCCCATCCTGCGCTGTCCTGTCCTCTCGCCCGCAGCCCACCAACCCACACACAGAACTTGAAGTGTTCTGTGGCTGACCACTGATGGAGTTCCGCAGGATCAGACAGCGGCCCACATAACAGTGGGAAATTCCCACTGACATTACTGAGGTAAGGATGTGATCATCTGTCTCCTAAAAGTTGTGTGTCCCCCCCCCCTTCCCCCCTTATCCATCTTTCTGACATTCATTCTGGTGTTTTGGGGAGAAAGTGTTAATTAACCCATTCATTACCAAAAAATAATTGGTGAAAATAATAAATAAATAAAAGAAAAATAATAATTATATACACACACACACACACACACACACACACACACACACACACACACACACACACACACAGTATCTCAGAAATGCCATACAAACAGTGATAACCAGTATATATGCACAATAATATATGATTTCCTTAATTTTAAATGAAGGGGGTAACATCGGCGTATCTAAATATGTTTTGGGGTAAAAGGTAAAAAAGTTTCCTGACCTCTGCATTAGATGAACCTACTCTGCATGTCAGACCAGTTTAGATCTTTCCAAATGTACTAACACATTTCTCACTAACGTACTTCTCACCCAATAAAATAAACTATTGCTATTATATTATTCCCTACCAAACAAGCCCATACTGTACATTAAACAAACCTACCCCTCCAGATCACAGTCTTCCCAAATGATGTTATATTTTGCTGCTTGGACATACAACTAAAGATGTGAGAAGAGGCAATTGTGTCACCTGGACATATCATAGATCCAACTTAAAGGTGCGATTTTGCACAATTAATACATGAAATATTTCAGGGTTACAGTCAAGAACTTTGTGGGCCCCAAAGTAACATATTGCAGAGGCCTCTGCCCCAATGCTAATTGACAGACACCTCTCCGCAGCAGTTATTCATTTGATGTCCCATAATAAGATCCCTAGTTCATTTTCTGAACCATAATTGTGGCCTCCAGTTCAAATTATGCCACATTACAGTGCCCCTTTAGCATTACAGGTTGAGTATCCATTATCCAAAATGCTTGGGACCAGAGGTATTTTGGATATCGGATTTTTCCGTATTTTGGAATAATTGCATACCATAATGAGATATTATGAAGATGGGACCTAAGTCTAAGCACAGAATGTATTTATGTTTTATATACACCTTATACACACAGCCTGAAGGTAATTTTAGCCAATATTTTTTATAACTTTGTGCATTAAACAAAGTGTGTCTGCATTCACACAAATCATTTATGTTTCATATACACCTTATACACACAGCCTGAAGGTCATTTAATACAATATTTTTAATAACTATGTGTATTAAACAAAGTTTGTGTATATCGAGCCATCAAAAAACAAAAGTTTCACTATCTCACTCTCACTCAATTCAGACTGGGCATTGGACCAGACCCAATTGCTTAGCAGGCAAATCTGGGAATTTGGTATGCAACTGGTCCTAGGCTCCCCTAAGCCTCTGGGCCCCATAGCAATTGCACCCACTATAGTTACACCCATAGTTACACCAGTGATGTCCCCAGGGCCGTAACTAGGTGTGTGCCTGAGGTGCCTTTCCCACAGCTCATATGCTCTGTGGATGCATTATCAGGCAGCACCACCCGCAGGGACACCTACCACCACCCATTGACGTTTCTACCATGGGTGCAATGTGTGCAGTGAACACAGGATCCTCGTTCTAGGGGGACCCACACCGCACACACTGCACCCATGCTGTGTTAATACTTACCTTTCCGGAGTGCCTGAAGCTGCAGCAGCAAAAATCAGTTCCAAAGTGGCCGCCATGCAAGCGCACTAGGAAATTAGTCTCCAGACCATGGTGCCACGTTTCCAGAGACTTGCAAATGCGCAGTAGACTCAGGCACATTGCCTGAGCCTACGGCGACATGGAGAGGAGGAGGCCCACCCGGAGTCTTCCCACAGGCCCCCTCCTCTCTTAAAAAAAACCCTGCCACTGCCGCCGTTATCTGCAGCATGACAGCTCTGACAGGAGCGCACCCGGCCAGCGTGTGTGCTGCTGTGCAGGAAGTGATGGTGATATACAGTGTGTTTCCTGCACTGCACCCGCCTCCAGGAAGAGTTGACACTTTCCCTCTCCCAGTGGCTGGCAGTGGGCTGCATTAAACTAGGCACACCGTGCTGCTGTTTACTGCCCCCTGTGCAGCCCGCTGCTACACTGCCACCACCAGATGCAGAGGAGCCGCTGCTGCGTGTCCAGGGCAGGCGCTAATCACTCACACAACGCAGTAGCATCTGCTGGTGCTTTGTAGTGCTTAGTTAGACAAGTTATGATAAAGTGGTTGTGTTGTGTTTTCTGTTACACCTGTAATAATCCCTGGGGTATCCAGTGTACATGAGCATTGTGAAGCTAATTGTGAAACTTTTTTTGGGCGTAAGTGTATTATCACACAATATAGTTAGATATACAACCTTTATTACCAAGCACTCTGCAGGTATTACAAGTTATTGCAGGTATTACATGTCGACCTTTTGACCCTGTCGACCTAATGTCTGTCTAAGATATGGTGTCTATCTATTGACTGTCTAACCAGAAACTATCTATCACCCAGATACCGTACTAATCAGTGATAAAAGTGGAGAAGTGAGCCAGTAGAGAAGTTGCCCATGGCAACCAATCAGCTGCTCTGTATACTTTTATAGTATGCAAATTATAAATGTTACCTCAATGCTGATTGGTTGCCATGGGCAACTCTCCACTGGCTCACTCCTCCACTTATATCACTGCTTAGTATATTTCCCCATTTATTCTGGAAGTGGATGCTTCCAAAATAACAGTTGGAGCAGTGCTTTCATGGAGACTGGGCTGTAAAAAACAGACTACCATTGCTGCAGTGACATGTGGTGAGGTGAGACAGAGCCTTTACTGTCATACTAACGTTTGTACCAGAGTTTTGACTCTATAAAGTATATGAAAAATACAAATAATGTGTTTGAAATATCGGCCCTCATTCTGAGTTGATCGGTCGCAAGGCGAATTTAGCAAAGTTACACACGCTAAGCCGCCGCCTACTGGGAGTGAATCTTAGCTTCTTAAAATTGCGACCGATGTATTCGCAATATTGCGATTACTAACTACTTAGCAGTTTCTGAGTAGCTCCAGACTTACTCTGCCTGTGCGATCATTTCAGTGCTTGTCGTTCCTGGTTGACGTCACAAACACACCCAGCGTTCGCCCAGGCACTCCCACCGTTTCTCCGGCCACTCCTGCGTTTTTTCCGGAAACGGTAGCGTTTTCAGCCACACGCCCCTGAAACGCCGTGTTTCCGCCCAGTAACACCCATTTCCTGTCAATCACATTACGATCGCCGGAGCGAAGAAAAAGCCGTGAGTAAAAATACTTTCTTCATAGTAAAGTTACTTGGCGCAGTCGCAGTGCGAACTTTGCGCATGCGTACTAAGCGGATTTTCACTGCGATGCGATGAAAAAGAACGAGCGAACAACTCGGAATGAGGGCCATCGTCTTTGCATTATTCTAATCATTTTTATGGCCAAAATTCTGGAGTAAAAAAAAAAAGTCTATGGCAGGTGAGGCAGTGCCTCTCCTGCCTACCTTTCCCATACATCTCTGTTCAAAACTTACCCAATTTGCAGGAGTTTATACTGCTGTATCTGTGTACAGGGCTGGTGCTAGAGTGTTCGGTGCCCTCCTGCAAACTATAAATTTGCGCCCTCCCACACTTTATAAAGGGACAGCGTGCGCTGGAAAAAGGGGTGTTATCTAACAAGGAATGGGCGTGGCCACACAAAGTTCCCCCATTTCAATTAACGCCACACAGTAGCACAATCGTATTCACATTACACAGCAAGTAGTAGTGCCGCTTATACACATAATGCCCATAGATAGTAGTAGCGCCCTGTATACGTAATGGCCATAGTAGCAGCGCCCCTTATATGTAATGCCCATAGTAGTAGCGCTACTTATACGTAACACCGATAGTATTAGCGCCCCTTATATGTAAAGCCCATTGTAGTAGTGCCTCTTATGCGTAATGTCCATAGTAGCAGCGCCGTTTAAACATAATGCCCACAGTAGTAGCACCGCTTATACGTAATGCAGATAGTAGCAGTGCCGCTTTTACGTAATGCCCATAGTAGTGCCGCTTTTACATAATGCCCATAGTAGTGCCGCTTTTACATAATACCCATAGTAGTGCCGCTTTTACGTAATGCCCATAGTAGTGCCGCTTTTACGTAATGCCCATAGTAGTAGTGCCGCTTATATGTAATGCCCATAGCAGTAGTGCCGCTTATACGTAATGCGCATAGTAGCAGTGACGCTTTTACGTAATGCCCATTGTCGTAGTGCTGCTTATACATAATGCCCATAGCAGTAGTGCCGCTTATATGTAATGCGCATAGTAGCAGTGCTGCTTTTACGTAATGTCCATAGTAGTAGTGCCGCTTTTAACTATTTGTCCATAGCAGTAGTGCCGCTTATACGTAATGCGCATAGTAGCAGTGACGCTTTTACATAATGCCCATAGTAGTAGTGCTGCTTATTAGAGATGAGCGGGTTCGGTTTCTCTGAATCCGAACCCGCACGAACTTCATGTTTTTTTTCACGGGTCCGAGCGACTCGGATCTTCCCGCCTTGCTCGGTTAACCCGAGCGCGCCCGAACGTCATCATGACGCTGTCGGATTCTCGCGAGACTCGGATTCTATATAAGGAGCCGCGCGTCGCCGCCATTTTCACACGTGCATTGAGATTGATAGGGAGAGGACGTGGCTGGCGTCCTCTCCTTTAGAATAGATTAGAAGAGAGAGAGAGAGAGAGAGATTGTGCAGACAGAGTTTACCACAGTGACCAGTGCAGTTGTTGTTAAGTTAACTTTTATTTAATATATCCGTTCTCTGCTATATCCGTTCTCTGCCTGAAAAAAACGATACACAGCAGTCACACAGTGTGACTCAGTCTGTGTGCACTCAGCTCAGCCCAGTGTGCTGCACATCAATGTATAAAAGCTTATAATAATTGTGGGGGAGACTGGGGAGCACTGCAGGTTGTTATAGCAGGAGCCAGGAGTACATAATATTATATTAATTTAAAATTAAACAGTGCACACTTTTGCTGCAGGAGTGCCACTGCCAGTGTGACTAGTGGTGACCAGTGCCTGACCACCAGTATAGTAGTATATTGTTGTATACTATCTCTTTATCAACCAGTCTATATTAGCAGCAGACACAGTACAGTGCGGTAGTTCACGGCTGTGGCTACCTCTGTGTCGGCAGTCGGCACTCGGCAGGCAGTCCGTCCATCCATAATTGTATAATTATATACCACCTAACCGTGGTATTTTTTTTTCTTTCTTTATACCGTCGTCATAGTCATACTAGTTGTTACGAGTATACTACTATCTCTTTATCAACCAGTGTACAGTGCGGTAGTTCACGGCTGTGGCTACCTCTGTGTCGGCAGTCGGCAGGCAGTCCGTCCATCCATAATTGTATTATTATAATATATACCACCTAACCGTGGTTTTTTTTTCATTCTTTATACCGTCATAGTGTCATACTAGTTGTTACGAGTATACTACTATCTCTTTATCAACCAGTGTACAGTGCGGTAGTTCACGGCTGTGGCTACCTCTGTGTCGGCAGTCGGCAGGCAGTCCGTCCATCCATAATTGTATTATAATATATACCACCTAACCGTGGTTTTTTTTTCATTCTTTATACCGTCATAGTGTCATACTAGTTGTTACGAGTATACTACTATCTCTTTATCAACCAGTGTACAGTGCGGTAGTTCACGGCTGTGGCTACCTCTGTGTCGGCAGTCGGCAGGCAGTCCGTCCATCCATAATTGTATTATAATATATACCACCTAACCGTGGTTTTTTTTTCATTCTTTATACCGTCATAGTCAGTCATACTAGTTGTTACGAGTATACTACTATCTCTTTATCAACCAGTGTACAGTGCGGTAGTTCACGGCTGTGGCTACCTCTGTGTCGGCACTCGGCAGGCAGTCCGTCCATCCATAATTGTATTATAATATATACCACCTAACCGTGGTTTTTTTTTCATTCTTTATACCGTCATAGTGTCATACTAGTTGTTACGAGTATACTACTATCTCTTTATCAACCAGTGTACAGTGCGGTAGTTCACGGCTGTGGCTACCTCTGTGTCGGCAGTCGGCAGGCAGTCCGTCCATCCATAATTGTATTATAATATATACCACCTAACCGTGGTTTTTTTTTCATTCTTTATACCGTCATAGTGTCATACTAGTTGTTACGAGTATACTACTATCTCTTTATCAACCAGTGTACAGTGCGGTAGTTCACGGCTGTGGCTACCTCTGTGTCGGCAGTCGGCAGGCAGTCCGTCCATCCATAATTGTATTATAATATATACCACCTAACCGTGGTTTTTTTTTCATTCTTTATACCGTCATAGTCAGTCATACTAGTTGTTACGAGTATACTACTATCTCTTTATCAACCAGTGTACAGTGCGGTAGTTCACGGCTGTGGCTACCTCTGTGTCGGAACTCGGCAGGCAGTCCGTCCATCCATAATTGTATTACAATATATACCACCTAACCGTGGTTTTTTTTTCATTCTTTATACCGTCATAGTCAGTCATACTAGTTGTTACGAGTATACTACTATCTCTTTATCAACCAGTGTACAGTGCGGTAGTTCACGGCTGTGGCTACCTCTGTGTCGGAACTCGGCAGGCAGTCCGTCCATCCATAATTGTATTATTATAATATATACCACCTAACCGTGGTTTTTTTTTCATTCTTTATACCGTCATAGTGTCATACTAGTTGTTACGAGTATACTACTATCTCTTTATCAACCAGTGTACAGTGCGGTAGTTCACGGCTGTGGCTACCTCTGTGTCGGCAGTCGGCAGGCAGTCCGTCCATCCATAATTGTATTATAATATATACCACCTAACCGTGGTTTTTTTTCCATTCTTTATACCGTCATAGTCAGTCATACTAGTTGTTACGAGTATACTACTATCTCTTTATCAACCAGTGTACAGTGCGGTAGTTCACGGCTGTGGCTACCTCTGTGTCGGAACTCGGCAGGCAGTCCGTCCATCCTTAATTGTATTACAATATATACCACCTAACCGTGGTTTTTTTTTCATTCTTTATACCGTCATAGTCAGTCATACTAGTTGTTACGAGTATACTACTATCTCTTTATCAACCAGTGTACAGTGCGGTAGTTCACGGCTGTGGCTACCTCTGTGTCGGAACTCGGCAGGCAGTCCGTCCATCCATAATTGTATTATTATAATATATACCACCTAACCGTGGTTTTTTTTTCATTCTTTATACCGTCATAGTGTCATACTAGTTGTTACGAGTATACTACTATCTCTTTATCAACCAGTGTACAGTGCGGTAGTTCACGGCTGTGGCTACCTCTGTGTCGGCAGTCGGCAGGCAGTCCGTCCATCCATAATTGTATTATAATATATACCACCTAACCGTGTTTTTTTTTTCATTCTTTATACCGTCATAGTCAGTCATACTAGTTGTTACGAGTATACTACTATCTCTTTATCAACCAGTGTACAGTGCGGTAGTTCACGGCTGTGGCTACCTCTGTGTCGGAACTCGGCAGGCAGTCCGTCCATCCATAATTGTATTACAATATATACCACCTAACCGTGGTTTTTTTTTCATTCTTTATACCGTCATAGTCAGTCATACTAGTTGTTACGAGTATACTACTATCTCTTTATCAACCAGTGTACAGTGCGGTAGTTCACGGCTGTGGCTACCTCTGTGTCGGAACTCGGCAGGCAGTCCGTCCATCCATAATTGTATTATTATAATATATACCACCTAACCGTGGTTTTTTTTTCATTCTTTATACCGTCATAGTGTCATACTAGTTGTTACGAGTATACTACTATCTCTTTATCAACCAGTGTACAGTGCGGTAGTTCACGGCTGTGGCTACCTCTGTGTCGGCAGTCGGCAGGCAGTCCGTCCATCCATAATTGTATTATAATATATACCACCTAACCGTGTTTTTTTTTTCATTCTTTATACCGTCATAGTCAGTCATACTAGTTGTTACGAGTATACTACTATCTCTTTATCAACCAGTGTACAGTGCGGTAGTTCACGGCTGTGGCTACCTCTGTGTCGGAACTCGGCAGGCAGTCCGTCCATCCATAATTGTATTACAATATATACCACCTAACCGTGGTTTTTTTTTCATTCTTTATACCGTCATAGTCAGTCATACTAGTTGTTACGAGTATACTACTATCTCTTTATCAACCAGTGTACAGTGCGGTAGTTCACGGCTGTGGCTACCTCTGTGTCGGAACTCGGCAGGCAGTCCGTCCATCCATAATTGTATTATTATAATATATACCACCTAACCGTGGGTTTTTTTTCATTCTTTATACCGTCATAGTGTCATACTAGTTGTTACGAGTATACTACTATCTCTTTATCAACCAGTGTACAGTGCGGTAGTTCACGGCTGTGGCTACCTCTGTGTCGGCAGTCGGCAGGCAGTCCGTCCATCCATAATTGTATTATAATATATACCACCTAACCGTGGTTTTTTTTTCATTCTTTATACCGTCATAGTCAGTCATACTAGTTGTTACGAGTATACTACTATCTCTTTATCAACCAGTGTACAGTGCGGTAGTTCACGGCTGTGGCTACCTCTGTGTCGGAACTCGGCAGGCAGTCCGTCCATCCATAATTGTATTACAATATATACCACCTAACCGTGGTTTTTTTTTCATTCTTTATACCGTCATAGTCAGTCATACTAGTTGTTACGAGTATACTACTATCTCTTTATCAACCAGTGTACAGTGCGGTAGTTCACGGCTGTGGCTACCTCTGTGTCGGAACTCGGCAGGCAGTCCGTCCATCCATAATTGTATTACAATATATACCACCTAACCGTGGTTTTTTTTTCATTCTTTATACCGTCATAGTCAGTCATACTAGTTGTTACGAGTATACTACTATCTCTTTATCAACCAGTGTACAGTGCGGTAGTTCACGGCTGTGGCTACCTCTGTGTCGGCACTCGGCAGGCAGTCCGTCCATCCATAATTGTATTACAATATATACCACCTAACCGTGGTTTTTTTATACCACCTAACCGTGGCAGTCCGTCCATAATTGTATACTAGTATCCAATCCATCCATCTCCATTGTTTACCTGAGGTGCCTTTTAGTTCTGCCTATAAAATATGGAGAACAAAAAAGTTGAGGTTCCAAAATTAGGGAAAGATCAAGATCCACTTCCACCTCGTGCTGAAGCTGCTGCCACTAGTCATGGCCGAGACGATGAAATGCCAGCAACGTCGTCTGCCAAGGCCGATGCCCAATGTCATAGTACAGAGCATGTCAAATCCAAAACACCAAATATCAGAAAAAAAAGGACTCCAAAACCTAAAATAAAATTGTCGGAGGAGAAGCGTAAACTTGCCAATATGCCATTTACCACACGGAGTGGCAAGGAACGGCTGAGGCCCTG
Organism: Pseudophryne corroboree; assembly: GCF_028390025.1. Classification (NCBI taxonomy): domain Eukaryota; kingdom Metazoa; phylum Chordata; class Amphibia; order Anura; family Myobatrachidae; genus Pseudophryne; species Pseudophryne corroboree. The sequence goes on along the minus strand of NC_086453.1, from coordinate 100,792,096 downwards.
GCCTATGTTCATGGCTAGTGGTTCAGCTTCACATGAGGATGGAAGCACTCAGCCTCTCGCTAGAAAAATGAAACGACTCAAGCTGGCAAAAGCACAGCAAAGAACTGTGCGTTCTTCGAAATCCCAAATCCACAAGGAGAGTCCAATTGTGTCGGTTGCGATGCCTGACCTTCCCAACACTGGATGTGAAGAGCATGCGCCTTCCACCATTTGCACGCCCCCTGCAAGTGCTGGAAGGAGCACCCGCAGTCCAGTTCCTGATAGTGAGATTGAAGATGTCAGTGTTGAAGTCCACCAGGATGCGGAGGATATGGGTGTTGCTGGCGCTGGGGAGGAAATTGACCAGGAGGATTCTGATGGTGAGGTGGTTTGTTTAAGTCAGGCACCCGGGGAGACACCTGTTGTCCGTGGGAGGAATATGGCCGTTGACATGCCAGGTGAAAATACCAAAAAAATCAGCTCTTCGGTGTGGAGGTATTTCACCAGAAATGCGGACAACAGGTGTCAAGCCGTGTGTTCCCTTTGTCAAGCTGTAATAAGTAGGGGTAAGGACGTTAACCACCTCGGAACATCCTCCCTTATACGTCACCTGCAGCGCATTCATAATAAGTCAGTGACAAGTTCAAAAACTTTGGGTGACAGCGGAAGCACTCCACTGACCAGTAAATCCCTTCCTCTTGTAACCAAGCTCACGCAAACCACCCCACCAACTCCCTCAGTGTCAATTTCCTCCTTCCCCAGGAATGCCAATAGTCCTGCAGGCCATGTCACTGGCAATTCTGACGATTCCTCTCCTGCCTGGGATTCCTCCGATGCATCCTTGCGTGTAACGCCTACTGCTGCTGGCGCTGCTGTTGTTGCTGCTGGGAGTCGATGGTCATCCCAGAGGGGAAGTCGTAAGACCACTTTTACTACTTCCACCAAGCAATTGACTGTCCAACAGTCATTTGCGAGGAAGATTAAATATCACAGCAGTCATCCTACTGCAAAGCGGATAACTGAGGCCTTGACATCCTGGGTGGTGAGAAACGTGGTTCCGGTATCCATCATTACTGCAGAGCCAACTAGAGACTTGTTGGAGGTACTGTGTCCCCGGTACCAAATACCATCTAGGTTCCATTTCTCTAGGCAGGCAATACCGAAAATGTACACAGACCTCAGAAAAAGAGTCACCAGTGTCCTAAAAAATGCAGCTGTACCCAATGTCCACTTAACCACGGACATGTGGACAAGTGGAGCAGGGCAGGGTCAGGACTATATGACTGTGACAGCCCACTGGGTAGATGTATGGACTCCCGCCGCAAGAACAGCAGCGGCGGCACCAGTAGCAGCATCTCGCAAACGCCAACTCGTTCCTAGGCAGGCTACGCTTTGTATCACCGGTTTCCAGAATACGCACACAGCTGAAAACCTCTTACGGCAACTGAGGAAGATCATTGCGGAATGGCTTACCCCAATTGGACTCTCCTGTGGATTTGTGGCATCGGACAACGCCAGCAATATTGTGCGTGCATTACATCTGGGCAAATTCCAGCACGTCCCATGTTTTGCACATACCTTGAATTTGGTGGTGCAGAATTTTTTAAAAAACGACAGGGGCGTGCAAGAGATGCTGGCGGTGGCCAGAAAAATTGCGGGACACTTTCGGCGTACAGGCAGCACGTACAGAAGACTGGAGCACCACCAAAAACGCCTGAACCTGCCCTGCCATCATCTGAAGCAGGAGGTGGTAACGAGGTGGAATTCAACCCTCTATATGCTTCAGAGGTTGGAGGAGCAGCAAAAGGCCATTCAAGCCTATACAACTGACCACGATATAGGAGGTGGAATGCACCTGTCTCAAGCGCAGTGGAGAATGATTTCAACGTTGTGCAAGGTTCTGCAACCTTTTGAACTTGCCACACGTGAAGTCAGTTCAGACACTGCCAGCCTGAGTCAGGTCATTCCCCTCATCAGGCTTTTGCAGAAGAAGCTGGAGACATTGAAGGAGGAGCTAAGACAGAGCGATTCCGCTAGGCATGTGGGACTTGTGGATGGAGCCCTTAATTCGCTTAACAAGGATTCACGGGTGGTCAATCTGTTGAAATCAGAGCACTACATTTTGGCCACCGTGCTCGATCCTAGATTTAAAACCTACCTTGGATCTCTCTTTCCGGCGCACACAAGTCTGCTGGGTTTCAAAGACCTGCTGGTGAGAAAATTGTCAAGTCAAGCGGAACGCGACCTGTCAACATCTCCTCCTTCACATTCTCCCGCAACTGGGGGTGCGAGGAAAAGGCTCAGAATTCCGAGCCCACCCGCTGGCGGTGATGCAGGGCAGTCTGGAGCGACTGCTGATGCTGACATCTGGTCCGGACTGAAGGACCTGACAACCATTACGGACATGTCGTCTACTGTCACTGCATATGATTCTATCACCATTGATAGAATGGTGGAGGATTATATGAGTGACCGCATCCAAGTAGGCACGTCACACAGTCCGTACTTATACTGGCAGGAAAAAGAGGCAATTTGGAGGCCCTTGCACAAACTGGCTTTATTCTACCTAAGTTGCCCTCCCACAAGTGTGTACTCCGAAAGAGTGTTTAGTGCCGCCGCTCACCTTGTCAGCAATCGGCGTACGAGGTTACATACAGAAAATGTGGAGAAGATGATGTTCATTAAAATGAATTATAATCAATTCCTCCGCGGAGACATTGACCAGCAGCAATTGCCTCCACAAAGTACACAGGGAGCTGACATGGTGGATTCCAGTGGGGACGAATTGATAATCTGTGAGGAGGGGGATGTACACGGTGATATATCGGAGGATGATGATGAGGTGGACATCTTGCCTCTGTAGAGCCAGTTTGTGCAAGGAGAGATTAATTGCTTCTTTTTTGGTGGGGGTCCAAACCAACCCGTCATTTCAGTCACAGTCGTGTGGCAGACCCTGTCACTGAAATGATGGGTTGGTTAAAGTGTGCATGTCCTGTTTTGTTTATACAACATAAGGGTGGGTGGGAAGGGCCCAAGGACAATTCCATCTTGCACCTCTTTTTTCTTTTCTTTTTCTTTGCGTCATGTGCTGTTTGGGGAGGGTTTTTTGGAAGGGACATCCTGCGTGACACTGCAGTGCCACTCCTAGATGGGCCCGGTGTTTGTGTCGGCCACTAGGGTCGCTTATCTTTCTCACACAGTCAGCTACCTCATTGCGCCTCTTTTTTTCTTTGCGTCATGTGCTGTTTGGGGAGGGTTTTTTGGAAGGGACATCCTGCGTGACACTGCAGTGCCACTCCTAGATGGGCCCGGTGTTTGTGTCGGCCACTAGGGTCGCTTATCTTTCTCACACAGTCAGCTACCTCATTGCGCCTCTTTTTTTCTTTGCGTCATGTGCTGTTTGGGGAGGGTTTTTTGGAAGGGACATCCTGCGTGACACTGCAGTGCCACTCCTAGATGGGCCAGGTGTTTGTGTCGGCCACTAGGGTCGCTAATCTTACTCACACAGCTACCTCATTGCGCCTCTTTTTTTCTTTGCGTCATGTGCTGTTTGGGGAGGGTTTTTTGGAAGGGACATCCTGCGTGACACTGCAGTGCCACTCCTAGATGGGCCCGGTGTTTGTGTCGGCCACTAGGGTCGCTTATCTTTCTCACACAGTCAGCTACCTCATTGCGCCTCTTTTTTTCTTTGCGTCATGTGCTGTTTGGGGAGGGTTTTTTGGGAGGGACATCCTGCGTGACACTGCAGTGCCACTCCTAGATGGGCCCGGTGTTTGTGTCGGCCACTAGGGTCGCTAATCTTACTCACACAGCTACCTCATTGCGCCTCTTTTTTTCTTTGCGTCATGTGCTGTTTGGGGAGGGTTTTTTGGAAGGGACATCCTGCGTGACACTGCAGTGCCACTCCTAGATGGGCCCGGTGTTTGTGTCGGCCACTAGGGTCGCTTATCTTTCTCACACAGTCAGCTACCTCATTGCGCCTCTTTTTTTCTTTGCGTCATGTGCTGTTTGGGGAGGGTTTTTTGGGAGGGACATCCTGCGTGACACTGCAGTGCCACTCCTAGATGGGCCCGGTGTTTGTGTCGGCCACTAGGGTCGCTAATCTTACTCACACAGCTACCTCATTGCGCCTCTTTTTTTCTTTGCGTCATGTGCTGTTTGGGGAGGGTTTTTTGGAAGGGACATCCTGCGTGACACTGCAGTGCCACTCCTAGATGGGCCAGGTGTTTGTGTCGGCCACTAGGGTCGCTGAGCTTAGTCATCCAGCGACCTCGGTGCAAATTTTAGGACTAAAAATAATATTGTGAGGTGTAAGGTGTTCAGAATAGACTGAAAATGAGTGTTAATTATGGTTATTGAGGTTAATAATACTATGGGATCAAAATGACCCCCAAATTCAATGTTTTAAGCTGTTTTTTAGGGTTTTTTGAAAAAACCACCCGAATCCAAAACACACCCGAATCCGACAAAAAAAATTCGGTGAGGTTTTGCCAAAACGCGGTCGAACCCAAAACACGTCCGCGGAACCGAACCCAAAACCAAAACACAAAACCCGAAAAATTTCAGGCGCTCATCTCTACTGCTTATACGTAATGCCCATAGTAGTAGTGCCGCTTATACATAATGCCCATAGCAGTAGTGCCGCTTATATGTAATGCGCATAGTAGCAGTGCTGCTTTTACGTAATGTCCATAGTAGTAGTGCCGCTTTTAACTATTTGTTCATAGCAGTAGTGCCGCTTATACGTAATGCGCATAGTAGCAGTGACGCTTTTACATAATGCTCATAGTAGTAGTGCTGCTTTTACGTAATGTCCATAGCAGTAGTGCCGCTTATACGTAATGCGCATAGTAGCAGTGGCGCTTTTACATAATGCTCATAGTAGTAGTGCTGCTTTTACGTAATGTCCATAGCAGTAGTGCCGCTTATGCGTAATGCGCATAGTAGCAGTGGCGCTTTTACGTAATGTGCATAGTAGCAGTGGCGCTTTTACGTAATGTGCATAGTAGCAGTGGCGCTTTTACGTAATGTGCATAGTAGTAGTGCCGCTTCTATATAATGTCCATAGTGGTAGTGACGCTTATATGTAATGCCCATAGTGGTAGTGACGCTTATACAGGTTGAGTATCCCTTATCCAAAATGCTTGGAGCCAGAGGTATTTTTTGGATATGGGATTTTTCCGTATTTTGGAATAATTAGATACCATAATGAGATATCATGGTGATAGGACCTAAATCTAAGCACAGAATACATTTATGTTTCATATACACCTTATACACACAGCCTGAAGGTAATTTTAGCCAATATTTTTTTACAACTTTGTGCATTAAACAAAGTCTGTGTCTTCATTCACACAATTCATTTATGTTTCATACACACCTTATACACACAGCCTGAAGGTCATTTAATACAATATTATTAATAACTTTGTGTATTAAACAAAGTTTGTGTACATTAAGCCATCAAAAAACAAAGGTTTCACTATCTCACTCTCACTCAAAAAAGTCTGTATTTCGGAATATTCCGTATTTCGGAATATTTGGATATGGGATACTCAACCTGTATTTAATTCCCATAGTGGTAGTGACGCTTATATGTAATGCCCATAGTGGTAGTGACGCTTATATGTAATGCCCATAGTGGTAGTGATGCTTATATGTAATGCCCATAGAAATGGCACTTATACAAACAACCCCCCCCCACACATACACACACATATATACACACGCACCCATATATATATATATATATATATACATACACACACACACACACACACACATATATATACACACACAAACACACACACACACACACACACACACTCTCTTTCTCTTCACTTACCTAACAGTCTGGCTGGCCATAGCAGCAGCAGCCTGGTCCCGTGTAGCTCCACCCCATTCCTGTGTAGCCACACCCCCTTTTCATCCCGGACCAACCCCGCTGTCACAGGTGAGGGGGAGAGGAGGCTCCAAGCTGCCGGCGCTGCTTCTTGTCATATAGTGTGACAGGCAAAGCAGCCGGCAGCAGCAGCAGGGGGGGAAAGGCCGGCGCAGCAGCGGGGATGCAGAGCAGAAACAGCGCCTCTCCTGGCCTGGCGCCTACCTGCTCTGCATCTCTTTGCTGAGCGGGTAGCGCCGGAACTGTCTGTGTATAATGCCCACATGTACACTTTGGCTCATATATTGGGGTATATTTACTAAGGTCCCGATTTTGACCGAGATGCCGTTTTTTCTTCAAAGTGTCATCTCGGTAATTTACTAAGCAAAAATCACGGCAGTGATGAGGGCATTCGTAATATTTTGGAAGTCCTAGGAAAAAATCACGAATCCATACACCATCGGTCAAATACGCCTGGAATTTGGTAGAAATCGGGAATTTACTAAAAAGTGCAAATCACAAACACTGCCGACAATAGCCAAACACTGCCGTGCAGAAATACAATTCGTAAAAAGTGCTAAAAAAAAACAGACCTGCTTTTTTATCCCGTGTTTGGATAGGCATGCACGGATCCATGAGATCCGTGCATGTTTATCAGTGGGAAGGGGATGGGAAAGTGTTCATTTTTAGAAAAAAAATTGCGTGGGGTCCCCCCTCCTAAGCCAAACCAGCCTCGGGCTCTTTGAGCCGGTCCTGGTTGCAAAGATATGGGGAAAAAATTGACAGGGGTTCCCCCTATATTTAAACAACCAGCACCGGGCTCTGCGCCTGGTCCTAGTTCCAAAAATACGGGGGACAAAAAGCGTAGGGGTCCCCCGTATTTTTGAAACCAGCACCCGGCTCCACTAGCTGGACAGATAATGCCACAGCCGGGGGTCACTTTTATACAGCGCCCTGCGGCCGTGGCATTAAATACCCAACTAGTCACCCCTGGCCGGGGTACCCTGGAGGAGTGGGAACCCCTTCAATCAAGGGGTCCCCCCCCTCCAGCCACCCAAGGGCCAGGGGTGAAGCCCGAGGCTGTCCCCCCCATCCATGGGCTGCGGATGGGAGGCTGATAGCCATTGTGTAAAAAAATTAATATTGTTTTAGTAGCAGTACTACAAGTCCCAGCAAGCCTCCCCCGCAAGCTGGTACTTGGAGAACCACAAGTACCAGCATGCGGCGGAAAACCGGGCCCGCTGGTACCTGTAGTACTACTACTAAAAAAATACCCCAATAAAAACATAAGACACACACCTTGAAAGTATAACTTTAATACATACATCCACACCACCATATACACATACTTACCTTATGTTCACACGAGGGTCGGTCCTCTTCTCCATGTAGAATCCATGGTGTACCTGTTGAAAAAATTATACTCACAAAATCCAGGGTAGAAGGCTCTTCTGCTTGTAATCCATTTGTAATCCACGTACTTGTCAAAATAAAAAAACGGACACCCGACCTCGAACTGAAAGGGGCCCCATGTTTTCACATGGGACCCCTTTCCCCGAATGCCAGAAACCCCCTCTGACTTATGTCTAAGTGGGTTTCTTCAGCCAATCAGGGAGCGCCACGTTGTGGCACCCTCCTGATCGGCTGTGTGCTCCTGTACTGTCTGACAGGCGGCACACGGCAGTGTTACAATGTAGCGCCTATGCGCTCCATTGTAACCAATGGTGGGAACTTTGTGGTCAGCGGTTGACCGAAAGTAACCTCACCGCTGACCACAAAGTTCCCACCTGCCACGCCTCCTTCCTGTCAATCTTCTTAGCAGACGCCTCTGCGACCGCTTCCGTCGGCAGCCGCGACGTAACCCGGCGACCTCTGTCGCCGGGCAAAGTCGCGCACGTGCACAGCGGCCGCCGTGCATGCGCATTCCGCACCTGTTCGCACCGCAGCAAAAAACCGCTGCATGCGAACGGGTCGTAATGACCCCCATTAAGCTAAAAGGGAAACTTACCACCTGTCCAGCCTCTCTGGGTTTCTGCAATCTTCTCTGCACATGCACTCTAGCTCAGTTCCCTTCCTTATATAACATCACAGGCAGGTCTAATCAGCTGCACCTCCCCTCTACTTACATATAACGCTTCTAAATAGCAGCCCAGGGGGAGATCCATAGATTGCGCAACCCAGGGGGAGATCCATAGATTGCGCAGCCCAGGGGCAGATTCATAGATTGCGCAGCCCAGGGGCAGATCCATAGATTTCGCCTGTGCTCACCTATTATACTGCTGTCTCTATTAATTCCCTGAGCTAGATTATTAGACTACTCTTGGGATCAGCCACATTGATCCTAGGTTCCTGGTCACTTATTCAGCATCCAGCGTTTCTTGGATCTTTTCCAGCTTCATATGTTGTAACCAACCTTTACTCTGCAGTTCATGCTCACTTGTTTTCGGTGTACAACTCATACTTGTCTTGTCAAGTACTTGAAGTTCAGCCATTCTTGGCTTGCATACTATCTGCATATTCATGCTATCTGCATAGACAAGGGCAGATGTACTGTACTAAGACTTTCACAGTGACAAAGCAGAGAGAGAAATATTACCAAGCAATCTGCTCCTGTCATTTTTCAAACACAACTTGTAACATGGCACTTAGGAACTGATTGGCTGGTACTTTATCTCTCTTTACTGTATCACTCTCCAAGGCTTAGTACATCTCCCCAGCAGTATTATTAGCAGTCTAGCCTTGATTGTGCGTGCATATGCATTATTATACTGTAGTAGTAGTATCTCCTGTATACCATGGACTGTGTCTTTGCCAATTAAACGTCCGTGACTTTTCTGAACTGTTATATGCCTCTGGTATACTGTAAGTCAGGCATGTCCAAACTGCGGCCCTCCAGCTGTTGTGAAACTACATATACCAGCATGCCCTGACACAGTTTTGCTGTCAGAGAATGCTAAAGCTGTGTCAGGGCATGCTGGGATGTGTAGTTTTTTCAAAAGCTGGAGGGCCGCAGTTTGGACATGTCTGCTGTAAGTCATCTTTACCTTATTGCATATTCTGGACGACGTTATTACTTGTTAATGTATTTGTCAACTTGATTTGTTTTGCTACCTGATTTCCACAAGTCCCCAGGCATTGGAAATGATACTCTACCTCAGTGATTGCTAACCTTGACACTCCAGCTGTTATTGAACTACACATCCCAGCATGCCCTGCATCAGTTTTAGCAAGGCCAAATAGCAAAACTGTAGCAGGGCATGCTGGGATGTGTAGTTCAACAACAGCTGGAGTGTCAAGGTTAGCCATCACTGCTCTACCTTGTACAGGTTGAGTATCCCATATCCAAATATTCCGAAATACGGAATATTCCGAAATACGGACTTTTTTGAGTGAGAGTGAGATAGTGAAACCTTTGTTTTTTGATGGCTCAATGTACATAAACTTTGTTTAATACACATAGTTATTAAAAACATTGGCTAAAATGACCTTCAGGCTGTGTGTATAAGGTGTATATGAAACATAAATGCATTCTGTGCTTAGATTTAGGTCCCATCGCCATGATATCTCATTATGGTATGCAATTATTCCAATATACGGAAAAATCCCATATCCAAAATACCTCTGGTCCCAAGCATTTTGGATAAGGGATACTCAACCTGTACTACATCTATGAATACCTGTATCTGTACTCCTACACTTTCCTGGACTTGTCAGCAGTTATTACTCCTGTGATCAGAGACTTGTAACAATAAGGGCTAAAACACACGAGCCGGCTTTTGCCGGCCGGGAAAAAGCCGCATGGCTTTTTCCCATGGCGGCATTGTAATGAACAGTGATGGTGTAGTGTCCTTACATGCGCACAGCATCACACATGGCTCAAAGCCGTTGTGTGGGAGAGACTCTGCCGGTTTCTCCCGGATGGCAAAATGCCGGAAAAAGTTTGTCCGGCTTTTTGCCATCCGGGAGAATCCGGCACGTGTGTTACAGCCCTAACCAATCTGCACAGCTATTTCTGCATTTACCTATTCACGTGTACCTATTTCCTGACACTTATCCGCTAATGCATTACTAATATCCCTTTCAGACCGCCACCTATGAACACGAGTTATTGGCACATGAGCGCACATAACCCATGTTCATGTGCGGTCTGAAAGGTGCCAGGGGAAAAATACCGGGTTGAGCGACTCTGTATTTCAACCCTGGTAGCAAGCCTGGTAGCAAGTAGGGTTGAACTTGTGTGTGAGATGCAACAATTTCCCATGCACTGTGTGTGTACAGGCGGCTCCTGGAGAACATATGATCTCCAAGTTCCGCCCTTGCTGCGTCACCGCTGACGTCACCAACCTGACAATATGCAGATAGCGGCAGTGGGGTGCCTGAGGTGGGTCGCACCATGGGAGCTCTCATGTCAGACTCCTGGGTGCGACGCGCCTCACGTGGTGTGTAAGGGGTATAACTCAAGGCCAGAGTCAGAGACGTCTGCTAATGCATTTGCAGCTGAGAATGAATACGCAGCTAATGTATAATATGATAAGGCTGCAGCTGCCCGGAAATATATTGAGATGCCCATCATCGTCCTCACAAATCTCAGCATCTGCGTACAAAGACGCAGCTCTCGCTGCAGATCATTTGACTATCGGAGTTCTAAGTAGCCCTATAATGATGCAGCATGGCTGCAGGAAGCAGGAGCCCTTTCTCCTGCGTATGGGATCGCAGACTGCAACATGTCCAGAAAACTTCTGCTTCACATCTGCCTTTGAGCCCCAACACGCTCGTTGCCACTCACAAACTGTTAAGAACTTTGCAAATAAATCCTGTCGCACAACCATCACGGCTCAGGCGCAGTGTGACATAGGTGCATATGCAGTCGGACGATAATCGCTCAGCTGCGGAAATATAGGAATTATTTGCATCTCTGAATCAGGCCCTCAGTGCTATATTCTTGAATACTTAATGCTTTCTGGCCTGGTAAACCAGTCGTTTCAGAGGTTTCATATATGAACGTGATAGAATCCGTGACAGTTCCCGTGTACTAAGCAAAGTATGTGTATATATATATATATATATATATATATATATCAACAAATGTTTTCTCAATTTTGGGTTGACCAGTATGTTGCCATGATTTAAACCCCATCACATACCCTTTGGTATGAATTGCAATGCACACATTAGTGCCCTACCTCACTAATTGTGGTAGGCAGGGGCGCCACAATGTTTTTTGGTTTGTGGGGGGAGAAATTATTTAATTTTGGAACGCCTAAATTGCTAAAAGGATGCCACCTCAGGGTCAGCAGGAGTTACCTGCCACACCATGAGGGGTCAAAGAAATAATTTAATTTTGGCACCCCTAAATTGCTGAAAAGACGCCACTTCAGGGTCAGTTGGAGTTAGCTGCCACACCACTAGAGGGTGGGAGTGCAATAAGTGGGGGATCTTTGGGTCCAAAGGGGGAGCAGAAGGGGAAGAGTCGTGGAACATTTGAAGTGGGAGGTGAGAAGGGCACACGGCTGTTCCCAGCGGAGGCACCTGCATGCAGTAACTGGCAACACACTGTAGGAGCTGGGTGCAGGGGGAAGGAGGGCCCTGGAGGCGGATGGAAAAGGAGGAACAGCCAGACAAAGGGTTTTATCTCCATCTTGGCACTACCCATGGTAACCCTAGATGGCAGACACACTGGGGCAGATGTATTAACCTGGAGAAGGCATAAGGAAGTGATAAACCAGTGATCAGTGCAAGGTGATATAGGCACCAGACAATCAGCTCCATTATGTAAATTAACAGTTAGGATCTGATTGGCTGGTGCCTTTATCACCTTGCACATATCACTGGTTTATCACTTCCTTATGCCTTCTCCTGGTTAATACATCTGCCCCAGTATTCCTTGAGACCCAGTACATTGATTGGCACCTCTCATATGGTTTTTTTGGGGGGCAAGTCACCTCCTTACCCCACCTGTTCTGACACCTATGGTGGTAGGTACAAATGGGAGACCATCTTCAAATAATTTTTTGGGGACCTATGGTCCTGATTGAGAGGTGGATACAGTTGTGACTGCATCTTTTGAAACAGCTTCTACTGCGTCTTTATGGAAGTTCCGCAGCTGATGGACTGAAAGCATAGGCCACTTGCGTCCGATGTTGCTGCCGCTTCCACCTCTGAATGTTTAAGAACACATATGGCTATGATGTGTCTGACTGGGGCACAAAGGGCCCACGATGGGTGGAGTGCATTGGTAGGGACTTTAAATATACCCACAAGTTTTACACTATCACCTGACACTGCTTACAGATGATCAGTGTCTAGGGCTCAACTGATTTATTATTTCTGTGAGGTGTTGCTAGGTGTGTGGTGTTACTTGAGACATGTTAGGTTATTACACTGTTTTCAAAACAGTTCACAGTGTATGTTTATTTCTAATACATTCAGAATTTGCCTTTTCCATCAGGGGTCATTTTGGAACTATCAACAACTTCCTTTCCTTTCAGCAGGGTAATAGGCATTCATAGTTCTGGAGTTAGCTGATATCTAATGGCTATTTTAAATGCTCACCATGGCTCATTATCATGGTTGGGCAGTGGTTAGCATTGCTGTCTCTCAGCACTGGGTTAATTAGTTAGATTCCGACCTTACATATTTTTTTCGTTTTTTTCGTTGAAAGTTCTGGCTTTAAAATAAAGTTATTTAACAAAGTTGTTTACAAGGTGTACATAATCAAGAAACAATGATAAAAAATATATCTCTAAAAATAATATTTATTTTACTCGTTCGATCTCCTGAATAACTTATGCTCACTTGTGTGTAGCTAGACATAACAGAAGGTGGGGACCACGTGTAATGTAAAATGTGTGGTCCTCACATATGATGTCATGTGCTAGGAATGCGTGCTGCATCCCGGCGGTCGGGATGCCAGCGGTCATGTGACCGACGCTGGAATCACGACACCACTCAGGAGACAGGCGCTGGGTCACCGACATCCGACATCCCGAAGGTAAGTATCGGCGTTCAGGTTGGGGCCTGGCTCGGGATAGGGGGGTTAGGGTTAGGCACTAGGGGGGTGGTTAGCCCTAGCCGCCACCCCCGGAGGTTAGGGGAGGGTTTAAAATAATTATCCCCTCCAATGTTGGGATTTTCAGTGTCGGGATGCCGCTTTTGGTCATGTGATCGCCGGCATTCTGACCACCGGTATTTCATACTGAACCCATGTGCTAAACCACTTCACCTGGGAGTGTGACATTCGCTTTGCTTGATTTTCTCAACTCCCAGAGACAAATCTGACTGTTGGAGTTATTTTATTTCACAGCTTTGTGGCTGATATTTCCCCCTGTTTTGACACTGTATTTATCCACATCAGTAATTTATTTCATCAAGAATTTCTTTTAGTATTATACCCACTGATACCAAATTTCCATGGCCCAGAGGTTACAGCCATTTAATATGAAATGATTATGTGAACTAAACTCCTGTACGACCTGCTGTCCTCGGACAGTCTGCGCTCAGTGGCAAACGCAGGATTTGCATGGGGTTTTTTTTCCAGAACTGGGCGGAGCCAATCACGGGGGTGGGGACTGAGGTGACCCAGTATATGCTGGGTCCGTAAAACTAGTGTGTCTGTGTGTGTGTGTGTGTGTGTGTGTGTGTATGTATATATATATATATATATATATATATCTACACATATATATGCTTGTGCCATTATGCCACAGTTTACACTGCACCACTGGCTGTTGGAGTGATGCAGGTCGTTGATTAAGTGGATGCATTAAAATCATTTATACTAAAGTCCTGGAGTGCCATGTCCTGTCTTGGACATTTGTTTGTTCTGACTCTTCTACATATACATATATATATATATATATATATACATATATCTACACACACATATTTATATATATATATATACATACACACACACATACATATACACGGGTGGTCTTCAGTATGCCGGCGGTCGGGCTCCCGGCGACCAGCATACCGGCGCCGGGAGCCTGACCGCCGGCATACCGACACTTATTCTCCCTCGTGGGGGTCCACGACCCCCCTGGAGGGAGAATAGAATAGTGGGGCGCGCGTAGCGTGGCGAGCGCAGCGAGCCCGCAAGGGGCTCATTTGCGCTCGCCACATTGTTGGTAAGCCGGCGGCCGGCCTCCCGGCGCCGGTATGCTGGTCGCCGGGAGGCCGGCCGCCGGGAGATCGTAGTGAACCCATATACACATATACATAGCATATTAAACATGCATACATATATATCATACTTGCCTACCTGACCCTCTCCATGAGGGAGAAAATGCTCTGTTCCTGGACTTTCCTGGTAATGTATGATTGCCATCACCTGTGGTGAAACACCTTTCTTATCAATTAACTCGCTCACCACAGGTGATGGCAATCATACATTACCAGGAAAGTCCAGGAACAGAGCATTTTCTCCCTCATGGAGAGGGTCAGGTAGGCAAGTATGATATATATATATATATATATATATATATATACACACACACACACACATACAGTACACATATATATACACATGTATATATATATCATGTGTGTGTGTTTATATGTATGTATGTATGTATATACATGTGTATATATGTAGGCACATGGATATATATGTACTATAATTAAAATAAAGTAAATTTTTATTGCACTTGCAAGTGCCACCAGGAAGACAGCAGGCTGCAGAGGACGCTAGACAGTCATTAATAATACTCATGCAGCTAAAAAAAAAAAAAATAATAATTTTTTTTTTAGTGGAGGGGGTTTCTGGTTACTCGGAAACCCCCCCTGGGTGCGCCACTGGCGCTTTCTACTGAAGGGCTATCTCTTGGAATCCTTAGTTTCCTATGATAAAAGCTGGTTCTCTTCCTTGTTTCTGCAAATGTATTACTTTACAATTTGACACAAAAAAAAGTTGGAATTGATGTGAAGAGGATGTTGAAAATGTATAATAAGCTCTATAAACCCTACGAGTATGTGAAATGTGACAGTCAGTCATTGATACATTTATAACAATAGCTGCAGGTAAAACAATCAATGATAAAGATTCTTAAACATTCAGTAATTAAAAATAATTGAGATACTTGCCATTTCCCAGAAACCCCCCTTCCCCACAGCCTGGCCACCACTACATGCAGTATAAAGGGTGGAATGGCACTGCTGCATATGCCTAGTGGCAGGAGATTTTCCTTCCAAGCCTGATGTGTGTGTCTGTGGATATGAGTACTCAATCATCACACTAGAGAGAGAATCTGGTAAGTGGCTTACAGTAATCATTGGGTCTGCATATAGGGGGTAATTCCAAGTTGATCGCAGCAGGAAATTTTTTAGCAGTTGGGCAAAACCATGTGCACTGCAGGGGAGGCAGATATAACATGTGCAGAGAGAGTTAGATTTGGGTGGGTTATTTTGTTTCTGTGCATGGTAAATACTGGCTGCTTTATTTTTACACTGCAATTTAGATTGCAGATTGAACTCACCACACCCAAATCTAACTCTCTCTGCACATGTTATATCTGCCTCACCTGCAGTGCACATGGTTTTGCCCAACTGCTAAAAAATTTCCTGCTGCGATCAACTTGGAATTACCCCCATAGTCCTGTATTACATAATCCATACCTCCCAACATGACCCTCTCCAGGAGGGACACAATGCTTTGCTCTTGGACTTTTTTCTTAATTTGTGAATGCCATCACCTGTTTTGAACAGGTAAATGAATAAAGAAAGGTGTTTCAGCACAGGTGATGGCAATCACAAATTAAAGAAAAGTCCAGGAGCAGAGTATTCTGTCCCTCCTGGAGAGGATCATGTTGGGAGGTATGCATAATCTGCACTTTGGGAGAATTCAATTGAGGGTGAAGGGGACGAATTGCTATTGCCATTAAACGCCAGCAATGGCCATTCGATTCACATCCTTTGCACGGCTGATTTACGCCCTTAGCACAATAGTGCTTACTACTTTTTGAGCGAGATCCCGCCACTGTAAAGTCCAGCAGGTGTTATGTAAATTTGGCCGGGGCAAACAAGTCGCAATTGAATTCCTCCCTTTATTTTGGGCATGCTATAGCTTATTACATGCTAATTATGTCTCCTTCATGGGTTGGCAACAATCCCTCTAATATCAAACATTTGGAAACCTTCTTCCAGAAAGCTTGCGTTTGACTCTGCAGTGCATAAACACTATTTACTTATTCATTTGTCTTATTTAAGAAAATAGTATTAAACATACTTGCCTACCTGACCCTCTCCATGAGGGAGACAATGCTCTGTTCCTGGACTTTCCTGGTAATGTAAGATTGCCATCACTTGTGGTGAGCTAGTTAATTGATAAAAAAGGTGTTCCACCACAGAGGTGAATGGCAATCATACATTACCAGGAAAGTCCAGGAACAGAGCATTGTCAAATGCCTATCGCAGTGCTGCCCTGTGATCTCGCCAACCTGAGCTGGCGAGATTATCACAGGGTACACTGCTGTATTTTTTCACTTTTTTTTTTTTTTTAGTAAATCTGGTCAGATCGCATTTCCCATTATAAGTATGGGGAATGCGATGTGGCTTACAAAAAAAAAGTGAATGAAAGGGTTTGGAGCAGTTTTTAATGAAAACTGCTCCAAATGCCCTTTAATACATTCAGGTGATACCAAAATAATGTGAAACGGGTGTGAAAACACAATTTTTCACATTATTTTAGTAAAAATAATGTTAATAAATATACCTCTAAGGGTTAAATGCTTTGCAGAGAAATTAAACATTGTTTTATCAATGTTAGCAATATCCCTGGCTACCTGCACAGTTCCGGTATCTGGATGATAGATAGACAGTGTCTAGTTAGACAGTCAATAGATAGACACCACATGTTAGACAGACTTTAGGTCAACAGGGTCAAAAGATCGACATGATCAAAAGGTCAACATGAAAAAGGTACAGTACAAAATGTTGACAGGGTCAAAACCAGGACAAATGGTCAACCTAAAAAAGGTAGACACAGGTTTTTATTTAATTTTACGTGTTTTTGGACTTTTTCATACCTTCTCTATCCATGTCGGCATATAGTTGGTATAGACCTTGTGGCGAGCGCAGCGATCCACAGAGCCCGAAGCGTGGCGAACAAAGTGAGCCCCGCGAGGGGATGCCTTTCTACAATTGGGGGTCCCAGATGACAAAACTATCCATACAAACCCCAAAAAATGTCGACCTTTTGACCTTCTGCCTTTTGTACTGTCTACTTTTTCCACGTCTACTTTTTGACCCTGTCGACCTTTTGAATGTCTAACATGTGGTGTCTATCTATTGACTGTCTAACTAGACACTATCTATCATACCACACCTGAGAAGTACATGTCCCCCAAAGTTATACAAGGATGGATTAATAATGCGGCCATATGAAAATCCTTCTTTAAGGCACAAAAGGCTCCTTAGCACCTACAGACTAACAAAATGGTGTCCTTGCTTGATGTTGGAAATATATTTAATAAATGTCTTGTAGACTGTAAAGTGCAATAATCGTTTCAGTCAGAAGTGGAGCTATGCAGCAGATGCATTGCACTGGGGCCCCTGAGGACTAAGGGGCCCACTGCTGCCCAGACCAACAATGAGTTATCCCCTGTTCCCCTGCAGACCATTTTGATCAATATCAGATGAATGGCCCAGTGCAGAGAGCAAAGTGGGAAACACTGTCTAAATTGCCTACCCCTTACCTTGGGGAGGTAGGGCTCACCTTGTGTGTGCTGGACTGATAGAGGAATCCTGCCACCTACCAACACTGATTATCACAACCACTAATTCACAGACATCTGTACATTTTTCTGATTCACTGCTGTCTGTGAATTAAAGGCAACTCACAACTGGTGTAACTGGCACTTTCAGAGACTGCCTGACTGAGTGCCAAACAGAAGAGAGCAGAAGGGGTGGAGGCCCCTGTCAGGGACAGAGCAAAGGCTTCTGTGTTCCTGTCCCCACAAATGTACATCCCCCCCTGTTTTCTGCACCACTAAGGACATAGTGCTTTTACCCCTGTCACCCACTGTCTCTCCCTGTCAACCACTGCCTCCCTGTCACCCTCTGCCTCTCTCTGCCTTACACTGACACCCTCTAACTCTCCCTGTCAGCCACTGAAGTGTGGCATATTCTGCACTTGGGTTGGGGTGGAGGAGGGGTCTCAAATTATATTTTTGCACCTGGACCCACCACTCACAAGTTCCGTCAGTGACACAAATTTGTATTCACTTGAGCATGTGGGATAAAGGGTTAATAAGAAAAACTGTTATTAATGCTCATAATTAATTCCCAATTTATGCACCACTAAAGTTGTTTTAAGAACTACCTACTCTTAATCAGAATTAAGAACTACCTACTCTTAATCAGAATTATGTTCTCCCTACCATATTCCAACTACAATTGAACTTTAAGTCAATCCCAGTTATTATTAGCCAAATAATAAAGTGTAAAACAATTATGTAGTGCTTATACTTTCACAATTCATTGGCACATGAATTCATTAAGAACACAGAGACAGAACTTTATTAAATAAGTTTTATAGGAGAAATAATACTTAAAGGTTATACAACAGTAATGATTAAAGATGACATACAAATTATTTTAATTAGTTTCTTTCAAATAAATATGATAGAAACAATAATGGAACATCTGACATAACTCATTATATCTGTGATGGGAGGATGCAATATATATGGATAATACAGTACTTCAATGAGACTGGTCTTCAGAACATTTTTAAGTTATAGCATTTATTTACTAACACATTTATAAAGCAGTAATAGAACAGCAATAAACAAGACTGGGAAATAACAAACAAAGTGGTGAGAAGCTTACAATCTATAGGGAAATAGGAATGCGGACTTACAGAAGGGTCCAGCCAGATTGCAGAGTTTCTTCATGGGCCGTGTGATTCAGTCACAGGAATGTTGGGTTAGGGTCAGTCAGATGTATGAGTGCAGAAAGTGAAACTATATAAAATTATATGTGGGATGTGTGAGTGTAGGAAGATAAAATATGAGAGGTTATGTGTGGACTGTATAGAAGGGATGTAATTGGGTAGGACAGCTTGTGGAGTTTTTGTGGGTGGTTCTGCAATTTAGTAATCTGAAGAGGTGAGTGTTAGGGAATGCTTGGAGGTTTGGACCCTAGAAGAGAGTCCTGTTGTATGTGGGAGGGCATTCAACAGAGTGTGTGCAGCCTGAAAAATGTTCTGTATCCATGAATAGGAACAGTTTATGAGAATGGGTGAGAGACGCAGATCTTGCGCAGAGTACTGTAGATGCAAATCTGGGTCTTTTGAACTTCTTTCAAACCATTTTCTAAGCCAGAACTTCATAATGGGGAAGGGAGAGGGGGCATATATTTTGCTTAGATTGCCATATGGACAAAACACTACATGCAAACATCAGGCCAAAAACTCCTTATTCTTTATAGACCAAATAGTGATATAGTAGATTTTAAAAAAATTATGACATTTTCCTTATATCCTGGTTGGTTTCTTTTTGTATCTTAGCTGCTGCTGATGTTAGGAATCCCACCTACTGTAATGATATTTTCCCTGTACCAGCTCAGTTTGGTTCTACTTATCCCAGATAAAAATAATCTAATAAAGGTCAGGTTCTTGCAAGGGGACCACACAAGGAAGTATTTACTCCTCACATGTTACAACCCCCTAAGTAATGAGTATCTGGAAAGAGTAGGGCAGGACACCAGAAAATAAATTGAGAACTGATGCTGGTCACAGAGGAGTAGTCCAAAGGTGGGCAAATTGTTAGGGTTGGCAGCAAGCAGAATGTTCAGAAATAATAATTGGGTCACAGTCCAGGTTCAGGGCAAGCATCAAGCAGAAGAATTATTGGCATTCAAGCCAAGCTCAGGAATGCAGAAAGTAGCAATATTGTCAGATTTAACTGGGTCAGCGACAGGAATAAAACATTGGAGTAGCAGCAGGTTCAGCACAATCCAGATGTAGAGACAATATATCAACTCTGTCCCTGACTGAGTGTGCTGACTTCCTTTCTTATATACTGTACAACAGCCTCTAAGGGATTGACTGTGGTCATGATAATGACAGGGAGCCAGTACAATGCAGATGTTCAAGCAGGCAAAACAGAAGTCTATACTTACAACAGCTGCGGCTCAACCGAAAGGAATATTGGTTTACAGCTCACATGGCCCCTGTATCAAATCTCCCAGACCTCATCAGTGCTTTTATTGCTGAAGTGCACATAGCTAGCTTATTGCAAGTACAGAACACATAGCTAGCTTATTGCAAGTAGCTGCTACTAACAGCTGGCACCCATTGGAGAGGTTCTGAGATACCCCAGACAGTGTACCTAAGTAAATTGAGTGGTCTGATTTGGTATTTTTTATTGATACTAAAATAGCTTTAAGGGACTAACCTAGAGATTTTCCAAATTTGTGACCCCCCCTCACAATGAGCAGTCCATGGGGTATATTCAATTGAAGTCGGATCCATTCCGACATTCATTTGTTGGAATGGATCCGACCTTGGCTATTCAATGCATTATCAATTCGACTTTAAAAAAAGTCGAATTGAGATGCAGGAGCTTAGACGGGGGAGAGCGGTGGGCAGACGGGGGAGAGCAGCGCTACAGCAGCAGCTATATAGCTGCTGCTGTAGCGCTGCTCTCCCCCGTCTGCCCGCGGCACTACCCCGTCTCCCCCCCTCGTCTCTCTGCCTCTCCCCGTCCCTCCTCTCCATGGCCCCGCATCACAGCCGCCGCTCACGGCAGCGTCCACCTGGCTCCAGCAAGCGAGGTCTCGCTTGCTGGAGCCGGGTGGACGCTGCTGTGAGCAGCGGCTGTGACATCCTCCTGCTCTCCCCGTCTGGCTGCCCGCGGCTCTCCCCGTCACTGCTCCCACATCTTAACAGTGTATAGGCGTACACACATAATATATGTGATACCTGAAGATTGTTTCTGATATTTGCCTATATGTATTTATATCTTTTTAATAAGCGCTGATATTTGTGTATGTAGTTTGTATTTATATTGACTTACTATTGTCCAAAGTCTATATTTTCGCCTACAAATACTAGCACTACTTTGATGTTATGTTCAAAAATATAGCCATATGCTATACATGATTAGCAGGACCAATTTATTCCCCAAAAATTGGAAATCACTATTAACATTGGCTGACATTTTGTCAATGAATATACTTCCACGTGTGCTACTTACTGTGTGTGCCTTACTAAACATAGCACACTTATCTGTACTGCTGTATGTTCACTAGTCTTTGGACTGATCATTATGTCTTAAACACAGCAATTTGGCTACTTGAAATGACTGATGATTGGGATTCCATACTCTGTCTAATTATTGTTAAATGTTTGTATTGTCTGTGAACTCAATACGGGACACCTAAATCCCCTTTTTTTAATGCATATCAATACAATTTAAAATTTTTAATAAATTATAAATAAAGAGTGCCCCTTAAAAAGAGTCTTCTTTTCCATCCTCTATTACCAATTAAATGAAACTCGTAGGAGATCAATGGTTTCTGAGATACTCAATCACCCTGTATGGCACTAACAAGCCTGTCATAGTCAAATGTAATTTAAATCCCATTTCTGAACCTGCTGACCATGTCTGCATGCTTTTATACACTGAGTTACTGACAAATGTCTGGCTGATTAGATATTTGCCTTCACAGGTGTACCTAGTAATGTGGCAACTGAGTGCATATGTATATATAAATTGGTGTGTCCTTTAATGCAGGTATTAATAAAAATAAATGAGAACACAGCGAGATCTATTGTAGTTGGCTTCCATAGGTTAGAATATGACCAGAAGATATTTTGACTATTCGGTATCTTTTCAATAAAATGGCAAATGGAAAGTAAAATCTAAAAATAAAAAAATGGAAAATAAACAGAAAATACTGAAACAAAAACATTAGATCTACTGTATGTATTAAGAACCCGGAGGCTTGCAAGCCCTCTTTGCTCCCATGTTAATCTCCCATAAAAATGTCTTGTTCATCAGAGGTCTTAGGGGCTGATTCTGAGTTGCACGATGCTGCGACTATATTAGCATAATTTACAGCAGTCGCAATTACAGCCCATCCCTCTTGTGTACAAGTGTACATCTGAATGTGCACGGACTGCCACTGCCACTTTGTGTGACTTTAGATGCAACAACCCTTCTTGGTGTGTTTTTAGACACTACCATCTGACGCACCATCGAAACTGTAACTGCAGATTCCCAATCTATGAATATGACCTCCAATGTAAGTGATTAAGCTCCTGAGTTTGTAACCAATGAGCCTTCCATAACATGCTCATAAGACAGTACATCCCTGTTGTCTCAATCACAGTTGCGCCTCTGTGCATACTATACATACAGTGAGATTCATGCGCTGTGTGACTTTTAGTAACTTAGATGCATGCACAGTGGAACATCACAACCATTTCACAAATATTGACATTGCATGCACCTCAGTCAGTATTAGTGCAATTTGTTCTCAATCTGAACTGTACTTTTGATAGTTTCTTAATATAAATGGGAGCATGGCATCTAGGTGGAGGAATAATTGTTGGTATCTATTTTTTAAAGTACAGTATGTCTTGGTTTTGACTGTATTTTCCCCCAAATAACCCCAAATGTAGAAAAACATCCTTCTCTTTGTGGCTTACCAAATTATTTTTATTTAAGTTTACATATCTCAGTAAATGGGTGAGTAAACTTTGCCCACTTCTGCAGATACAGAAGACATCATCAATATAGCGACGCCATATGGTCACTTTTGCATCAATGGGGTTATCCCTGTATTTTTCTAAGGACATAAACTAGCTACAGTATTAAGTATCTTTGGTCTCAAACTTTCCAGATTAGAAACAGAGTCACTTATAGAAGTACTGTATCTTCTAACTTGTCATTGTAGTTTGTCCATATTATGCTCTTTTAAAATCCAGAAATGTGGTATTATTTAAACTGTTGGCAGATGTGAATATTTTTATTTGCAGTGACAGTTGGTTTCATAATTTTATATTCACATAGGAATCTTAATTACTTCAATAGATCTGTATCAAAGTAGAGATGAGCGGGTTCGGTTCCTCGGAATCCGAACCCCCCCGAACTTCACGCTTTTTACACGGGTCCGAGGCAGACTCGGATCTTCCCGCCTTGCTCGGCTAACCCGAGCGCGCCCGAACGTCATCATCCCGCTGTCGGATTCTCGCGAGGCTCGTATTCTATCGCGAGACTCGGATTCTATATAAGGAGCCGTGCGTCGCCGCCATTTTCACACGTGCATTGAGATTGATAGGGAGAGGACGTGGCTGGCGTCCTCTCCGTTTAGATAGAGAGTGAGACACTTGATTTACTGGAGCATTAGGAGTACTCAGAGAGTGCAGAGTTTTGCTGATAGTTATACTAGTGGTGACCACCAGTTTTATTTATTATTTAATATAATCCGTTCTCTGCCTGAAAAAAAACGATACACAGTCACATACCATATCTGTGCTCAGCCTCAGTGTGCTGCATGATAATATCATCTATGTATATCTGACTGTGCTGAGTAGTGCTCACTGCTCACACAGCTTAATTGTGGGGGAGACTGGGGAGCAGTTATAGCAGGAGTACATATTTAACAGTGCACACTTTTGCTGCCAGAGTGCCAGTGTGACTGACCAGCAGTGACCACCAGTATATTGTCTGCCTGAAAAAGTTAAACACTCGTGTGGTGTTTTTTTTTTTTATTCTATAAACGCATTCTGCTGACAGTGTCCAGCAGGTCCGTCATTCATTATATTTCTATCTTCTTCATACTAGTAGTTTAGGAGTCTGCAGTGCTGACAGTGTCCAGCAGGTCCGTCATTATACAATATATACCTGTCCTGCAGTAGTGATATATATATATATTTTTTATATCATTATCATCCAGTCTATACTAGCAGACGCAGTACGGTAGTCCACGGCTGTAGCTACCTCTGTGTCGGCAGTCGCTCGTCCATAATTGTATACCTACCTGTGGTGGGTTTTTTTTTTCTATCTTCTTCATACTAGTAGTTTAGGAGTCTGCAGTGCTGACAGTGTCCAGCAGGTCCGTCATTATACAATATATACCTGTCCTGCAGTAGTGATATATATATATTTTTTATATCATTATCATCCAGTCTATACTAGCAGACGCAGTACGGTAGTCCACGGCTGTAGCTACCTCTGTGTCAGCAGTCGCTCGTCCATAATTGTATACCTACCTGTGGTGGGTTTTTTTTTCTATCTTCTTCATACTAGTAGTTTAGGAGTCTGCAGTGCTGACAGTGTCCAGCAGGTCCGTCATTATACAATATATACCTGTCCTGCAGTAGTGATATATATATATTTTTTATATCATTATCATCCAGTCTATACTAGCAGACGCAGTACGGTAGTCCACGGCTGTAGCTACCTCTGTGTCGGCAGTCGCTCGTCCATAATTGTATACCTACCTGTGGTGGTTTTTTTTTTCTATCTTCTTCATACTAGTAGTTTAGGAGTCTGCAGTGCCGACAGTGTCCAGCAGGTCCGTCATTATACAATATATACCTGTCCTGCAGTAGTGATATATATATATTTATATATATATATATTTTTTTTATATCATTATCATCCAGTCTATACTAGCAGACGCAGTACGGTAGTCCACGGCTGTAGCTACCTCTGTGTCGGCAGTCGCTCGTCATCCATAAGTATACTAGTATCCATCCATCTCCATTGTTTACCTGAGGTGCCTTTTAGTTGTGCCTATTAAAATATGGAGAACAAAAATGTTGAGGTTCCAAAAATAGGGAAAGATCAAGATCCACTTCCACCTCGTGCTGAAGCTGCTGCCACTAGTCATGGCCGAGACGATGAAATGCCATCAACGTCGTATGCCAAGGCCGATGCCCAATGTCATAGTACAGAGCATGTAAAATCCAAAACACCAAATATCAGTAAAAAAAGGACTCAAAAATCTAAAATAAAATCGTCGGAGGAGAAGCGTAAACTTGCCAATATGCCATTTACCACACGGAGTGGCAAGGAACGGCTGAGGCCCTGGCCTATGTTCATGGCTAGTGGTTCAGCTTCACATGAGGATGGAAGCACTCAGCCTCTCGCTAGAAAAATGAAAAGACTTAAGCTGGCAAAAGCACAGCAAAGAACTGTGCGTTCTTCGAAATCACAAATCCACAAGGAGAGTCCAATTGTGTCGGTTGCGATGCCTGACCTTCCCAACACTGGACGTGAAGAGCATGCGCCTTCCACCATTTGCACGCCCCCTGCAAGTGCTGGAAGGAGCACCCGCAGTCCAGTTCCTGATAGTCAGATTGAAGATGTCAGTGTTGAAGTACACCAGGATGAGGAGGATATGGGTGTTGCTGGCGCTGGGGAGGAAATTGACCAGGAGGATTCTGATGGTGAGGTGGTTTGTTTAAGTCAGGCACCCGGGGAGACACCTGTTGTCCGTGGGAGGAATATGGCCATTGACATGCCTGGTGAAAATACAAAAAAAATCAGCTCTTCGGTGTGGAAGTATTTCAACAGAAATGCGGACAACATTTGTCAAGCCGTGTGTTGCCTTTGTCAAGCTGTAATAAGTAGGGGTAAGGACGTTAACCACCTCGGAACATCCTCCCTTATACGTCACCTGCAGCGCATTCATCATAAGTCAGTGACAAGTTCAAAAACTTTGGGCGACAGCGGAAGCAGTCCACTGACCAGTAAATCCCTTCCTCTTGTAACCAAGCTCACGCAAACCACCCCACCAACTCCCTCAGTGTCAATTTCCTCCTTCCCCAGGAATGCCAATAGTCCTGCAGGCCATGTCACTGGCAATTCTGACGAGTCCTCTCCTGCCTGGGATTCCTCCGATGCATCCTTGCGTGTAACGCCTACTGCTGCTGGCGCTGCTGTTGTTGCTGCTGGGAGTCGATGGTCATCCCAGAGGGGAAGTCGTAAGACCACTTTTACTACTTCCACCAAGCAATTGACTGTCCAACAGTCCTTTGCGAGGAAGATGAAATATCACAGCAGTCATCCTGCTGCAAAGCGGATAACTGAGGCCTTGGCATCCTGGGCGGTGAGAACCGTGGTTCCGGTATCCATCATTACTGCAGAGCCAACTATAGACTTGTTTGAGGTACTGTGTCCCCGGTACCAAATACCATCTAGGTTCCATTTCTCTAGGCAGGCGATACCGAAAATGTACACAGACCTCAGAAAAAGACTCACCAGTGTCCTAAAAAATGCAGTTGTACCCAATGTCCACTTAACCACGGACATGTGGACAAGTGGAGCAGGGCAGACTGAGGACTATATGACTGTGACAGCCCACTGGGTAGATGTATTGACTCCCGCCGCAAGAACAGCAGCGGCGGCACCAGTAGCAGCATCTCGCAAATGCCAACTCTTTCCTAGGCAGGCTACGCTTTGTATCACCGCTTTCCAGAATACGCACACAGCTAAAAACCTCTTACGGCAACTGAGGAAGATCATCGCAGAATGGCTTACCCCAATTGGACTCTCCTGTGGATTTGTGGCATCGGACAACGCCAGCAATATTGTGTGTGCATTAAATATGGGCAAATTCCAGCACGTCCCATGTTTTGCACATACCTTGAATTTGGTGGTGCAGAATTATTTAAAAAACGAGAGGGGCGTGCAAGAGATGCTGTCGGTGGCCAGAAGAATTGCGGGACACTTTCGGCGTACAGGCACCACGTACAGAAGACTGGAGCAACACCAAAAATGCCTGAACCTGCCCTGCCATCATCTGAAGCAAGAAGTGGTAACGAGGTGGAATTCAACCCTCTATATGCTTCAGAGGTTGGAGGAGCAGCAAAAGGCCATTCAAGCCTATACAACTGAGCACGATATAGGAGGTGGAATGCACCTGTCTCAAGCGCAGTGGAGAATGATTTCAACGTTGTGCAAGGTTCTGCAACCTTTTGAACTTGCCACACGTGAAGTCAGTTCAGACACTGGTCATTCCCCTCATCAGGCTTTTGCAGAAGAAGCTGGAGACATTGAAGGAGGAGCTAACACAGAGCGATTCCGCTAGGCATGTGGGACTTGTGGATGGAGCCCTTAATTCGCTTAACAAGGATTCACGGGTGGTCAATCTGTTGAAATCAGAGCACTACATTTTGGCCACCGTGCTCGATCCTAGATTTAAAACTTACGTTGTATCTCTCTTTCCGGCAGACACAAGTCTGCAGGGGTTCAAAGAACTGCTGGTGAGAGAATTGTCAAGTCAAGCGGAACGCGACCTGTCAACATCTCCTCCTTCACATTCTCCCGCAACTGGGGGTGCGAGGAAAAGGCTCAGAATTCCGAGCCCACCCGCTGGCGGTGATGCAGGGCAGTCTGGAGCGACTGCTGATGCTGACATCTGGTCCGGACTGAAGGACCTGCCAACGATTACGGACATGTCGTCTACTGTCACTGCATATGATTCTCTCCCCATTGAAAGAATGGTGGAGGATTATATGAGTGACCGCATCCAAGTAGGCACGTCAGACAGTCCGTACGTATACTGGCAGGAAAAAGAGGCAATTTGGAGGCCCTTGCACAAACTGGCTTTATTCTACCTAAGTTGCCCTCCCACAAGTGTGTACTCCGAAAGAGTGTTTAGTGCCGCCGCTCACCTTGTCAGCAATCGGCGTACGAGGTTACTTCCAGAAAATGTGGAGAAGATGATGTTCATTAAAATGAATTATAATCAATTCCTCCATGGAGACATTCACCAGCAGCAATTGCCTCCACAAAGTACACAGGGAGCTGTGATGGTGGATTCCAGTGGGGACGAATTGATAATCTGTGAGGAGGGGGATGTACACGGTGATGAATCGGAGGATGATGATGAGGTGGACATCTTGCCTCTGTAGAGCCAGTTTGTGCAAGGAGAGATTAATTGCTTCTTTTTTGGTGGGGGTCCAAACCAACCCGTCATTTCAGTCACAGTCGTGTGGCAGACCCTGTCACTGAAATGATGGGTTGGTTAAAGTGTGCATGTCCTGTTTATACAACATAAGGGTGGGTGGGAGGGCCCAAGGACAATTCCATCTTGCACCTCTTTTTTCTTTCATTTTTCTTTGCGTCATGTGCTGTTTGGGGAGTATTTTTTGGAAGGGCCAGCCTGCCTGACACTGCAGTGCCACTCCTAGATGGGCCAGGTGTTTGTGTCGGCCACTAGGGTCGCTGAGCTTAGTCACACAGCTACCTCATTGCGCCTCTTTTTTTCTTTGCGTCATGTGCTGTTTGTGGAGTGTTTTTTGGAAGGGCCATCCTGCGTGACACTGCAGTGCCACTCCTAGATGGGCCAGGTGTTTGTGTCGGCCACTTGGGTCGCTGAGCTTAGTCACACAGCTACCTCATTGCGCCTCTTTTTTTCTTTGCGTCATGTGCTGTTTGGGGAGTGTTTTTTGGAAGGGCCATCCTGCGTGACACTGCAGTGCCACTCCTAGATGGGCCAGGTGTTTGTGTCGGCCACTTGGGTCGCTGAGCTTAGTCATCCAGCGACCTCGGTGCAAATTTTAGGACTAAAAATAATATTGTGAGGTGTGAGGTGTTCAGAATAGACTGAAAATGAGTGGAAATTATGGTTATTGAGGTTAATAATACTTTGGGATCAAAATGACCCCCAAATTCTATGATTTAAGCTGTTTTTTAGGGTTTTTTGAAAAAAACACCCGAATCCAAAACACACCCGAATCCGACAAAAAAAATTCGGTGAGGTTTTGCCAAAACGCGTTCGAACCCAAAACACGGCCGCAGAACCGAACCCAAAACCAAAACACAAAACCCGAAAAATTTCCGGTGCACATCTCTAACAAGGAATGCTAAACTTTGAACTATCCGATTTAAAAATATTGTGTATGTAAATATGCCTTTTGTTTGTGTACTGTTAATTTATTAAATGTATACTATAACTCCTGGTTGCTTCATCTATACTCAGGCCACAGGTGTCCCAGTAATTCTCACAGTGTTCTAACAGACATGTTGGAGCCACAGACCATTGGGTGTCTCCATGTAATAATCCTTGGTAAGTGGAAGGCCAGCCCAGGTGGTATTTGTGGGCTAAGACAATGGCCAGACAATGAGAATAGGGGTCAATTTCTCCTAGTCAGCGCTGACATAGGGTTATGGTTCCATATTGACAGGTTGCATGGTGACAAAGTTTCAGCCACAAATGGATGATGAAGTATGTAGAATTTGGTACTCTGTGTCCATTGTCTTCATGCATTTGCCATAAATGGTGAGAATAGAGACATGGTAAAATTCATGTGAGTGTGTGGTATTCACTGGCAACCATGGCCTGTAGGGACCTGTGTTACCAAACAGTTAAGTACTTAAAAAAACCCCATCATATTACATAGTTTTCTGAGGTTGAAAAATGACAATTTGTCCATCGAGTTCAACCTATATGTGGTCTCCTATACGGTATTATTTTTTAAGACTAATTTTGTCTGTTGCCAGTGTCGGCTATTATGTTTATTCCTTATTCCTCTTTTTTAATAACTATAGTGCGTTACTACGCACCACAACCCTGTATATCATCATCCATTAGGAATTTATCTAGCCCATTCTTAAAAGTGTTGACCGAGTACGCCATTACCACTCTCTCAGCCAGGGAATTCCAAACACGTATTGTCCTTACTGTGAAAAAACCTTTACGCCTTTGCGTGTGAAATCTCCTCTCCTCCAACCTAAGCGGATGTCCATGTGTCCTCTGTGTTGATCTTATAAAAACAGATCCCCTGCAAGCTCTGTGTATTGTCCCCTTATATATTTGTAAATGTTGATCATGTTCCCTCTTAAGCCCTCATTCCGAGTTGATCGCTCGCTGCCGGTTTTTGCAGTGCAGCGATCAGGTAACTACTGCGCATGTGTATGCACCACAATGCACACGCGTGTCGTAAAGGTACAAACAGCATCGTTGCAGTGCAATGCTTCTAGCGACGAATCCAGATCGAGATTGACAAAAAGAGGGAGTTAATGGGTGTCACCTGACCGTTTTCTAGGAGTGGTAGGGAAAATGCAGCCGTGTCCAGGCGTTTGTACGGCGGGTGTCTGACGTCAATTCCGGGACCGGACAGGCTGAAGTGATTGCAAGGGCTGAGTAAGTCCAGAGCTACTCAGAAACTGCAAAAAACTTTTTCGTCCCGCTCGGCTGCACAAGCGTTTGCACACTTGCAAAGCGAAAATACACTCCCCTAGAGACGGCGACTATCTGATCGCTGCTCTGCAAAAAATAGCTAGCGAGCGATCAACTTGCAATGAGGGCCTTAGTCTCCTCTTTTCCAGTGGTAACATGCCTAGCCTTCCAAGCCTTTCCTCATATTCCAGCATCTCCATCTCCTTAATTAGATTGGTCGCCCACCTCTGAACTGTTTCTTGTTCCAGGATATCTTTTTTGTAGTATGGTGGCCAAAATTGTGCACAGTTTTCAAGATGTGGCCTCACTAGGGTTTTATATAATGGGAGTATAACGCTCTCATCCCTTGCATCTACATGCTAATACCTTGTTAGCCTTCTTTGCTACAATTCTACTTTGGGTACTGCTGCTTAGTTTGCTATCTCTATACATTATAAAGTCATTTTACAAAAAAGACTCACGTAAACCTTTCTACTGTATTGTATTATATTGTTATATTGTATTGTATTAATTTATCCTTACATATATTTTCCCACCTTCTTCTTTTCTCCTTCCTTCTTCAGTAATCCAGTGGTTAAAAATAATAAACTGTCACAGATGACAAATTGCTCCTAGTAAAACTGCAACATGACACACTGGCAGCATTTCCATAAGTAAACAATCAGAGTGCTTTGATTGTTTATTTGCATATAGAACCGAAGTAAGGTATGAATGAACATCACTATCACATGTCACTGAATCTCATTAATAAAAAAAAAGTTAATTGATGACCCACTGTTTCTCTTTATCACCACCTTTCACTCTCTCCTGTGCATCTCTAATACCCCTTTCACACCGCACAAATAACCCGGTGTCGACACGGCATATTGCCGGGTCGACACGTGTCAGTGTGCGGTGTGAAAGCGCCAAGTCCGAATTCCCGGGTCACCTGACCCGGTAATTCAACCCGGGTTATAAGCAGTGTTATTCCTGGGTTGAATACCAGGTCAGTGGCTGCATAAACGGATTCCCGGGTCAATGCGACCCGGGACCCATTTACTAGATAGGGAGAGGCAGGGCGGAGATGAGCTCATCTCCCAGCGCCGCCACCGGCTCCTCCCCCGCCGCTATGGCAACCGACCCAGCATATTGCCGGGTCTGGAAGCCAGCGAAAGGTATAGGAGAGTCTCCAATGCTGGATCCCACCCGGGAAGGACCCGTTTCCAATTCCCGGGTGGGATCCGGCATTAGGGATGTGAAAGGAATATAATTAACTCTGGTGGGAGGAGTCACAGTTCAAACAAAACTGATGACATAATATTTATCAGCAGTCAATTTTATCATATAGATTCACCCTAATCAAGATGCTATTATAGTTGCTCAAAATAACCAAGTAAGTGCAAATTTTGTGGCCTGCACTTGAACATTATTGAACATATTGTAGGATGCTTATTTAGCTAAAGTCACAAAAATATGCAAATCTTTTGCAGATGAAAGGTGATATTGCAATGTAAATGCAATTGTAACGTAGATAAAATACGCTATTTTGATATATGCATGATCAGTCTCCTGGGTGCTAACTGCTTATGAAAATGACACTTGCTGCTTGCTGTTTAAACTTCTGATGCAGAGAAGAAAATTTGCTTGTGCATCTTGTGTTTAGTCCATTATAAAGTAAACTACAATTAAGGAACTGGAATATCCAAAATGAATATTTAAAAAAAAATGTTGCATTAAAGAGATATCAGTTTCATAGAGCAGCTCTGGGCTACTGCTGACTATGATCCTAAACTGTACTGTACCTTGTGCTCAGTTGCATAATGATGCCTCAGAGGAAGAGATATTGAAAGGACTGCAAGTCATTCGGTCCAGAAGGGGCTCTGGTTAGTGTACAGTCTGTGGTGCTTGGTTTGCCTGGGGTGACCTACTGTATGTCTCTATGAAAGAGATGATATGCAATTGATTTATTTGCAACTGAACAGAATCATTTCAAGTGCTTAGAAAAGATATGTGTGATATAAAGTGGCAGCATATTCAGAAGACAGACGTGCAGAAACAAACGGTATACCAAAATACCAAATGTGCTGGATATTTCACAAGAAAAGCTGGAAAGGACTCAACATGCTAAAAATGAACAAGAACATTTCTCACCTCAACAGTCAGGATACTTAGGTCCCAAATGGTGAAGTGTAAAAGAGTGACAGCTGAGTTGACTGAATAGGAGAGTCAAGTAACAAAACTGACAGCAGAGTTGGCTCAAGGAGAAACCAGTTATGTGAGCTTGAAAATAAATGTGGCACTCAGGCAGAAGAAGTCAGGGAAAGACGAGAAGCATTTAACCAACAGGTCACTGACCTACATTTCCAGGTCAGAAAACAAAGCACAAGGATAACTTCTCTTGAGAAAGTCCTATCTGAGAACTCGCTAGACCTGCAGAAGCTACAGCAGGGACACTGAGCTGCAGGATATTTTATCCTCCCTGAAGGTCGATAGGGAAACCCAGGTGCTGGCTGTAAGGAGAGATAGAGTGAGAGAGTATGAGAACGAGAGAGAGAAACAGAGATTAGGAGAGAGAGTGAGAGAACGAGAAAGTGAGTGAGAGAGAAAAATAGACATTCTCTTAATGACATTAATTTAATATGTACATTTTTGTTGCTAAATGCAATAAGAGAAAGCGCTATTTAAAAAGAAAAGTAGCATAAAAACATTGTCACTTTTCATCTTCATTTTATCTCCGTATTTACATTTGTTTTTGGTGCTAAAAAAGATCTAGCAGAAAAGGTCTGTCCTGATGATGAGAGTTGTCTTTCACAAATGTCCTGAAAGGTCCAGTGAACACAATGCAGTATGGGAGAACTTCCTGCTAATCGTCCCTGAGGGCGCACATTACGCCATCCTGAGATGGCATTAGTTAAAGTGAAATTTGTGTGCAGCCCCCATTCAAACCTATGGGGTCTGCAGCACTGATATTTGAGAAAATGAAAGGTGGAAAAATCAGTTGTTTCTCTGCACTTTTCTTTATTCTGAATAGTGGCAAATAGTGACAAATTAAACTGTAAGTGCTTTCTCCAGTACATGCTGTAAAAAAAAAAAAGTTTACTAAATAGACCCCTGATTGTACTCCTGCACCAGTATTTAAAGGGCAGAGCCTTCAGGGCCAATACACAGGATTTGTAGGGGGGCAGCAGGTTCCAGTATATCTATACTAAAATAACCGTGATCTTATGCTCATCACACAATAGTGCTCAATACAAAGTTTTTGCCCATTATTGGTGCGTAACAGGAGGCGGTTACTGCTATAGTCACTAAGTAATAGCCCCACGAGTAGAGTGAGCTTTAAGTCCCCGCTCAGTGGTATCAGTAGAGACTGTGGACTTACCCTCTCTCCCATCATATGTAGCTGCTGCAGAGATGTTTTTTTTTATTAAAAAAAACTTTATCGACATCTGACCAAAGTGAAAGAGGGCTCACTACCTTCTATACTGAGGAGAAGCAGATAACGGCAGCTAGAGGTGAGGAAGCCGTCACTGGAGAAGACATCTGACGGTAAGTGACCTCTCCCCTTAGTAACAGCTGGGTCACTTACCACTGCCATAGGTGCCTATAGCAGTGCGATATCCTAGCCTGCACTTAGTGCTAGCATGTAGAAGGCAGAGAAATCCCTTTAGTACATATTGAGAAGCAATACGTACAGGGACTTTCTCTTCCTTTTACATTTGTTCCCGTTATCTCCAGTCAGTACATGAACAATACTTGCCTACTCTCCCGCAAGTTCTGGGAGACTCCTGATTTTTCGCACCCAAGGAAGAGTGGACAGATCTCCCGTTTCCTACCCACTTCCTAGTGAAGCAGGCAGGGCAGAGAATTGCAGACCCACCAATTACAGCTTTTTGGGGGTGGAGCCTAGTGATGTGCAGCTGGCAAGCAGCATCTCCTCTCTATGCTACTCCAAGAGTGGAGATTTTAAAGGTAGGCAAGTATGACATGGACCCCATTGCTCTTCCAAATGCATATTAGATCTCCAAATAAAAGCAAAGGGCCAAATGTAATAGAGTGAGAGTTTCAGAAAGTGAGAGATTTGGTAAGGTTTTTCAGTTTTTTTGTTAATGTGCCAATCATTTACACTGCAAAACCAGGATGATCTTGTTGTGTAAATTATTGCCACTTTAAAAAAACCTGCAAAACCAAATCTCTCACTTTTTGAAACTCTCACTCTATTACATTTGGCCCAAAATGATTTTGGTGGTGGGTCTTGTATGATGCAAAAACCAACCCACAATAATTGGGGTCCTGTAGCCAGCAGATCACGGGGGATTGGTATGGGATTTCGGCATATGGGATGCTGGCTGTCACTATACTGACAGCGGCATTCCATCTGCCAGAATGCTGGCAGCGAGGCGAGCGCATCGAGACCCCTTTGCGGGCTCGCTGTGGGCACGGTGGCTCACTTCACTTGCCACAGGTTCTATTCTCCCTCTATGGGTGTCGTGGACACCCACAGAGGGAGAATCACCTACATCACCGGTATTCTGGCGGTTGGATGGTACCCCTGTCAGGATTATGGCATTGGTATTGCGACCGCCGGGATCCCAATGGACGGTATTTTTACCACATACCAATCACAGTGACACTTTTGTGAGAAAGTACCCTTGAGTGGTATAGATAAAGTCATATTCGGCAAAAAGGACTCAACGTTTCCACCGGGTATGTTCCACAGTGTACTGGAAAGTCTGCCTCAGGTCACAAAAGTGCTGGAAGCTCAAAGTGGATGTCCAAGTTACAGAGGTGCAGGTCACCTGACGTGTTTCGCTGGTGTGCTCCCAGCTTTTTCACGTCATCTGACAATTATTTACTTTCCTCAAAGAAGCGCAGTGTTTTTTTACATGTCTAGTTTTCCAAGATCAGGTTGGCTTTACCATGGTTAGATAGGCCCCAGATAATACAAGAACAGTTTTCTTTCTGCTTGAGGCTCAGCCAACTCACCCAGAGCCATTGTTATTCTCGATGCAGAGAAAGCTTTTGACAGGATTTATTGGCTCTATATGTCCAGGGTTCTTGCTAGATTAGGTTTTTCAGGGTTTATTTTACAAGCTATATAAAACTTACATACTATTCCCACAGCCCATATTTTTAGCAATGGTTTCCTTTCAAATACCTTTAATATTACTAATGGTACTCAAAAGGGTTGTCCATTATCGCCATTAAATTTTGCCTTAGCTATGGAACTCTTGGCGTAGAAAATTAGGACTACACTTATGGTTGAAGGCTTTACTATTGAATCCTCACAGCATAAGATTTGTCTCTTTGTAGATTACGTCCTTTTATTTATTACAAAACCTTAAACTTCCCTACCAGCTATCCATGTTATTTTGCAGGACTATTCTGCTACTGTATATCATATTATACATTAAACACCTCCAAAACAGAAGCATTGGCCATAGGTATAGATCAGGTGAACCTTCTCCTACTCCATTCCCAATATAAGTATGCCTAGCAAACCCATTTACCTCCATTACCTAGGAATTAGAATTCCGCTACAAGTTCAGGTTGTTGTGATATGCAACTATCAACCCCTCCTGTATCAATTTACTGAACTTACAAAGCAATGGGCAAATTATGAAATCTATTGTATGGGGCGTTCTTCTATTAAAATGATGCTGCGTCCTAAAATTCTGTATCTATTTAGAGCCATACCATACCTAGAACCAATTCAACGTCTCAATAATTTCTACTCAGTCATTTCTAAATTTGTTTAGGAAGGTAAAAGACCTAGGGGTAAATTTACTAAGATGGGAGTTCTGTTTAAGATGGGATGTTGCCCATAGCAACCAATCAGATTCCAGGTATTATCTTCTAGAAGGTGCTAGATAAATGAGAAGTAGAATCTGATTGGTTGCTATGGGCAACATCCCATCTTAAATAGAACTCCCATCTTAGTAAATTTACCCCCTAGAATGGCTAGAGCTCGGTTGTTTGGATCTAAACCTAGGGGTGGCCTAGCTTCGCCCAATCTAGAGTTATATCAATATGCCTGCCTTCTTGATCATCTAAAAGATTGGCTCTCCCCTGAGCCAGTAAAACCCTGGATTGATATTGAAAACTCTATGTGTCAAGGTTTACCTTTACGAGACTTAATTTGGGTTTAGACTTTGGTTAGACCTTCTTATTCTGTGACTTTGAGAAGTATTTCAGATAACCTTATTGTCTGGGACAAACTTACTCATTCACTGGGAACTTCTAGTACTGTATCTCTTTATTGGCAGTTTCAAACTTAATCCCTAATCTATCTTTACAGAATTGGCATGATTTGGGCATTTTGACAATTAGAGCTCTATATGATGGTCCTCATTTTAAGTCCTTTCAACAGCTTCAAATTCAGTAAGCTGTACCCTTGAAGGATTTCTACAAGTAAATTATTTGCAAATTAGACACTAGGTTCTGGCCAACTCACCTTCTGCACAACCTCTTTCTTCTCCGCCTCCATATGTTTTGTCTAAACTTTACATTACAGGTCGTAAGTGCGGCATTTCCTCATGATATAACACTCTTATGTCTTCTTTTGAGGTTCAAAACGTTAATTCAGACCAGATGGAAGTCTGACCTTAAAATATCCCTAACGGATGATGATTGGAATACTGTTTTCTCTAATTTTAAAATGTCCAAATGTCTCAACCATTCTGAAATGATGTTTAAATTAATACATGGTATTTATCACACTCCAGAATTGGCCAGAGGTGTGAGTTCCCAGCCAAACTTGGACAATTTTTTTAAGCGCCAATCATGTCAAAACCATGCCTTGTAAATTATTGCCCTTTAGAAAAATTCAGAGTTTGGCCTGAACCCGAAACTCCGGCCATCTCGGGCGTCATAAACTCCAGCCCATCATGTGAGGGGAGTAGGTTGTTG
Organism: Pseudophryne corroboree; assembly: GCF_028390025.1. NCBI lineage: Eukaryota > Metazoa > Chordata > Amphibia > Anura > Myobatrachidae > Pseudophryne > Pseudophryne corroboree. The sequence continues at coordinate 100,755,210 of NC_086453.1, read as the reverse complement.
CAAGGTGATATTTAGGAAGGGGAGGCATGGCTGTAACTGGATCATTGTGAGGGCTATGCATTCAATGCTGTGACAGCTGTGCTTAAGACTGAGTTAGAGGTGTGACAGAAATAGTATTGTGATATAACTAGACGAAAAAAAGAAGGGTATGGAAGGTTTTACCTATCTGGCGCACAGCTGCCCGTACACTGAAAAATACCTAAGTAAAAATCACCGTTTTTACACAACAATACATAGAAAAAGAAAGTTGGTATTGATCTATGCCCAGGGCGCATATAAACACATAAAGTAAATAGAATCTAATACATCCCTTATTACTAGAGATGAATGGTTTCCTCCAATTGTAGTGGACAAGGGGAATCTTTCATTCAGATCACTCTTCTCTTTATAGGTGTCTCCCAGTTCATGTCAAGAGATAAAAGTAGAAAGAGAAAAAGGTGTAGAACAGTTTCCAAAAGACTGAGTTAAATTTCCACACAATGGAAATAAGGGCGTACCTCACTTACACAGAAACAAGTAAGTGGGTTCCCATAACAGTATCTTTATTGTTGTCTCTACAATCCCTTCAGGTTAAATTTGAAAATTCATGTAGTTGGGCGTACCCGAAACTCACACTTGGTGCGGAGTGAGGAAACCACGCTGGTTACCATTTTATTTATTTATTTTTCATTGGATTTAATTTTTTGTTTTTAAATCCATGTTGTTTTTACCATATGCTCATGATCTTTGATAAAACCGGACTGTCTTTGGAATAAAACTTTTTTAATATAAAGAAGGAATCATTACCCTTTTTATGGTGTCTTGGAAGAAGAATCTCTCCCTTTTTCCAAATCATTAAGAGAACCCATGCGGGCAGTATTGTATTGAAACCATTAAGAATATTGTGTAGGTGAAGTAAGGAGACTGAGTAATAATATAACATCCACTGAAAGTAATATACAGGAATGAGGCGGTGCAATTGCGCTTGCAACTGTTACGGTTTGAGCAGGAGGAGATTGGTGCTGAAAATGTGTTATGCAACTGTTATACGTATTGTGCTGGAGGAAGAGCAGTTATTAAAGCTAGTAATAGTTTCAGAACACAAGATGTTCTGCCACCCAACATTCTTTGATCTTGCTCAGCAGCTGTTGCCACATGTCTGCTCACAAGGTACTAAGCACCCGAGTGTTTGGGGGACATTCCTGGTCACACATGACCTGCCCAAGCTATTGCTAGAGCAGAGGAGAGTCATATCCAGTGGGCATTCCACCCCAAGTAAGTATAACAGAACCAGTAGAAGTCACTTTTAAGTTCTCTATGTCAATATAAAAAGGCACAGAAAATGCCCATTTGCCATCAGGGCTTCGGCGACCCATGACAACACCAGCAGGAATAGGGGATTGGGTTGTTTTCTTAGTGACTGTTAGTGTACCTATCAGGTACCTCAGGGCTTTAGGGGGAGGGTTTCGCGTTTATAGGCTTGTGTATTTTGTCAATCAGCCTCTTTATACTGGAAATCTCTCCCTCCCTATTATTTTGTGTTGACTTAATGGCGGCAAAAAGCAGCAGTCAATAATATGGCCACCTTGGTCTATTGCAACTTCAGGGCTCTCCTTTCTAATGCTCTGTTAAAGCCGATTTACTCCCTACTGAAGTCAGCAGCACAATCTGTCCAGATGGGTGGTGGCTCATGATGGTCATTACAAGGCAGTATAGATAGTTATGAGAGTTGAGGTCAAAATGGGGTCTCAGAAGGACATTATTTCTTAGTCTGATGGACGGGTAGAATACCCCCAATTTGGGCTGATGGGCTATCAGAAGGCTCCCATTGTCACCCCAAACTTTTATTAATTATCCAGGCTGGTGGAACTCTTAGTGTTCTTTCATCGCCATCATATATTTTAATTTAATAGCATAATTCAATTTTATTTAAAAATTCTGGCCTTTTTTCCTTACCAACACTTGTCTGATCTCATTATTTTAGCACAGTTGTGTCATGTAAGCTGCTGCTGTTGGTGGTAGCGGTTAATGGAGGATGACATCGGTCATGGCGGGTTTAGATATATATGTGTGTGTGTGTGTGTGTGTGTGTGTGTGTGTGTGTGTGTGTGTGTGTGTGTGTGTGTGTGTGTGTAATATGTCTGTTGGAGTTGAGAACACTGCTGTTGTTATATAAGGCAAATTTGCAGATTTAAAGAAGATGTAAAGATATTTCATCCTTGATACGTCACTTTGTCCTGAGTAATTTGTCTACAGCAGAATAATGTGAATCTCTTGCTTTACTATCTGCAGTCATAGACTCATACTCCCGGAGCTGTTCATTTCTATTTCCATAAATAAACCTCAGTTATTTGACGTTTTTCCTTTGTTGTTGGTTGACATGCCACCAACAGAGCCCAAGTACTGTTGTCTAATTTTAGAAATCAACTAGAATTGATTTGTGAATGACATGACCTAAGGAAAAGATTGTGTGACTAAAACAGAAGAGAACAACTTGTCTGAATGACTTCTATATAAACTCACACAACACAAATAGATAAAAAAGAATCGCACATCCCTGACTAACACTTGCTGCACAAACTCAATAGAGAAAGGAATACAGAAAAAGAAAGAACCAGACTCATTAAAACAAGATAGCTTTAAAGTAGTTGTTAAGGTGAGAAAAACTTAACTAAAAACCAGACATGTTGAGTATATTTATATTATGTTTGCGTGAGCCGAGGCTTGGCTCTGCTATGTGGGAATTTGATTAGGGTAAAACATATACCAGCAAGGTCTCACTTTCGAGTGATAGATATAGCTGCAAGAGAGACACTTTTCATACAATAGCAAAGTCAGCACCACCCATGATAATGCTTATATCAGCAAGACACACATACAGTACAGTGCATTTCTGCAGCTTCTGTTCATAACTCTTGTCACTTGTACAGTTCAGCAACTTTTGAAAACCTTTACAGGACCTGCCTCTACAGCACGGAATCTTGCCGAAATGTATTCTTCACAAAGGTAGGAGTACAATTATAGCACACAAAATGTTTTACAGCATGCATATACTTTATAAGAAATGGAACTTGACTGTTTGCTGTGTTTACTGTACAGTATGTTGCACATTTATTTGAGTGATCACCCCTGCCAGTAGTCTCTAAATGGCATTTTGAATATTCAGTATGTCTTGTATGTTTACAATGTGCAAATGTGCAATGTATAACATATTTCTGGTGGTTGTGTATGGAACATACAACAGATGCATTGTCCATAGAAACAAACATTAATCACAGCGAACAGAAATCTAGGCGTAAAGTAGCCTATACTGTACATACAGTCCTCATGCTATGTTAGTTATGTTTCATTAAAAAGGTTAAATCTATTTGATTTTGGCATATATCATATTTCACATCTTTGTGCACTTGAGGTTTTTGACGGCTGATAATAGTGTTTAAGGGGAAGAGCAGGTGCACAGGAAATCTTAGCATCCTAAAAGATGAACAATTTAATAACGTTTATCCATGTTTGCAACACTAACTCCCAAAAGAATATAAAAAAAAAAAAAAGCAGGCAAAACATTATTTAGGGTTCTCTTGCACAGCATGATAGCCATCTGGAGCAGTGTTACGGTGGGATCTGATACAAGTCAGAAAGCATAAATTGCTGTAATTGAATTGCTGTGACATAACCGGATCTGACCCTGTGAGTAAACCACAACCAATCCACGTGGTGCATTTCTACAAAACACATCTATCAAAATCACTCCCCTAATATGGCAGCCTGCTGCAGAGGAAGACACAGATCATGGTAGTTTAGTTAGGTGTAAATGCTCCAAATATTTCTTGTATATAATACAGCTCATTCATAGACAGCCTTGCATACACTATAGTGTAATGTCATACAGTATAGCGACTTTGTTTACCCTTAAACAACCTTACTGGGAGGACTGGTCATATTAACCCCTTGACAACCACCTGTCATACTTAAATATTGCTAAAGTGGTCTCTTAACTGTATACTGTGATATGGTGGGAATAAGATGGCAGAGCACTTCTTAAAGCGCTGACACCTCTAGTCCTGAATGTCACTAAACACCATGTACTTCAAATATCCTGAAAAGGAATATATATATATATCTATACTAGGGAGAGGTAGCTTATTACATAGTTAGGGAAATATATAATTTAATTCTTCGGAATATTTATCACATGCTTAGGTAGGCTTATCTTTTATATGCTTAGTGAGATTTTATCTTTTATATGCTTAGGTAGGCTTATCTTTTATATGCTTACGGAGATTTTATCTTTTATATGCTTAGGTAGGCTTATCTTTTATATGCTTACGGAGATTTTATCTTTTATATGCTTAGGTAGGCTTATCTTTTATATGCTTAGGTAGATTTGATCTTTTACATGCTTAGGTAGGTTTATCTTTTATATTCTAAGGGAAATTTATATTTTATATGCTTAGGTAGATTTATCTATTACAATCTTAGGTAGATTTTATATTTTATATGTTTAAGTAGATTTATCTATTATATGCTTAGGTAGATTTATCTTTTATATGTTTAGGTAAATTTATCTTTTATATTCTTAGGAAGATTTATCTTTTATATGATAAAGTAGATTAATCTTAAACATGTTTAGGCAGGTTTATTTTTACATTTATGTGTAGGTTCATTTTCCATATGCTTATGTGCATTTATCTGTAACATGGGTTGGGTATATTTTGTCGTCATTCATAATATCGACATGGTTGTAATGCCAACAGTTAACATGCCCAAAATGATGACATGTCAACCTGATTCGAAGGTCAACAAAATGTTCCTGGTGGTCCTGAAGAGACTTAGCTGATTCGGTTGGTGTGGCGCCACTAGTGAAAAGGATCTTCACTAATGTAATTGTAAAAAGCTGCTCAATAAAGTTAAAATTGCAATAAATATGTAAAAAAGGGGGCTAAAATAAATGTTAGAGGCATGCAATAACAGTTAAAATGTAAAGAATAGTATTTAATAAAAAACAAATGTTTGTAGCCCCATTGGGGGTGGTTTAGTAAGAGGCGGGAGGTGCAGTGCTCCAGTATTGTGCTGTTGGTATGGGGTTGGTGGTGCCTCATGGTATTAGCAATTTGTCCATCTATGCGACTCCCTAGCTATTCCTACCTTATACCCATCTGATGGCAATGTATACAGGGTGACTTCCTTTTCTCTGGTCTGCTGCCCTCACGGCTGGCAGTGGTGCGTCCGGGAGGAAGTACTTGGAAATTACGTCACTCGGATGTACCCTGTACAGGATGTTGCTCCGGCTTCTCCTTCTGGTCACGAATTTCATAACATACTTGGTACTTTGTCAAGGTGGTTTGTCCAGTGAGGGGCTTAATTTATACTGATAAAAACTTTATTATTCTTATTAAAAAATGGAATTTCCAAACTCGAAGAAGGTGAAAAAGAGTGGCAAGCTCTTGTCCATGTATACTTAAAAAGTTTTCAATTCCATTTTTGTGCGTCTTTTATGAAAAAAATAAAAAATAAGTAACACTTATGTCTGTTATAAAAATTCGTTCAGTTCTGTGTACATAGTAAAACGTTTCATTTTCAGGGTTTCAAAGTTTTAAAAGTATAAAATCACTTGATTTCATTTCTTTTTTTCCCATCAATAATTTTTTTATTAAGTGAAAAACATTTTTATGGGATACAGGAAAGAAAAAAAGGGGTGGGGGGAGGGGTATACAGGGGTATAAAGTGTATCCAGATAGAGGTACAATCATTTTACCAAGAGGGACATACATCTAAAGATAGCAACTGAAGGTATATTTGTTAACATAAACCACTAAAATGGATTCCCGAGAGATTGAGATTCCATATTATAGATATAATTTATAAAATATAGCAAAATAGACAAATCTTAAAGTAACAAATAGATAACACAATAAGGTCAAAAGAGAGGAGGGGAGGGGAAATCAGGAATTAGTATGAGGAGGGTGTCGGTTAACTAGTTCATTAGGTGACTATTCATTGAGAGGAGTCTCATTTAAGCTAAATTGCAGTGGGTCGCAGTGGGCTGCAATTGGGAAATATTGCGAACCTTCACCCTCAGTTACAAATACGTGCCACCAGGACCAACGATCTAAGGGAGAAGAGGATGAGCTTGTGGGAGGGCTGTATTCAGTTTCCATAAGGAAATTATGATTTATTTTATAGATGACTTTCAGCAGGGTTGGGGGTAAAGGCTGTTTTTTACATCTGTGTGAGGTTGGCGCAGGCAGCTATTAGGATATGACCTAAAACATATCTGCGTGAAGGGGGGACAGCAGGAGAAATAACATGGAGTAGTACCAAAGTCGGTTCTGGAGAGAGTTGTACATCTAACACTTTGTTAATCATGGTAAAAACTTCGGACCAATAGCAAGCGAGGACTGGACAGGACCAAATATATGATAGATGTGGCCAATAGAGCCACAAAGCCTCCAGCAATGATTGCTACATGAGGGCCAAAATTTGTGTAGCTGGTCCGGGGTCAAGTAAAGTCTGTGGACTAGTTTTATATGCATTTCGGTATGGTTAAGGACATAGAGTAGGAAGACAGGAAGATTTTTAGGAAGTAGGAAGACAGGAAGATTTTTAGCCATTCACTCAGAGAGAATGTTCTACCAATATCTAGTTCCCATTTCAGTTGGGCACTAGATTTGGAAGGGGAAGAAGGGGTTATGACTAGTTTATACCAGAATGATATATCTCCTTTAGATTTAAATTTAGGGGGGTCGAGAAAGGATCAGTTGAGAAGTAGTGTCTGGTGAGGTCAAGTTGGTTGGGATCGATTTCCACCAGTGTGCGATTTGTAGGTAGTGGAAAAGTTCGGAAACAGGCAAAGAGAATTTGTTTTGCAAATATAAGAAGGGCAATAAAAGTCTACCATCTAGTATACCACCTAATAACGAAACACCCAGGGTTTTCCATTTAGAGAGATTCAGGTGAGGTATCAGGGCAACGAGTGTGGTAATGGAAATCTGATATATGGTGCAAGCAGGAGATGACATAACGGCAGACACTTTGTCCCAAATTTTCAAAGAGGCTTGTGTGGACGGGAGGAGATTGGGAAGGTGAGGTCTGAGTGATTTGGGGATACGGATCAAAACGTTAAGAGGGTAAGAGCGAGCACAAGATTGCTCAAGCTCCACACAACCTATCCGGGAATCCGAATCAAAGTAGTTTTTAAGGGGAGCCAAAAGGCAGGCCTCTTGGTATAGGTATAAGTCAGGTAAATATAGTCCCCCTAGTGCCCTTGGCAAAACCATTATAAAGTGAGCTAGTGTGGGAGACTTCGAGGACCAAACATATATTGTGAGAATGGAAGAACAGGTTTGGAGGGCCTTCCTAGGGAAGATTTATGGAATTGCACGGAATAGATACATTAATTTGGGTAAAAGGGAAATTTTGAACGCAGCCATACGCCCCATCCAAGAAACTTCATATGACAGCCAGGAGCGTGATAATGCTTCCAGAGTCATTGCTAAAGGGAAGAGGTTTGAGGAGAAAACATCAGAGGTGTTAGCGGGAATGTTGATACCTAAATATTTTATCATAATAGTCTGACAGTTATATGGGTAAGAAGATTGAAGCGCAGGCAAAGGGTGGGAGAGGTTAATAGGTAGGGCATCAGTTCTTGTGGTGTTGAGTTTGTAATAAGAGGCTGAACTGTAGGCCTCCAGGGTAGAATTAAGATAAGGAAGGGAAGAAGTAGGGTTAGAAACAGAGAAGAGGGCATCATCTGCAAAGAGGCTCAATTTGTGACAGGAAGGGCCAATTATCAGACCCGGAAAATTGGGATCATTACGTAGGGTAATAGCAAGGGGTTCAATTGACAAAACAAATATTAGAGGGGATAAGGGACATCCTTGTCTTGTACCATTAGTAACATGGAAAGGGTCAGATAAGAAACCATTGCTGAACACACGGGCCGTGGGAGAACTATATAAAGCTAAAATAGAAGACAAAATACGATCTTTAAAACCGAAGCGGGTAAGGACTTCACGCATATATGACCAATTTAGTCTATCAAATGCTTTCTCAGCATCAAGGAACAGCAAGAGGAGACCTTGATCAGTAGGAAGGGAGTTAATCAAATTAAAAATCCTTTGTGTGTTATCAGATGCCTGTCTCCCTGGAACAAACCCGGTCTGGTCCGGGTGTATCAGCTTAGGAAGAAAATTGTTAATACGGGTTGCAATTAATTTGGCGTATAGTTTAATGTTGCAGTTAAGCAGGGCAATTGGGTGGTAATTGTAACAGTAGGCAGGGTCCTTTCCGGGTTTAGGAATAGTTACAATGCATCCTCCCAGCAGCGCTGTAGGAAGGGAGCCGAGAGTGGACAATTCGTTAAAGAGGGCAGTCAAATGGGGAGCTAACAAATCACTAAAAGTGATGTAAAAGTCAGTGACATACCCGTCTGGGCACGGGGCCTTGCCGCGGAGAAGGGACTTAATAGCTGCAGAGATTTCAGCGGTAGTCCATTGGGCATTTAGTATAGACAGTTGCTTTTGGGAGAGGGTGGGGAAACTTAGGTTGTATAAAAAGGAAGAGATAGAGGATGGTGAAGGTTGAGGGACAGAGGAGTCGGACTTTAAGTTATAAAGTTTAGAGTAGTACTGTACAAAATAGTTCGTAATGTCTCTAGGATTTAGGTCTTTTTGCTTGGAGGGAGAGTAGATAAATGTAATTCTATTTGTAGCTTGCTGGGCTCGGAGTTTACGTGCAAGCATTCTACCTGATATATTACCGAGTAAATAAAAGTTTTGTCTCATCCTATTCAATGCCGCTTGAGCGCGAGCCAGTGGTAATTTCTGGAGTTGGCTGCGAACTCTAGAGATTTCCTTCTTGAGAGCTCTAGAGGGAGTGGTAATATTTTTAGATTCTAAGTTCTTAAGTTTAGCCTCCAAGTTTGATTGCAGCTGGGTAGATTGTTTTTTAAGAGTGGCTCCAGCTTGAATGGCAGCTCCACGTATAACCGCCTTAAAAGCACACCAGTGGTTTATAGTGGATGTATCTATAGGGGAGTTAATGGCTAGGTAAGAGTTTATCGAGTCTAGAATAATTTTCTTGGACAGGGGATTCTTTAGTAAAGGGGGGTAGAGGCGCCATGGCCGGGGAGGAACACGAATAGAGTTAAGATTCCAATTCCACATAATGGGGGCGTGATCAGACCAGGTAATTGGTAAGATATCTATATCCTTAGATTTATGGCGAGTCCATTTTGTCGCAGAGGATGAGATCGATTCTAGAGTAAGAGTTGTGGACCGGGGAGTAAAATGTGTATTCCCTACCTGATGGGTTATGTATTCTCCAAATATCATAAAGGTCGAATTCAGCTAGTAGATTGCGGAAGGCTAGGGAGGGACCAGACTGAGTGGACGGGATGGGATTTGAGGGGCGGTGATATTTGTCTATTTTGGGGTCAGGAACTAGATTATAGTCACTCAAAATGACCAGGGAGCCTTTGAGCGATTTGCGGAATAAGAGAAACAGTTTGTGGAGGAATGGCACTTGGTTAGAGTTGGGAGCATACAAGCTTACTAAAGTGGTAAGTTTGTCGTTTAGGAGGACTGTAATAATCAAGTAACGGCCACTTTTGTCCGTGATTTGGGGAGTGAAAGAGACATTCCTACTAAATAGTATAGCTACACCAATCCTTTTAAATGGGCCATTCGCATAATAACCTATAGGAAAATTACTATTTTTAAAGAGAGGAGGATTGATAGAGGAAAAATTTGTTTCCTGTAGAGCAACTACTTCTGCTTTTTTCTTATGAAAAAAGGAGAGGGCTAGCCTATGTTTATTGGGGGAATTTAATCCCTAGACATTGAGGGAAAGCAGGTTCGGCATTGAGAGTGAAGGTCAGGGCTGAGGTGAAAGAGTCTCTTAGGCACAGGGTAATAGAAGGTAGCGTGTGGGAGAGTACCTTGCTGGACATTTGAGCAAAAAATATCTGGAGAATGGAGGAGAGAAGGACATTGGGAGAGTTGGCAACAAGAGTGTAGCCAAAGAATATAGTAGGGAAACCAAAAAGGTCTGGTATATTGGACCTGCATGACTACTGCAGGGTAAAAGGGAGACGTGAAGGTGTGCAGTAGTACAGGAAAAATTGGGGGTAACCAGGCGTAACAAACACCGCCACTCAAACAGAACAACAGTAAAAAATATAAACATGTAATTTTCAAAGCATTGACATAGAAATAAAAATAAGAAGAGGGAGAAGCTAATAAGCGGATAAATAATAATAAACGTTAAGAGGAGCGACTCCCATAGGAGCTTCTACTATTATCAATACATAGAAGTAGGTGTGAGAGTAAACCTAAGGTAGATAATGCTAGACAACTTGCAACAATTGAAATAAGGCATTATAAACAATACTTATCAAATTTTTACCTTCCCAGTGGAAGGAAAACAGGTCTAGGACATCAGAGGACCAAGGTAGAGATTGGAGAACCTGGGAACGTTCCCAGGTGGTTCAAGTATTCGACCAGTCTTGACGGACTGCAGGTACACGGGCTGTTCCAGGAGGTGTTTTAACGGAGATATCCCAGTTCATTAACAGTTTAACCCGGCGTCAAGAGAGGAGATTGTGTAGGTGGAGTCCTCATGAAGGATTAGCAATTTAACTGGAAAACCCCAACGGTATGAGATTTCGTGAGATCTGAGAGCTTTAGTGATGGTTGCAAAGGCTCGCCTCTTTGCGATGGTAGCTGCCGAGAAATCTTGAAATATTTGTAGACCTCCGAGGATATCAGAATTCTTAGATTCCCTAGCTGCTCTTAGAGGCGCTATTTGACCGTGAAGAAGTGGACACAAAGGAGGGTATCTTTAGGCAGGTCGGACGAAACGGTGCGGGGTCTGGGGAGACAATGGATTCAGTCAATCAGGAGTTCCTTGGTGTCAGCAGCAGGGAGTAGTTTCCTGAACAAAGCACCAGCATAAGACTCTAATTCGGAGTTGGAGACTGAGTCGGGGATGCCTCTGATCTTGATATTATTGCGTCGAGATCTGTCCTCTATATCTGCTAGTTTAGTCTTAAATTGTTCCACGTCTTGCTGTTGGCGATCATGAGAGGAGATCAAGTCATTGTGGGAGGCGACCAATTCTTCCATTTTACGTTCTAAGTGGTTGGTCCTGTTACCGATGGCAACCAGTTCACTCTTAACCTCGCGGACAGCTGAAGTGAGATCCTTAGAAAGTTCAGATTTAAAAGCCGATAGGATTTGACACAGGGATCTCACCGTCAGGGGCACATATGAATCATAGTCCACTCCCGACGCTGAGAAAGAGGACGCCAAGATGACTGACATAACAGGGTCTAGGTTAACTGACGGGGGAGGACTGCTCTGTAGGGGAGAGATTTGGAGGGGTTTCCGAGGAGTGAAGGGGATTTTGGAGGGTTGGTCTTTGTTTTTTTTGGGGGGAGGCATAGCGTTCCGTAAATTAAAGCAAAATATATATAAAAAAGAAAAAAGTCACAAGCAGTGAGTATAGCGGTCACTGACACCGTAGGGTTCCAGTCAAATTGCAAGCTTTGAGATAGGTCACTCAATCACGTTTATGACATGTTAATTAGGCCATTATGAGTGGCGGTGAAGGAGTGAAGTGATCACATATCAAAATGTAAAAGGGGGTGCAAGCGAGCTCAGGTGTCTTTGAAGCTTTGACAGTGCGGCGATATGCTGTACACCAATAAGGTTGATAAATATGGGGTAGGGATATATAACAGAAAACAAGATCTGTATCTGACTGTCTCAATAGAAAAAAAAAACCAAGCAGCGTTGGAGCTTATAGGCAGTAAGGGGACTGTGTCTAGATTCAATATGCAGTGCAGCTACACACAGGACAGCACTACCACCGAGTAGCAGGGACCTCCAGCCAAGACTGCAGGCTGAGGAGGGCTGCCTGCTCCGATTCTCTGGGATAAGGAGATGCAGCAGAGGCACTTATTTTTGGAGCAGCTGAGGGTCAGTAAGAAAGTTAGGGAGGAGAGCAGGGGATACCACCTAGGCTCACCTCACCTCTGACACCCCCACAATCCAGACATAAAGCTTGTCGCTGGGCTGCAAAGGGGGTTCTGTCTCCGGTTTCTGGATCCAGTGTAGGCCGCGGGTGACAGAGCTGAGGGTAATGGTCGCACTACACAGGAGGAGGGCTGTATAGGTCACTCACTTCTGCGGGCAACAGAGGCACCGCCGCTGGCAAGGAGATAGGCGCCGGTTTTCACTCCACTGCGCCGGTGGTGTGTTTCCGGCGGGAAGGCATCTGAAATTGATGCTGCCAAGTAGGCCGCAATCTGCAGAGGCCTGTTGGAAAAACGGCAGCCCCACTGTATAGGTCGGATCACTATTCGACCTGAAAAATCGTCAAGACGGCAGTTCCAACAACAGTTGAAACACCCCATAGAGCTAAATGCATTTTTATAACGCATACATTTAAATAAATAATAACACACATTGGCACACAGTACTTTTCTTTATACATTTTATTTATTATATTTTCATATAAAAATGCAATATACATGAATTGCCCCTCTTTTTTACCCACTCCCATTTTTTCACAAGAATAATAGTTATTTAGGTATAAATCTAACCCCTGACTGGATTACAAACCACCTTGACAAAGTACCATGCGTGGTACGAAACACGTTGGTCCAGATCGAAAAAGCCAGAGCAACATCCTGTGCAGTGTACATCCGAGTGACTTCATTTCCAGGCGCTACCACCCAGACCTACCATTGCCAGCTGTGAGGCAAGCGGACTGGCGAAGGAGAACTCATCCAGTATACAGCGCCAACGGATGGGGATAAAGTAGGGATAGCTAGTGCTTCACATAGATGGATAAATTGCCAGTGCTATAGGCACCACGAACCCAATACCAACAGAACAATACTGAAGCACTGCACCATCTCCTGGCTCTCACTAAACCACCCCCAAAAGGGCTAAAAACATTTGTTTAACATTGACTATAATTCTAAACAGTTTTGCATGCCTTTAACATTTCTTTTAGCGCTTTTTTCTATATCTGTTGATATTTCACATAACGACATTGTGAAATGTCGACAATCTTAAGATGTCTACATGTCGACATTTTAACAATGTTGCCGACATAATGGTCGACTTTGTCATGTTGACATTATGATTGTTGACAAGGTGACTGCATCCCCTGTTATATGCTTAGGTAGAGATATCTTTTGTGCCCTTGGGTAGATTTATACTTTACTTGTTTTCTACACATTGTAACAGTTTTTTTTTGTTTTTTTTATTCATGTTGTTTCGACAGCAGATTTTTATTTTAGTCCAAGATATGTTCTGTCTTTGCTGCTGCTGGTATTAGTATATAGCTGTTGCACAATGAAAAGAGTGGGCCTGTTGAAATTTAATCTGCCTTTGGCCCTTATGATACTTAGCAGAGGGCAGGGCCGGACTGGGACCAAAAATAGGCCCTGGCATTTTTGAAGCACACAGGCCCACCTCGGTGTCAGCATCTGACTCCTCCCCTTACAATTCCCGACTCCTCCTACTTCTTAGTGTATGCTCTTAAAAATATAAATTAATATTATAATAACATACAAGTGTACATCATTCTGTATTAAAATACACACAACCATTGGTTGAAGTGGAAATGTTGAAGTGGGGGTATGGAAAAATAAAGGTTGTAACTAAGCGCGCGTGCTCCAGAAAAGGGGCATGGACACGCACGTGCCCCATTCACTAGAATGAGAGCGTCTGTGTGCACTCCCGGCGGGGCTAAGCGGTGACCAATCAGACAGAGAGTGTCCCATAGAGGCGCCAAAAATATGGGTGTGGCCAATTAAAATGGGACGTGATACACAGACATATGCCCCCAATAGTGCAGTGCCAGATCCACACTTGCCCCCACAGTGCCAGTTATACAAATGCCCCCACAGTGCCAGATACACAAATGCCCCCACAGTGCCAGATCCACAATTGCCCCCACAGTGCCAGTTATACAAATGCCCCCACAGTGACAGATACACAAATGCCCCCACAGTGCCAGATCCACAAATGCCCCCACAGTGCCAGATCCACAAATGCCCCCACAGTGCCAGGTATACAAATGCCCCCACAGTGCCAGGTATACAAATGCCCCCACAGTGCCAGATCCACAAATGCCCCAACAGTGCCAGATCCATAAATGCCCCACAGTGCCAGGTATACAAATGCCCCCACAGTGCCAGGTATACAAATGCCCCCACAGTGCCAGGTATACAAATGCCCCCACAGTGCCAGGTATACAAATGCCCCCACAGTGCCAGATCCACAAATGCCCCCACAGTGCCAGATCCACAAATGCCCCCACAGTGCCAGGTATACAAACACCCCCACAGTGCCAGATCCACAAATGCCCCCACAGTGCCAGATCCACAAATGCCCCACAGTGCCAGATCCACAAATGCCCCCACAGTGCCAGATCCAGAAATGCCCCACAGTGCCAGGTATACAAATGCCCCCACAGTGCCAGGTATACAAATGCCCCCACAGTGCCAGCCAATTGCCCCCACAGTGCCAGGTATACAAATGCCCCCACAGTGCCAGGTAAACAATTGCCCCCACAGTGCCAGCCAATTGCCCCCACAGTGCCAGGTAAACAATTGCCCCCACAGCGCCAATTGCCCCCTTACCGCTGCTGCTGCTCCTCCGGCTGGGATGTGACTGTCAGGAGCTGAGAGCGCGCCAGTGCGGCTATGTCTGGCGGCGTGTAGCGGACTTCAAACCAGTCACCGGTTCGTGAGCAAATCAGAGCTCGCAGACCGGCAGCGGCGGCTCCTGATTGGCTGCCGGTCCACGAGCTCTGATTGGCTCACGAACCGGCGGCTGGTTTGAAGTCCACTCTACGCCGCCAGACATAGCCACGCTGGCGCGCTCTCCTCCCCTGACAGCTGAGACACGCTGCCGCCGGACTGAGCGGCAGCGTGTCTCAGTGAGCGCTGGACCGGCCCACGTGGCCATCGGCCCTTCTGGCATTTGCCCGAAGTGCAGATGGCCAGTCCGGCCCTGGCAGAGGGGGAGATGTACTAAGCAGTGAAAATAGTGGAGATGAGAGCAGTGGAGAAGTTGTCCATGGCAACTAATCAGCACCAAAGTGACATGTATAATTTGCATACTATAAAATTATACAGAGCAGCTGATTGGTTGCCATGGGCAACTTCTCCACTGGCTCTCTTCTTCACTCTTTTCACTGCTTAGTACATCTCCCCTTATGAATGCTTCAGGGCCTAAATACACAATTTAGGGCAATTATACATGAGTTATACACATCTCAGACACTTCTCCACTTGCGACGGAGAGGGTATTACTGGGTAGTAATGAGGTGTTAACATACAGGACGCGTTTTCCCAGGGTGTGTCATATCCAAGTTGAGGAAATTGTGGTCTATTCAGCATTGTACACTGCTCAAAAAAATAAAGGGAACACTAAAATAACACATCCTAGATCTGAATGAATGAAATATTCGTATTAAATACTTTGTTCTTTACATAGTTGAATGTGCTGACAACAAAATCACACAAAAATTATCAATGGAAAGTAAATTTATTAACCCATGGAGGTCTGGATTTGGAGTCACACTCAAAATTAAAGTGGAAAATCATACTACAGGCTGATCTAACTTTGATGTAATGTCCTAAAACAAGTCAAAATGAGGCTCAGTAGTGTGTGTGGCCTCCACGTGCCTGTATGACCTCCCTACAATGCCTAGGCATGCTCCTGATAAGGTGGCGGATGGTCTCCTGAGGGATCTCCTCCCAGACCTGGACTAAAGCATCCGCCAACTCCTGGACAGTCTGTGGTGCAACGTGGCATTGGTGGATGGAGCGAGACATGATGTCCCAGATGTGCTCAATTGGATTCAGGTCTGGGGAACGGGCGGGCCAGTTCATAGCATCAATGCTTTCATCTTGCAGGAACTGCTGACACACTCCAGCCACATGAGATCTAGCATTGTCTTGCATTAGGAGGAACCCAGGGCCAACCGCACCAGCATATGGTCTCACAAGGGGTCTGAGGATCTCATCTCGGTACCTAATGGCAGTCAGGCTACCTCTGGCGAGCACATTGAGGGCTGTGCAGCCCCCCAAAGAAATGCCACCCCACACCATTACTGACCCACTGCCAAACCGGTCATGCTTGAGGATGTTGCAGGCAGCAGAACATTCTCCTTGGCGTCTCCAGACTCTGTCACATCTGTCACATGTGCTCAGTGAGAACCTGCTTTCATCTGTGAAGAGCACAGGGCGCCAGTGGCGAATTTGCCAATCTTGATGTTCTCTGGCAAATGTCAAACGTCCTGCACGGTGTTGGGCTGTAAGCACAACCCCCACCTGTGGACGTCGGGCCCTCATACCACCCTCATGGAGTCTGTTTCTGATCGTTTGAGTAGACACATGCACATTTGTGGCTTGCTGGAGGTCATTTTGCAGGGCTCTGGCAGTGCTCCTCCTGTTCCTCCTTGCACAAAGGCGGAGGTAGCGGTCCTGCTGCTGGGTTGTTGCCCTCCTACGGCCTCCTCCACGTCTCCTGATGTACTGGCCTGTCTCCTGGTAGCGCCTACATGCTCTGGACACTACGCTGACAGACACAGCAAACCTTCTTGCCACAGCTCGCATTGATGTGCCATCCTGGATGAGCTGCACTACCTGAGCCACTTGTGTGGGTTGTAGACTCCGTCTCATGCTACCACTAGAGTGAAAGCACCGCCAGCTTTCAAAAGTGACCAAAACATCAGCCAGAAAGCATAGGAGCTGAGAAGTGGTCTGTGGTCACCACCTGCAGAACAACTTCTTTATTGGGGGTGTCTTGCTAATTGCCTATAATTTCCACCTGTTGTCTATTCCATTTGCACAACAGCATGCGAAATTGATTTTCAATCAGTGTTGCTTCCTAAGTGGACAGTTTGATTTCACAGAAGTGTGATTGACTTGAGTTACATTGTGTTGTTTAAGTGTTCCCTTTATTTTTTTGAGCAGTGTATGTATACAGGGATCCGGCCTTTTTCAGTCACATCTCCTGCATGAAGGATAGGGCTGTTGTACATGCGCTGATGATGATGAGGCCTACTTCCTCTACTGAGGGACAGAGCAGTACCGACGCATATTTGCAGCTGATTTTGAATGCAGATGGAAATTTGCATTTATTTTCGAGTGAGCGTTTATGAATCAGGCCCATTCTGCTACCCTATCAAAACCACCTTCTGGTTTTTATTACTGTCATAGGTATCACAATAGACAGAATTATTCAATTTTGACAAACTACTGGCTGCAGAAAAACACATTTTATTGTGACATGAAATTAAAGTCATTAGCTATCTATGTTGAGAAACATACATGTAAATTGTCTGTGATCCGAACTCCTATATCTTTTCAAACGGTATCCTGTCTATAGATCTACACCAGGCATTCCCAACCGCGGCCCTCAAGGCACACCAACAGTGCAGGTTTTAGTGATATCCAGGATTCAGCACAGATGGTTAAATCAAAATAACTGAGGTACTAATTAAGTCACCTGTGTTCAAGCCTGGATATCACTAAAACCTGCACTGTTGGTGTGCCTTGAGGACCGAGGTTGGGAAACACTGATCTACACTAAAAGGTCTACAGTCAATAGGTCTACCACTAATGGTAGACATGCATTAGGTCAAAAGGTCGACATGTAAAAGGTAGACAGTTCAAAAGGTCGACAGGGTCAAAAGAACAACATGGTCAAAAAATCGACATGACAATGGTCAATACACATATAATCGACACACTTTTTTTATTTTGTTCAACTTTTTCATACTTTATCATCCACGTGGACTACGATTGGGAATAGTATGCTGTGCCGAGCACAGCGGTAGCAGAGCGAAGCACCGTGCCCGAAGCATGGCGAGCCAAGCGAGGGGACGTGGTACACTAGTGGGGCTTGTTTGTGGCAGAAAAGTGACAAAACACCCAAAAAACAAACAAAACAGTGTCTACATTTTTTATGTTGACCATTACAATGTCGACATTTTGACTCTGTTGACATTTTAACCCTGTCGACCTAATTATGTTTACCATTAGTAGTAGACCTTTTGACTGTAGATCTTTTTAGAGTAGATCTAATAATCCACACCCTTTTCAAACACATTGACTAACGCTAAACACAGTTGTATTCTGTACTTGACATTAGCACATTTAGCTGGTGGTATAACTGCTGAGCGGTAACAGCTGCTATGGGACCAGTCAGGGGCCTTCAGCTGCTAAGCCTCGGGTACTGTAGCTGTCATCAATGCTCCTCCAAGCCCTGTTTCACTCCCTGGTGCACAGCAGGGAGCCTAATGAGTTGCCTGCTGCTGAGACAGCATGGATTCTGAGGCCGCAGAAGGAATGACCAGGAAAGTTCTAGTTATACCCTTGCTCTCAGCAGTATAGGAGCAGAAGTGTCTACATTAATTTACAGCCCATGTTTGTAATTCACATTATAATGACACTTCAGGACCTTTAGTATCTCCTTTATCTAAAATGTAATTAGTCTTAACTTTGTGGACTTTAAGGACGATACATCAAGTCCTATGGGTGGTGGAAATAAAGTATATTTCACATTATAATGAAGTGCCAGTGACGAATAATAGAATTGAAGGTTTAGTGTGAGTATCACAAGATGCTATGTGATAGTCATCCTCACAGGGCAGTTGATGATCAAGATTCACTGTCGTCCTGTGAAAGAAGTGGGGAGATGAAATGAGGAAGACACTCGAGGGAGATTGAAAAATGACAGTTAGTAACTAGTTGTTTGGTATTTTATCTCTATTCACTTTATCTCTCTCCAAGCTTTGATAAATATCCTCCCTAGAGGAATTGAAAAATGAGAATAAAGGGCAAGGGGTGATTGAACATTTTAATCAAATCTTTAAGACTTCAATAGATTGTGAGGCACTACAATTTCTTGACCCCGTTCACACTACACCGGTTTGCAGTCTTTTTTGTTTTGCCAGCACTTGGAGGTGACATAATTTTCAATTGCCAGTGATCCGGCTCCCCATAGGCTTGCAGCGGGATCCTGGTCAGATGACTGGGTCATCCATTTACATTGCAGTGTTACCTGGGACCTTTTTCTTGGGACCCTTTTCCTCTGAGTCACGGCTCGGGTTGACCTGGCAATAACTCGGGCTATTGCGGCAGTGGAAAAGGGGTATTAGTGGAAAGTTAATAAAAATAATTGCAAATCTGGCATTGCAGCTATATATATATATATATATATATATATATATATATATATACATACTCTGCAAGGAATGGAGGTTAGTTTAGAACAGTCTAAATATGATATCTAAATACTGATATGCCACAGCTTGCGTGGAATTGCCCAATCACACATTGCAGTAATCACAAACATGTCCTATAGAACAATCTGGACAGATGGGCTGAAGCAGAATTAGGAGCAAAATAAAAAAAAATAGGAAGGAATTTGCACTTTCGGCAAAGCCATTTTGTACTACAGGGCAGATAAATGTCAAATGTATGGACATGTTTAGAGTTTGGAAAGCGTATGTCGGACCCCAACTCTAAGTTGCAGTGTAAACATAACGGTTGGAGAAAATAGATGTACTGTGTGGAAATTACCTACTCTTCTGGAAGGCAAAGGAGACTCACGGTTTTTCAGATAGTTCCAAGGACCCCCGACAGAGTGGGTAGATCTCCTGCATTCTGCATACTTCCTAGTGAACTGGGCAGGCGGGGAGATAATACGTGTCCATATGGAGTAGCCAAAGTTACAATTATGCAAATCATGCAATTTTAGCCCCACCCCTTCCCAACAGAACCCATGATTGGGTGGAGCATAACTACGTCAAGAGCCCAGCCCTTCCCAGAGCAGTCAGCTGCATCCACTCTATGGGCTTCTCCCGGAGATGAGATACATAAAGTAGGCAAGTACTCGTATGGTGGAAAATTAGGTGTGAAATGGTAGGAATCTGCAACTGACACCTTTGGAGGAACTGCCACCTCACAAAGGGTAATCAGAAAGAACAGTGTAGTGCTAGCTATTTAGGTATTTTATGTGGAAACTAGTAAAATAATAATGAATAAAAGACATTTAAAAATCAGAAATCTGAACCCATATACTGTACCTATGATAACAGTCATCCAATAAGTGCTTATACTGCAGGCATTCCCAACCACGGTACTCAAGGTACACCAACAGTGCAGGTTTTAGTGATATCCAGGCTTCAGAACAGATGGTTAAATCAAAATAACTGGGGTACTAATTAAGTCACCTGTGTTCAAGCCTGGATATCACTAAAACGTGCACTGTTGGTGTGCCTTGAGGACCGCGGTTGGGAATGCCTGTTATACTGTATTGCATATCGCAATAACAATAATTTAACAGTTAATTGAACACATAACTGTATAAAATGAAAGGAACAAACCAATGATTGCAGTCAGCTGAAGTTGGTGGATAATATTAGGCAGAGATCAAAAGCTAAAGTGATAATGTCTATGGTGAGGAAATATGTAATCTAATGGAACAACATGTTCCTTCAGTAAATAGCTCAAAAAGAGCAACAAAGGTTGGTTCTCATAGCAGACTCATGAGAGTGGATCTGCAATCAGCAGAGATTCTACCAACAACAGAGACCTACGCCCACACAGGGAGAGTGGCTTTTTCACACATCGTGACCTTACCTGCTTTGCACAAGCTACAGTACATAACGGGAGGGACTCAGTGTCCCGTGAAAGGGACCTATTAGTCCCCTATTAGTGAGCTGCTTGAACAGGTCTTCCAGACTCGGTAAGAACCTGGATCTTTGTTGCTATATTTCATCTATTTACCGGAGAGCCACGTTGTCCCGTAAGATGATATTTATACCTCTCCATTGACATTATCACTTTGACGTTTCATCCCTGCCTAATATTATCCATCAACTTCAGTTGATTACATTTATTGGTTTGTTCCTTTGATCCTACAGTTATATCTTCATTTGACTCTTAAGTGATCATGTTATCGCTCTATACAATATATGCATTTATTGGATGACTGCAGTCATAGGTATTTGTTGTTTATCATTACTCTGCCTTTCCTCAAACTCGCATACTCTCTCTTGCCACCTTGCTAATTTACTGTTATGTTCCTTAGCTACTCGTTCTGTCCATTACTTCTTTTACACAGTTATGTGATGCCTGCATCTGATGTCTGCTGCATTAATGACTATACATTGTGCTGTTTAGTATACTTTAACTGTGCACGCTTCTACAACGGTGTATTCCATCCTGCTGCATGTGATGCTGCTATATTTCCACTTGTCTCATATACATATCTTTGTTGACTGCACCATCTTATTGTAAAGTTGTACTATCTGCCTGCATAAAGTCCTGGGGCAACAGAGTACTGTATCAGTGCAGCACATCACGCTCTAAGGGAAAAGGAGCTTCTATAGGTTAAAACCAGTGGCTCTATACAGTGGGTGTATACAATTATGAGGTGCAGTCATCACAGTTTAACATTATGCTAGCTGCTGGACACAGAGCCAGGAGACTTGTTCCCCATGTTCACGGAGGTTGTGGTAGCAGCTGCTGCTACCAAGGAGGCTGCACAGATTACCAAAAGAGGAACAGAGATGGCAGCAGCAATGACAATTGAACTCAATGGCGCCAGCAGCTGTACTGATTAGGAATTCCGTAGATGTTCAAAACATCTCTATCCTTGGTTTGATGCCACTCCTTGGTGCTACTCTGCAATTCAATCTGCCTTTACAATTTGAAGCTATTTCATAATTGTGAGATGACTATGATGGACAAAATGCATGGAGCTGATCAGAAGTCGTCTCTAGCTGCCATGCCTATGCGTTATTGTGAGCTCAACCGGTGTGTTTGTTAAAAACGTGTGGATGAAAGGTAGGCTTCCATCATTTTCTCTCCATACATTGTAGTGTTAGAGGGCCATTGTCACCTGCTTTTTTTTTTAAACCTTCTGCATTATTCCTGCATAGTTAGATTAGATAGCTGTAACATTTTATGTTTTCTAGAGCTAGTACTTGCTGTAGGAATCAATGGGCTGTGCAACTTTCTGCTTGCAAATGCTCAAGCCTCCCGCATTAGTTGCACGGATTCTCGCATTAGTACAGATTGCTAACCACTTTGTATATAACTCAGAATCTACCCCAGAAAGTGTAGACATGGAAGAGAGGGTAAACTGAGACTTGCTCCTGAGAGTTTATAATCTAGAGAGAGAGGAAAAAGGTGATAGCTGGCAATATGTAGAGAAAGTAGCATCAGTTGGGGACGGGTAATATAGGTTATAGCATATGTTACTATGATAAGATGACTTCTCAGAGACCATTTGAAAGAATGAAGGTTGGGAGAGTGTCTGGTCTTACAGGGTAGATTGTTAAATAAGAAGGGAGAAATCTGGGAGATGGCAGTGAAATGTGATTATGATTACCAGAGAGGAAGCAATCCGTAGAGGATAATGATGATCCTCTAAAATCAGCTCCCTTTTGATACAGTACTAAGAAGTGTAGCTGGACACCAGCAGCTAATAGAATGTATCAGCTTTCTCACTGTGCCCCACTGTCATGCAAGGCCATAATAATAACAGAAAATCAAAGACAGCTCTGACATTGATGAATACAGTGAAAGATGGATAAACTCTCAGCAAAACCATCATATAACGTACTTACACCTCTGTTGGAATGTAATGTACTCTTTCTAATATCCCCATGGAGTTATACATCTCTAACTACCCAATGAGTTACACGGAACAGAGCCTTGCCTCCATGACCCTATGATCTGAAAACTGCCAATTAGAAACAAGTGAGAAAAGCCTAAATGGTGTCTTAACACTAATGTACCCTAAAGCAGGTTATGTACTACCCACATCTTTATGGCAGTGCTTTGATTATTGCTTCGATACCTATACCATCAGGAATTGACTCAGGTTAGGAGAAAGCATGGACATCTTAATTGGCTCTTTCTATCTGGATAAATAATTTTATGACAAATAGTATTTTCTTTCATCTTCATGCCTATCAAAGCTGTTCCTGAATTAAAAGGACTAGAGGGAAGATATATCAAGCCTTGGAGAGAGATAAAGTGGAGAAGTTGTACAGAGCATCCAATTAACATCTGTTATTTATCTAGCACGGCCTATGAAGTGACAGTTTGAAGATGATTGGCGGTTAAAGGCAGTTTCTCCATTTTATCTCTCTCAAAGGTTTTATACATCTCACCCTGAATATGCAAATCCACGACACCACAGAGGTGGTCATTCCGAGTTGTTCGCTAGCTGTTTTCGGTCGCTGTGCAGCGATCAGGCCAAAAATCGGCAATTCTGTGCATGCGTATGCGGCGCAATGCGCACCCACAATGTACTTTCACACAAGACGATGCAGTTTCACACAAGGGCTAGCGACACTTTTCAATCGCACTGCTGGCCGCAGAGTGATTGACAGGAAGTGGGTGTTTATGGAGGTAACTGACCGTTTTCGGGGAGTGTGTGTAAAAACGCAGGCGTGTCACATACAAACACAGGCGTGCCTGGGGAAACGCAGGCGTGGCTGGCCGAACGCAGGGCGTGTTCGTGACGTCAAAACAGGAACTAAATAGTCTGAAGTGATCGCAAGCTAGGAGTAGGTCTCGAGCTGCTCAGAAACTGCTCAATCTTTTTTTGTAGCAGCGCTGCGATCCTTTCATTCGCACTTCTGCTAAGCTAAGATACACTCCCAGAGGGCGACGGCTTAGCGTTTGCACGGCTGCTAAAAGCAGCTAGCGAGCGAACAACTCGGAATGAGAGCCAGAGTTCTATGATGCACATACAGTATAGATCATAGATGTTCCTGAATTAATCTCACAGAAACACAAAGGTGGAAACCAACACAGATCATTTGTTATGCAACACCCCTGCATTTCTTTAATGTGCCATCTGGAATCCGTGCTTATTATTTTGGATGATCTATTAATATCATAGATATAGTTTGCATAAGAAAAAGGCATGTCTCAAGTCAGCATGTGGAAAGAGTGGAGGTCAGCACCATATATTTTGTTCCCGATGAGTGACCCATATATCAAGTACAAACATTTTATTTTAAGATAGTTTGCAGACACACAACCTTTTTCCACCCCGGACATAGTTTGGACAGTTATTGACAAATGGTCCATATGTTGGATAGATAAATTACATTTTAGAGTAGCTTACAAAGCACAAGTCATTTCAAGATGGGAAAATACAACTAGTTCAGAATAAACTGATATACAGCAAATATATAACTGTTTACTGTAAATGAAATTTTGCAGGTGCATCTATAATGGTCTTGGATGATTTAAAATGTTGGTTCAATGACAAGTACAGTCGCTGCTGAAGTCTAGCATTGTACAAATACTCAGAAGTGTTCTACTCGCTGCACAGCAGGCTCTAATGGGATCCCCGGGGGGGTCTCACTATGGAAACTTAGCAGATGTCCATCACAGCAGATATGCATTACTAGTGGTGAGCTGCAGAACCTCCGTCTCGTAGATTCACACAGCCATCATTGGCCTGTCTTCTCTAGTCTACACCCATCTTAGCATCCATTTAATACAAGTAATACTTTACATTTACCATATCTTTAATACCTTTAGCAAGATAAAGCGGACTTGTAATAAGTATAATAGAATACTCCAGCATTCTCATAGCTCCACTGGAAACTGAGCTGGACTGTCAGCCTGGAGAGCTCACTCCAGGATCTGTTTGAAATTCTGGTGTGGGGCAACCTTTGACCCATGAGCCCATGTACATAGCATCCTGCACCCGTTAAGTATGCCACAGTATAGGTTCCACACTACAGCGATATGGCTGTGTTTTCAAAATCAACCTTTTTTGTTACATTTTAGCCAAAATTAATGTCGACATTCAAAACATATCGACATTAGTCTGAATGTCAACAAACTGACTGCATACTGATTCTGACACTTTGCACATGGTGACAATGGCTAAACACAAAATATGGGTCCACTTTTAATCCCAAACAGAACCTATACTACTGTATCCAGGCTTGGACTGGCCCACAGAGGTACAGGAGAAATCACCGGTGGGCCCCACTGCCTGGGGGCCCACCTCCTGCTCTAAGGATCAGGTTCCAGACTGTGCACTTGAATTATACATTATACATATGTTACCTTATACTGGACTATGGTGTATTTTCTACAGTACATTGCCGTTATTAATCTGTTATTAATCTAGTACATTATCATGCATGCAGCAGCTGAATTTACTGTATATATTTATGAAGGGGTCCAGAAGTTGCACTCTCTAATGGTTAGTCAAACCAATGAGGCAGCAGGCCACACACCCCTGCAGACTGGTCACACTCATAACATGGGCACCTACCACTGCATTCCCCCGGTAGGCCCTACATGCCCCAGTCCGACACTGACTGTATCTACCCTTTTTGTGCAATATAGTAGAAGGTTTTATGCATGAGTGTCTCCCAATGAAATTACATATATATATTAACAAATAATATCTGTATTATTTAAATAGTTTTCATTGGAAATTTCATGTTCCTGGGTTTCCCATTTTTAACTAAATTTTAAAGAGTGTAATTCAATTTGAAAGTATGGGTCACTGAGATGTTACCATTTAGTACAGTAGGAAATCTGTGCTCAATGTCCTGCTCAACTCTGTGAATGAAAAGTTTAGTTGGAGAGGTCCAGGGCAGCAAACCGAATTGCCCCCAAGAGTGTGCCGCAGCTGAAGAAATTTAGTAGATGCTGTTTTTGAAACACTGAACTAAATTTTGTTTTCTGTAAGGGCTATAAATACATCTTGGCCATAAAGATGGCTGAGGAAAATCATTTCATTAGATATTATCTGACTTGTACAGTACATTTGGATAATAACATAGAGTCGCTTCATCAGCTTTCACTATCTCCAAAATGTAATATTTTCATCCTGTTTGTATTGTTCCAAAAAGGCTCATCCTGATCAACACCTGCTCAGTCTAATAATGTATGTATTACACCCCAGATATGGAATTATTGAACAATAAAAGGGACCACAGAATGGATTTCAGTCTGCAATCGGAGGGTTATAAAAAGTGCAATCAAATGATGCCTATGTACATTATATTTCTCAAATTAATACTTCCTTTTAAATAATTTTTATACTTGCTTGCTTGATAAAGTTTCTGATAAACAAGTTAATTATTTTGCTAGAATGAAATAAAGGTTAATAATAATGGTCCGGATTCACAGATGGGGGCTAACGCAACCGTGACTGCATCAGTTTACACAATGCGACTGCAAATTTATGCCAGTGTCACAGCCAATGGAATTCATACCAGCTGTGTCTTTAATCTGCTCTGCGTAAAAAGTCGCACTATCAGCACCAACTGACGCACATCAGTCGCACTATTGAACATTAGAGCAGCCCCAAGGTTGCTCAGACTGGCCACCTGAATATTGCCGCAGCTGTCAGTGCAGCAGCGAAGAAAATTGCAGTCACTGACCTAGGCAACCATGTGTCAAAATAGCCACCTTCCTTGTTACCACCCAGAAACACCCAATCAAATTCCCCTTCTCCGCATCCAAGTTCTCATTGTGTCCCCCGTCGGTTATCTTAAGGACACATGCGCACTGCGACCCATATGCATGCGCCAACTTAAAACATTGGCCATTTGCATCCGACATCGGTGCTGCCTCTGAATCACGCCCATTGAATCAAACCATTAAGTGAGTAGGTCCAATTAAGCATTTGCCATCCACCGGCCTTTTATACCCAGATCTTATCTTTCCCCATCAAGTGTTCTGTTCATGATAACTGTTTCTGAGATAGTTTTTTCCTCTTTAAATAACTATTATGTGTATCCATTAGATAAGACATCTGATCATTGTAACCATAGCATATGTGTGATGGATGAAAATGAAGAGATCTTGCAAAAAATGATGACTCTGACATCAAAGACAATGCCAAGTATAAAGCTGAAAGAGAAATACAGGATCATCAAGGACCTGGGAGCCGGCACTTACGGACGTGTGTTACTGGTTGAACAGAAGATAAAAGGTAAGATACAGGCAAAATTTTATCTATATAAAACCATCATGTCAGATTTTGTTCATTGACTAAATTTTGGGTGTAGTAGAATTGTGAGATTTATATGTACTGTACTGGTTGTATGATTTGTATGTACAGTAGGTTGTGAACAAAACAAGTAAGACTGTAGTCTTTAATAATCCATTATGTAACCATGTGCTGCTTGTACAGCCAGTACACAGAGTGGCACTAAGTTACCAGTGTCTGAAGTTGTACAGGTGGAATACAGACTTTTATTTTTTTTGTTCACTTAATTCAACTGTTACCACTTAACAAACGTTCTCCCCCGCATTATTCCAAAGTGCCCTATAAACGTTTGCTTGGGTTCACTTCTGGTGATGGAGAAGGCCGTGTGTTGTGAGAACAGGGTGCCATAAAAATAAGGGTTAATCCCTCTTGGTATCCCCTCTGACCTCTACCAGGGTTCCACCGAAGGCAAGGTATATTACAATGTATAATAGATGTTTTGAAAGTACAGTACTATACTTTAAGTTCTATTGTAATTTTTCAGGTGTTGCCGGGTCAGCTTTCTCTGAGCATTAGGTAAATCACCTTGTCCCCTAAAATAAGAAACTTTACAGTCACTTTTGCTCCTCAAAGCACCCAGGTGATCAGAAACTTTGTGAGACTTGTACCAGAAGTCACCTATTTACAGGAATGGACTGGGGCTTTGGAGCAGCCTAGGAGCACGTCACTGTGCATGCACTGGGGGCGGGGGGCATCAATTGCTCACAGGGGCGTGTCATGAGCTACTCCTGAAGTGCAAAGACATCGCCACTGTGCGATGCCTTTGCACTTCTGCGTGAGGGTCGGCACTAACATGCGGGGCGGGCTAGCCCTGTGCAGGGCGTCTCCCCGCATGTCAGGGAACATGATCGTAGCTGTGCTAAGTTTAGCACAGCTACGATCAACTCGGAATGACCCCCAAAGTTAGGATCTGATTGGATGGTACTTTATCTCTCTCCAAAGTTTGATACAGTACATCTCCGTCTTGATCGTTATCAGATACAATGGGGTATATTTACTAAGCTCCCGATTTTGACCGAGATGCCGTTTTTTCTTCAAAGTGTCATCTCGGTTAATCTCGGTCATTTACTAAACACTAATCACGGCAGTGATGAGGGCATTCGTAATTTTTTGCTAGTTCAGGTAAAAAATTACGAATGAATACACCATCGGTCAAATTACGCCTGTTTAGATATGAATCTCGGTCATTTACTAAGAAGTGCAAAGCAAAAAAACACAAAACACTGCCGTGAAAAATTACAACTCGTAAAAAAGTCCTAAAAAAAACAGACCTGCTTTTTTTTTCCGTGATTTGAGATGCATGCAGGGATCCATGAGATCCGTGCATGTATATCAGTGGGAAGGGGTGGGAAAGTGCTTATTTTTGCCAAAAAAATTGCGTGGGGTCCCCCCTCCTAAGCATAACCAGCCTCGGGCTCTTTGAGCCGATCCTGGTTGCAGAAATATGGGGAAAAAAATGACAGGGGTTCCCCCATATTTAAGCAACCAGCATCGGGCTCTGCGCCTGGTCCTGGTCCCAAAAATACGGGGGACAAAAAGAGTAGGGGTCCCCCGTATTTTTAAAACCAGCACCGGGCTCCACTAGCTGGACAGATAATGCCACAGCCGGGGGTCACTTTTATACAGCGCCCTGCGGCCGTGGCATCAAAAATCCAACTAGTCACCCCTGGCCGGGGTACCCTGGGGGAGTGGGGACCCCTTCAATCAAGGGGTCCCCCCCCCCCCAGCCACCCAAGGGCCAGGGGTGAAGCCCGAGGCTGTCCCACCCCATCCAATGGGCTGCGGATGGGGAGGCTGATAGCCATTTGTGATAATGAAAAGATATTGTTTTTAGTAGCAGTACTACAAGTCCCAGCAAGCCTCCCCCGCATGCTGGTACTTGGAGAACCACAAGTACCAGCATGCGGCGGAAAAACGGGCCCGCTGGTACCTGTAGTACTACCACTAAAAAAATACCCAAAAAAACACAAGACACACACACCGTGAAAGTATAATTTTATTACATACATACACACATACATACATACTTACCTTATGTTCTCACGCAGGTCGGTCCTCTTCTCCAGTAGAATCCAAGGGCTACCTGTTGAAGAAATTCTACTCACCAGATCCATGGGTCCAGGCTCCTCGGCAAATCCAGGGTTAATCCACGTACTTGAATAAATAAAAAAAAACGGTGTCCCGACCACGAACTGAAAGGGGACCCATGTTTGCACATGGGTCACCTTCCCACGAATGCCAGAAACCCACTTTGACTTCTGTCTAAGTGGGTTTCTTCAGCCAATCAGGGAGTGCCACGTTGTAGCACTCTCCTGATCAGCTGTGTGCTGCTCTCCTCACTGACAGGCGGCACACGGCAGTGTTACAATGTAGCGCCTATGCGCTCCATTGTAACCAATGCTGGGAACTTTCTGCTCAGCGGTGACGTCACTTTAGGTCAACCGCAGGGCAGAAAGTTCCCATCATTGGTTACAATGTAGCGCATAGGCGCTACATTGTAACACTGCCGTGTGCTGCCTGTCAGTGAGGACAGGAGCACACAGCTGATCAGGAGAGTGCTACAACGTGGCACTCCCTGATTGGCTGAAGAAACCCACTTAGTCAGAAGGCAAAGTGGGTTTCTGGCATTCGTGGAAAGGTGACCCATGTGCAAACATGGGTCACCTTTCAGTTCGAGGTCGGGCAACCGTTTTTTTGTTTTATTCAAGTACGTGGATTATCCCTGGATTTGCCGAGGAGCCTGGACCACTGGATCTGGTGAGTAGAATTTCTTCAACAGGTAGCCCTTGGATTCTACTGGAGAAGAGGACCGACCTGCGTGAGAACATAAGGTAAGTATGTATGTATGTGTGTATGTATGTAATAAAATTATACTTTCACGGTGTGTGTGTCTTGTGTTTTTTTGGGTATTTTTTTAGTGGTAGTACTACAGGTACCAGCGGGCCCGTTTTTCCGCCGCATGCTGGTACTTGTGGTTCTCCAAGTACCAGCATGCGGGGGAGGCTTGCTGGGACTTGTAGTACTGCTACTAAAAACAATATCTTTTCATTATCACAAATGGCTATCAGCCTCCCCATCCGCAGCCCATTGGATGGGGGGGGACAGCCTCGGGCTTCACCCCTGGCCCTTGGGTGGCTGGGGGGGGGGACCCCTTGATTGAAGGGGTCCCCACTCCCCCAGGGTACCCCGGCCAGGGGTGACTAGTTGGATTTTTGATGCCACGGCCGCAGGGCACTGTATAAAAGTGACCCCCGGCTGTGGCATTATCTGTCCAGCTAGTGGAGCCCGGTGCTGGTTTTAAAAATACGGGGGACCCCTACTCTTTTTGTCCCCCGTATTTTTGGAACCAGGACCAGGCGCAGAGCCCGATGCTGGTTGCTTAAATATGGGGGAACCCCTGTCAATTTTGTCCCCATATTTCTGCAACCAGGATCGGCTCAAAGAGCCCGAGGCTGGTTATGCTTAGGAGGGGGGACCCCACGCATTTTTTTTTGGGGATTTTACATTGTTTAATTAAAAAAAAAAAAAAATAAGAACCCCAGCACGGATCACACAGATCCGGCCGAGATTGATTGTAAAAAAAAACGGCAGTGTTTTGCTAATCACTGCCGTAAAAATAGGTAAAAAAAAACGAATGACATCGACATCGGAAGAAAAGAAAAACCCGAATACGACAGCTTAGTAAATCCATCGTAATCAATTCAAAAAGTTGCAGTTTTACACTGTCGATGTCATTCGTGATTGAACTTTGACCTTTTTTCGGAAATTACGAATCTTAGTAAATTTACCCCAATGCCTCCAAGAGTAAAGGTTTATGCTTTATCTGAACCTAAAGCAAAGATTTCAGTAATATAGAGAGGACAATCTTCAATGTGGTTTTATCTGTCCTTCCATTTCTGTCCAATTCCGTTCTGTTGTGGGTAAGTTTGAGCACAGTTTGTCAAACGATTTTACCTCATCAAGTGACACTACAGTTGTTAGATCTCCCATGGCACTGACGTGTATAAATAGGCTCAACATTCTTTTAGTGTTATCTGAGGCGTGACAGGAATAAAACTTGTTTGATCGGGAGAAATTACATTTGATGAACAGTGGCCTGAAAGGGGTAGCTATGAAAGAGTCAGTTTTGATATAAGTGATATTGATTGCCATAGGTCTATAGTTACAACCAGAGGGTGGATCCTTATCAGGCTTGGGTATATTATGCACACTTTAAACATTATCCTAGGAACAAGTGCGTAGCTACCATAGGTGCAGGCAGTGCAGCTGCTATGGGGCCCAGAGCTGAGAGGGGCCCACCTTCACTGTCAAAGTTACATGTGTGTTATATACATTTTTTGCCAATGGGGGTACCTTAGAAGCCTTTCAAACTTTTTCCTTCGGGGCCTGCAAATATCTAGGTATGCCCCTGCACTTGCTCATTGTAGTGTGGTATAAAATGAACTGGAGGGCATTTTGATGTTAAGTAAGATTAACCTGGGCACTGTAATGAGGCACAATATGAATGGGGAGCACTATATATCATAATGTAAATTGGGGGTACTGTGCGGCATAATGTGTACTGGCTGCTCTGCAATGTGACATAGGGTGATCTTAAGCACTAAAAGAAACTAGGGCACTACTATGGGGCATAACATTAAATATGGCTTTATTATGGTTCAGAAAATGAACTAGGGTACTAGTTTTTAGGGCATAAAATTAACAACTGCTGCAGAGAAGTGTCTCTCTAGAAGCACTGGGACGGGGGCCCCTCAAAATGTTGCTATGGGGCCCACTGAGTTCTGGCTACGCCCCTAGGAAATAACTTGCAATGTTTTCTTTGGTCATTGTAGATTTTGCATGGTAATCTATTAAACAAATAACTGAAATGTGTAATGCAAATGTTTAAAATAATAATTTCCTAGTGGTTTATGTAGCTTAAGTTTGCCAATAGATTAAGAGATATCTTGTGGATTCCATGGGAATTCCAGGGTCTCTCTACTACAATATATTTTCTTAAATTTCAGGGCGGCTACATAACAATATACAGTTTCAGAAGTGGGTGAAAGAGAATCACCGTCTTCTTTGAGGCTACACAGTGTTTCATAGTACTTTGAAAAAAAAATATTATGAACTGTTAGAATTGGATTACAGATTTCCCTCCCAGATTTATCTAGAACATGCTGTACTTTATAATGGGTGCTGTCATTATGCTGCAATAATTCTTATTGGCTAATAGTCTGTCAGCTCCATTACCAGTTTCATAATATTCAAATTAAGCCGTTTGCATCGCTGCTACTTTTGAGATTTCAATGATATTGAATAATACCTTATGGCATTTACTATTTGAATACAAACTTTGTGGCCTATTTATCAAAGAGTTTTAGCTATTTAAAACTCTTTGCATATGATAAATGGTGCTCCAGCCAATCAGCTTCCAACTGTAATTTTTCAAACACATGACAGATATGAGCTGATTGGCTGGAGCACATAATTCAGCCCCTTCCCCATTCGCGATTTGTGGGTCCACTGGCAGGGAGCTAAAATGATGTGATTTTCACCATTTAGCCACACTTTGCGAGCCCACGATCCCTTGTATTATCTCCCCATTCTGCCCACTTCACTAGCATGTGGGCAGGGTGTGGGACATACACCCACTGTTCCAGGGGTGCAGGGGACTACTAGAAAAATCATGAGTCTCCCCCAGCTTCCAGGAATGTAGACCAGTATGCATAGGGAGTGCTTTTCAGGTCTACATTGCTGTATGTATTTACATTCCAGTGATTTAGAGGCTGAAAATTCAAGCCACATACAATGTGTGATTTTGTGAAAAATAGTATGTTAAGTATAACAGGAAAGGGCAGGGCTGGGCTGGAGTGAACCGGAATATGTCTAGTCCATATTACTAGCAATACAGTATCCATGCAGGAAATGTTTCAATGAATGATGATATTCAACAGTGCTACTGAACAGAGTCAGTCATTAATAACATTCATTAAGGAAACCACTAGCATTGGCGAATTAGGATACCAGTAGTGTGGAATGCCTCTGTGCATCAGTGCCACATTAAAAGTCACACTCTTAACTAATATCACTGGTTGGGGAAGTCTTAAAGAGGGCAGTAGATTTAATTAAACCTACATGCACATACTTTGAAAGGAATAAATACTGATGAAAGGACATGGATGAGAAGGGAAAACTATAACTTGATGAATACACACTCTGAATATAATAAACCCATTTCAGTTATGAAAGATGATGACGACTTTGGTGATTGAGGCAATAATGGGCGATTATCCAGAAAGTGAGCATAAAGTCCCGTGCATCACATGCTTTTAATTTTTTTCCCTTTTCAGCTGAGCTTAAGAAACTGTTCTTATATGAAAACTGAATTGCTTAGTAGCAATGCCTTACCCTATAACTTAAGACCCACTAAAATCTTGATATTATGGCGAAGTATGTTGTTTGAATTTGTGTAGCTGTTCCCTTCAACCACGGAGAATCGCCCTAATGAAGAGTAATAATGAGTCTCTTGATATTCAAGACAATGAAGAATATAACTCTTACTCCGATTAAGGGTGGCACTTGATATACCGGCAGTCGGGATCCCAGTGCTCAGCATACCGGTGCCAGGATCCCGACCGCTGGTATAACGACAACTATTCTCCCTCTTGGGGTGTCCACGACACCCCTGGATGGAGAATAAATAGCGTGGCGTGCTTAGCGTGCCATCGTGTCCGCAGCGTGGTGAGCGCGGCAAGCATGCAAGGGGCTCTTTTGCACTCACCCCACTGCCGGCATTCTGGCGGTCGGGATCCCGGCGCAGGTATGCTGGGCGCCAGGATCCTGACAGCCGGCCAAACATAGTACATCCCCGATGAAGAAGAAGACCATTATAATGGGAACTGTAGTGCTTATAAATTACATGGAAAGATTAAGGCAATGATGTGGGTAATAACCACTTAACTGGCATGGTCAGACGAGGAGATCCGTTCTGCAGATGTGCATAATATAATGTTTAAATATTTTAAGAAATACTTTTAAAACTTTATTAAATACAATAAATTTAAAAAAAAACAATGTTATTAATGGTTTTGAAGCGAAAATCGTCAGTTAAATGGTTAAACAAAAATAAACATGCATACAGGTAGGTGCAAAGGATGATGGGTTAAGTAGTCCTGGTAGTGTGGGGAAATTTAAGCCCAAGCATCAGGCAGAAAAAAAGTCCACAGTAATGGTGTTTATAAACGTGTACAGTGTTGTGTGGTATATAGCGAGTTACCCACCCTTGCCATAAGCATGGACCAGTTTTGGAATTCTGGAAGACTAGTTAAACTGAAATAAAATGTCTAAAAGGTTCTTGTGTCACACAAGGCTGAAATGTAATAATACAGTATTATCAACAAAAATAGCAGCATCACTTACAACACTGGAAATGGAACAAGATATTCTATAAACAATTGGAATTATTCCAGACTCCCTCTGGATAGGACCTGGACTTCCAATAGATAAGACCTGGACTCCCCCTGCAACACTGTACAGGACCTGAACTGCCTCTACAACTCTGTACAGGACCTGGACTCCCTCTGCAACACTGTACAGGACCTGGACTCCCTCTGCAACTCTGTACAGGACCTGGACTCCCTCTGCAACTCTGTACAGGACCTGGACTCCCTCTGCAACACTGTACAGGACCTGGACTCCCTCTGCAATACTGTACAGGACCTGGACTCCCTCTGCAACACTGTACAGGACCTGGACTCCCTCTGCAACTCTGTACAGGACCTGGACTCCCTCTGCAACACTGTACAGGACCTGGACTCCCTCTGCAACTCTGTACAGGACCTGGACTCCCTCTGCAACACTGTACAGGACCTGGACTCCCTCTGCAACACTGTACAGGACCTGGACTCCCTCTGCAACTCTGTACAGGACCTGGACTCCCTCTGCAACACTGTACAGGACCTGGACTCCCTCTGCAACACTGTACAGGACCTGGACTCCCTCTGCAACACTGTACAGGACCTGGACTCCCTCGATAACTCTGTATAGGACCTGGACTACCTCTATAACTCTATATAGGACCTGGACTCCCTCTGCAACTCTGAAATAACCTGGACTTCCATTGCTTTTCTGGAATGGACCCGGATTCCCTCTGCAAAACTGTACATGACCTGGACACTCTCTGTATCTTTTCAAGGACCTGGACTCCCTCTGCAACTTTTAACTTGACCTGGACCCTTCAGATTGACAGCTCTTTGAAAATATTGGCAACATTTTCTGTAATTAGCAGCTATTTCTGTCTAACCTGCAGCTTTCTCTGTAAGACTTGTGACTCTTGTGAAGAGATCTGCAAGCATACACACTGTACTGTACTGTACATGTACACACAAGTTTAAGTGGGAAATTAGTTCGGGCATGTAAATTCAATGCGAGCAGCCATAGACCTGGGGAGAACTTCCTAAGACCCCAGAAGCTTTATGGATTTGGAAAGTGTGAAATTAATTTTAGGTGCATTTTGTAACACTTATGCCATCAACTGAGACTGAAATGGACACTCAAAGAGACAAATAGTTATAGTCAACAACATCCTGAGGAAGTGTATAAAGATTAGCATAACACAAGATCACTAATTACTGGCATGGATGTTAGCAATGAGTTTTGTACCTTACACTCTGCTTGCATCTAATAAATCAGCAATATATAATTAACTCATCTGGTGCAGCTCTTGGATATTCAGTTTGTATTGTTATGCAGATCCAAAAACACTAATGGTCAGCTCAAATTACTGCTTGAGGACCAGAAACCAAAAATGTTGCAATCAAGTCAATATTAAAGTTTGAACCTTTACCTTAGTTACATATTTATAGTAGAACAGGTGCAGACCAACATCTCACATCCCTGTAAAAAAAAGTATTCCAGTTTAAGACTAATTCAGTGCCAAGGAAATTGGAAGAAGCAGGAGTCATGTAGCAGCAGTGCAGACAGATTTATGCTGTGATAATTCCACAATCACAGGAGGGATTTTTATTTAATAAATTGAACCTCTAGAAGACAAGTCACTTTCATCACAACATAAAGCTCAAATAAGCTCCGAACACCTTAGTAGGTCCAAAGAATGAATGTCACGGGAAGTAGGAGAACTACAAAAGTCAAAGCAAATCGCTAGTGCCAATATTCTCATTTATATCACCAGAGTAACGCTATAAAATATTGTAAAGAGACCACAGGCATTGTCTGATAATTGAGTCCACTAATGATATCAGTCTTGAGTGGTCCTCTTCAAATAATTTTTTACATTGTGACCTTCCTCGTATTTTTTTACATAAATAAGAAGTTGGGAGGGAGTCAAATGTCAGGTGATTAAAAAACCATTCCTTCAAGAGTGTGACAATAACTTATAGGGCACCTACCTGTAATAGGTACCCTATGTTCCTATGTGTCTTTAGGCATATACAGACAACCTCCGTTGCTGGAAAGTGCGTAGCTACCTTAGGTGCAGGGAGTGCATCTGCTATGGGGCCCAGAGCTGAGTGGGGCCCTCCTTCCCTGTCAAAGTTACATGTGTTATATACTATTGGGTGGTACATAAGGGCCCTTACACGGTATGTCATAATGTGACTTGGGGGTACTGTGTTGCACAATCTGTACTGGGAGTCCTACAATGTGACATAGCGTGAACTAGGGCACCACTAAGGTTCATTAAATAAACTAGGGCACTAATATAGGGCATAACATTAAATAAGACACTACTGTTGAATAGAAAATGAGCTAGGGCACTATTAGAGGGCATAAAATTAACAGCTGCTGTGGAGAGGTGTCTCTCTAGAAGCATTAGGATAGGGGCCCCTTCAAAATGTTGCTATGGGGCCCACAAAGTTCTAGCTACGCCCTTGGTTGATGGCCTTTACTTATATGCCCCACTTCTGCAAACATAGGTAAATCTACTCTGGTTTCTTTTAAGGGGTTTGAATTCCACCTCAAATATAGAATTAGATGCCTCAGGAGAATCATACCATGTAACAGAGCAGTATACAAACAATGGTGAAAATAGGATTTTGATAACTTACTGGTAAATCCTTTTCTCCTAGTCCGTAGAGGATGCTGGGGATGACATCAAGACCATGGGGTATAGACGGGATCCGCAGGAGACATGGGCACTCTAAAGACTTTTCATTGGGTGTGAACTGGCTCCTCCCTCTATGCCCCTCCTCCAGACCTCAGTTGTAGGAACTGTGCCCAGGGAGACTGACATTTCGAGGAAGGAATTACTTAACTAGTGGTGAGCTATCTACCAACTCTCACCCTCAACCATGCCGCACTCATGGCATTCAACATAACACATGCCAACAGGCATGAACCAAATGCAGCAACATGCTGAAACCAAGATAACACAACTTGTGTAATTCTAATAACTAAACTGCAGGTAAAGTACGCACTGGGACGGATTTACCGGTAGGTTATCAAAATCCTATTTTCTTATACGTCCTAGAGGATGCTGGGGACAACATCAAGACCATGGGGTCTATACCAAAGCTCCAGTATGGGCGGGAGAGTGCGGATGACCCTGCAGCACCGATTGACCAAACTTGAGGTCCTCATCGGCCAAGGTGTCAAACTTGTAGAACTTAGCAAATGTGTTTGACCCTGACCAAGTAGCTGCTCAGCAAAGTTGTAATGCCAAGACCCCCCCGGGCAGCCGCCCAGGATGAGCCCACCTTCCTAGTGGAGTGGGCCTTTACCAACGTCGGTAACGGCAATCCAGCCGTAGTATGAGCTTGCTGAACTACTGGCACTACAATAGGTTGGTTTATGTGGAAAGATGAAGAAAATGTTGACGAGTCCTCAACTCTGCCCTATCTTCATGGAAGATCAAGTAAGGGCTCTTGTGAGACAAGGCCCCCAATTCAGACACCCGCCTTGCGGATGCCAAAGCCAAGAGCATCACCACTTTCCAAGTGAGAAATTTCAGCTCTATCTTTTGTAGAGGCTCAAACCAATCCGATTGAAGGAACCGCATGACCACGTTAAGGTCCCATGGAGGCTGGATGTGCAGAACCCCTTTCACAAAGGTCTGAACCTCTGGAAGAGAGGCCAATTGTTTCTGGAAGAACACTGACAAGGCCGAAATCTGGACCTTGATTGATGCCAATCGGAGGTCCGCCTCCACACCATCCTGTAAAAAATGGAGAAAACGTCCTAAGTGAAACTCTTCCGTAGGAGCTTTCTTGGATTCACACCAAGATACATATTTTCTCCAAATACGGTGGTAATGTTTCGACGTTACTCCCTTTCTGGCCTGAATAAGGGTGGGGATGACCTCCTCGATAATACCCTTCCTGGCTAGGATACGGCGCTCAACAGCCATGCCATCAAACGTAGTCGCGGTAAGTCTTGGTACACACATGGCCCCTGCTGCAGCAGGTCCTCTCGAGGAGGAAGAGGCCGAGCATCTCCTATGAGTAACTGCTGAAGATCTGGGTACCAAGCCCTCCTTGGCCAGTCTGGGGCAATGAAGATTGCTCGAACCCTTGTTTTTCTTATGATCCTGAGTACTTTTGGGATCAGCGGAAGTGGAGGGAAGACATACACTGACGGAAACACCCACTGGGTCACCAGTGCATCCGCTGCTACTGCTTGAGGGTCTCTCGACCTGGAACAGTATCTCTGAAGCTTCTTGTTGAGACGAGACGCCATCATGTCTATTTGAGGAACTCCCCAAAGACTTGTCACCTCTGCGAAGACTTCTTGGTGGAGGCCCCACTCTCCTGGATGGAGATCATGTCTGCTGAGGAAGTCTGCTTCCCAGTTGTCTACTCCCAGAATGAAATTGCCGACAGAGTTTGCAGATGTTTTTATGCCCAGCGGAGGATTTTTGTAGCCTCTGCCATTGCCGCTCTGCTTTTCGTTCTGCCCTGCCTATTTATGTATGCGACTGCTGTTACATTGTCCGCCTGGATCTGCACGGAACGGTCTTGAAGAAGATGTACCGCTTGTTGAAGGCTGTTGTAAATGGCTCTTAGCTCCAGAACGTTTATGTGAAGGCAGGCTTCCTGTTGTGACCAACGTCCCTGGAAGTTTTCTCCCTGAGAGACTGCTCCCCAGCCTCGGAGACTTGCATCCTTGGCTACCAGGACCCAGTCCTGAATCCCGAACCTGCGTCCCTCTAGTAGGTGACAGCTGTGTAAGCACCACAGGAGCGAAATCCTGGTTTTTGACGACAGGATTATCTTTCTGTGCATGTGTAGGTGTGACCCCACTTGTCCAACAGGTCCCACTGGAATACTCTGGCATGGAACCTGCCAAACTGTATGGCCTCGTAGGCCGCCACCATCTTCCCCAACAACCGAATGCACTTATGGATCGACACACTGGATGGTTTCAATATCTGTTTTACCATTTTCTGGATTTCCAGAGCCTTTTCCAGCGGAAGAAATACTCTCTGAACTTCTGTGTCCAGAATCATCCCGAGGAAAGACAACCTTGTCGTCGGTTCCAACTGTGACTTTGGGTAATTTTATTTATGATCCACCCGTGTTGTTGGAGTATTGACAGAGAGAGTGATATGTTTTGTAACAACAGTTCCCTGGATCTCGCCTTTATCAGGAGGTCATCCAGATAAGGAATTATATTGACTCCTTTCTGACGTAGGAGAACCATCATCTCCGCAATCACCTTGGGGAATACCCTCGGTGCCGTGGAGAGACCGAAAGATAACGTCTGAAATTGGTAATGGCAATCCTGAACCGCGAATCTCAGATAAGCCTGGTGAGGAGGATAAATGGGAACATGCAGGTAAGCATCCTTTATGTCCACCGACACCAAGTAGTCCCCCTCCTCCAGACTGGCAATCACTGCCTGAAGTGATTCCATCTTGAACTTGAACCTTTTTAGGTAACAATTTAGATCCTTTAGATTTAGGATCAGTCTGACTGAGCCGTCCGGCTTCGGAACCACAAAGAGGCTTGAATAAAAACCCCTCCCTTGTTGTGACAACGGTACCAGGACTATGACCTGGTCTTGACATAATTTTTGGATTGCCGCTGTTACTGCTTCTCTTTCTGACGGAGAAACTGGCAAGGTCGATTTGAAAAATCGGCATGGGGGAACATCTTGAAACTCCAGCTGGTACCCCTAGGATACTATTTGCAACACCCAGGGAACCAGGCCAGACAGAATCCAATCCTGGCTGAAGAGTCTGAGACGTGCCCCCACCCGAGCGGCCTCCCGCAAGGGAGCTCCAGCGTCATTCTGGGGATTTGGCAGAAGTAGAGGTAGACTTCTGCTCTTGGGAACCTGGAGCCGCTGTGGGCTTCTTTCCCCTTCCCCTACCTGCAAAGAAGGGGGAACTTCTCGTCTTTTTGTATTTATTGGGCTGAAAGGACTGCATTTGCGGGTGATAGGTCTTTTTTGCCGGTGCAGGCACAGAGGGCAAAAATGTCGACTTACCTGTGGTAGCTGCCGAGACTAACGCATCCAGGCCATCGCCAAATAAGGCCTCACTTTTATATGGGAGAGCCTCCATGTTTGTTTTGGAATCTGCATCCACGTTCCACTGGCGAATCCACAACGCCCGCCTAGCCGATACTGCCATG
This sequence comes from Pseudophryne corroboree, assembly GCF_028390025.1. Lineage (NCBI taxonomy): Eukaryota > Metazoa > Chordata > Amphibia > Anura > Myobatrachidae > Pseudophryne > Pseudophryne corroboree. The sequence continues at coordinate 100,714,574 of NC_086453.1, read as the reverse complement.
GTAGCGGCCTGTGAACTCAAGAGTCCAATATCCTTCACTGCTTCCAGCATGTAGGCGGCAGCTTCCTTGATATTCCCTAACTTAAGAAGTATCTCATCTTTATCAATCATGTCAATTTCTGATGACACGCTTTCTGACCATTTTTCAATAGCGCGACTCACCCATGCGCAGGCAATAGTGGGCCTAATCTGTGTACCATTGGTAACATAAATGGATTTAAATGTCGTTTCCATTTTGCGGTCTGCCGGCTCTTTAAGAGAAGCCGTGCCAGGAACAGGGAGAATTACCTTCTTTTTCAACCTGGAAAGTGCACTGTCTAACACAGGGGGTGACTCCCACTTTTTCCTGTCCTCAGCCGGGAAAGGGTAAGCTTTGTGAATCCTTTTGGGAATACGAAATCTTTTATCAGGATTCACCCACATCCCTTCAAACAGAGCATTTAGTTTGTATGAAGGCGGGAACGTGACCTTGGACTTCTTTTACTTACATAAATACGCCTTCTCCTGAGGTACAGGAGTGGTTTCTGTAACCTCCAACACGTCCCTTATAGCCACAATCATATATTGTATATTTTTTGCCAATTTATGATCTATCTATCTGGATTCACTATCGTCGACCCAAGAGTCAGAATCCGTGTTGGTATCAGTGTTTACAACATTTGCAAATGGTCTCTTATATGACCCAGAGGGGCCGCCCGCATGAGGTATAACAGCATCCTGAAAGATCACATCTTCCACAGATTTTCTCCAGCATGCAGTCTTAGATTCAGACTTATCTAATCTACGATTAATCAGATGCATACTGTCACATATCTCTTTCACCCATGCAGGCTCTTGGTGTGCCGGTAGCGCCACCACATTACAACTCTGTGTCCCTAAAATGGCTTCCTCCGGGGAGGAACTTCCTGTCTCAGACATGTCTCACACGTGTACAGCACACCAACAGACACACTGGGACTTATTTTGGGGACAGACCCACAGTAAAATCTGTCAGAGGGACACAGGATAGGAGCAGCCAGTTCACAACCCCAGCGCCAGTATTCCCTGTGAACACAGAATGTCCACAGCCAAATAGCGCCTTTAAACAGTAATTCACACTATTAAATGCACCACAATCGCTTTGTGCCCCCCCTTAATAGCACCCTGTACTTGTCAGAAGTGGAGGAGAGGACTAGCGTGTTCTCTGCAGCCTGAGGAGAGAGAGAGAAAATGGCGCTGAGTAGTGTGCTGGCTGCCTGAGGAAGAAGCTCCGCCCCCGCAATGGCGCATCCTTACACTCATATAAACACTGTAATATTTATACTGGCGGGGGTAGGGCTGTGCCAGCGGCAAATTATGACCCCTTTTAGCTAGTTTTGAGGTATTTTTTTTACTGCCCAGGGTGCCCCCCCCCCGCGCCCTGCACCCTGTAGTGCCTGTGTGTGTGGGCAGCAATGGCGCGTTGTGCTCCCACCAGCTGCGCCGCACCTCAGCCGTCACTTACTTGATAGAAGATCATTCTTCTTATACTCACCTGTCACCTGTCTTCTGAATTCTGGCTCTGTGAGGGGGGTGACGGCGTGCTGTTGGAGTGAGCATCTAGACACGGCTAGCGTTCAGTTCCCTTCAGGAGCTAATGGTGTCCTGTCAGCCAGAAACAGAGCCATGAAACTCTGAGGAAGTTGGTTCTGCTTCTGCCCCCTCAGTCCCACGAAGCAGGGAGTCTGATGACAGTATATCTCCCTGAAAATAAAAAACCTAACATAAGTCTTTTCAGAGAAACTTAGTAAAGCTCCTCGGAGTGCATCCAGTCGACCTGGGCACATTTCTAAAACTGAGGTCTGGAGGAGGGGCATAGAGGGAGGAGCCAGTTCACACCCAATGAAAAGGAAGAAAAAAAGGTATACAGCGCTCATTGACACAGTGTAATCTAAAAAAGTAAGTATTTAATAATAGTTTTTTTTTTTTAAAAAGACTTAGTTAAAAAACATGCAATCTAAGATATAATGTGTCTCAATATTGACTTCAGGTGGACTTAAAAATCTATTAATACTGACACCAACTGGTATGCTTGGCACTCATCAACATATTTAAAACCAGCACATATACAGTCATAAAAACGGACCAGATGTATAATAATTAATCCAATTGGATGTGGTTACCAAGTCTGTGTTCCGTTTAAAGAGGCTCCCGTAAGGTACAAGTCCGTATGGCAACGGCGACAATTGTTGGGGTCCTGGTTCACAGTTCACTCGGAACTCCGTATTCCATTGTGTAGGTTCTCCTATGGATGTAATCGGCAATGGCGATGCCAGTAGGAGTCCTGGTTCACAGAGACAAGAAGAATGCAGGGTCCTGACTGTAGATGGTGGCGTGGTGATGGTGCTGGTTGGCAAATGTCCACACAGGTCTCAACCTAACGCGTTTCACTGCCCAGGCAGCTTTGCCACCATCTGACTGTATATGTGCTGGTTTTAAATATGTTGATGAGTGCCAAGCATACCAGTTGGTGTCAGTATTAATAGATTTTTAAGTCCACCTGAAGTCAATATTGAGACACATTATATCTTAGATTGCATTTTTTTTAACTAAGTCTTTTTTAAAAAAAAAACTATTATTAAATACTTACTTTTTTAGATTACACTGTGTCAATGAGCGCTGTATACCTTTTTTCCTACTCTTGTTATTGAAAGGGTTTGACTACCCCTTATCTATTCAGCTGCTAGGAAAAGCACACTCATCACAGCGCCTGTATATATACTTGATATATATAATTTTTCATCAACACCCAATGAAAAGTCTTTAGAGTGCCCATGTCTCCTGCGGATCCCGTCTATACCCCATGGTCTTGATGTCGTCCCCAGCATCCTCTAGGATGTATGAGAAAGGGGAGTTTATTGCTTATATATTCACCAAAAAAGTAAAAGAAAATAGTCCACAACAAAAAATATTCCTACAAAGAAGGACCCCCACAAAACCAACATAAGGGATGTATGCAAAAAAATAGTTGCTCAAACCTGCCTCCAGAGACCCAGGTACAGTATGTGGCAGGAAGGCCACCAAATAGCAGGATGTAATAAGTCCCAAATTGGTAATGCAGGGTCCTCCGCCAGAAAGCTGCACAGTCCACTGATGCGCTTCAGATTGAAATATATTTTCAAAGCGTGGAGCAAACATAACTAGCTGAGCATATTACTATAATTATATATTTTTAAACAATAAATGTACAAAGGTAGATCAATAAGTATCTCATGTGTGCAATGTTCTATATTTCATTCTTATTTCCCACCAGGCCAGAGCAGGTAGACCACTGCTTCCTCTCATGGCTATTAGACCACGCCTAATATTAGTCATACTGTCAGCAATATTAGCTGTAAGATGGCTGGGTGGCGGAAACATGGTCTAACACTCAGTCTTTGGGATATGGCTATAGTGAAGTCCAATACTAATAGGAAATGAGTGTGGCCATTCTCTCAGACTCTATTCTGGCCACTTAAGTAATATAGAAAGGTATTCAGCTAGAGAGATGCCTAAGACCTATGTTGGGTGTCAGTGTTTCACAGAGCCCCAGAACATGCTTTGTCTCAATCAAAGGTGTCAATTCATGAAGCAGTGAAAAGTGTGGAGAAGTGAGCCAGTGGAGAAGTTGCCCATGGCAACCAATCAGCTGCTACGTATCATTTTATAGAATGCATGTTATAAATGTTACCTCAACACTGATTGGTTGCCATGGGCAAGTTCTCCACTGGCTTACTTCTCCACCCTTTTCACTGCTTCATGAATAGACCCCATAATCACTAATGGGCATACTGTATTTATTAATATTATTTATGTAAAATAATGTGAAAAAGGGTGTTTTCACACCCTTTTCTCATTATTTTAGTGTCATTGAAATGTAGGATTTTTGGAGCAGTTTTGTAAAAAAAAACACTCCAAACCCTTTAATTCACTTTATTTTAGTAATCAGATGGAAAATGCGATCTTGCCAAATTTACTAAAATAAAACATAAAAAAATACCGGAGGGAGCCCTGTGATAATAACGCTATCATTGGACATCCACAGTCCCCTTCCAGTTACTGGCTCCATTCTCCGCTCTGACAGGCAAAGCAGAGTTCGTAATTGGTGCCACTGATCAGCCATGTGTGTCTAATAAGACCACAAGCTGATCACCCTAAAAAAAAAAAATGGTGCAGCGATTGGTGTCCCGGTGTGCTCCTCTGTACCTCTTATAATCTGATTGCCAGATTCCTGCACTCTGACCCTATCATCTGATGTCTGCTGTAAACCAACATCTCAGTTTACAGCAGACATCAAATGACAGGGTCACAGAGCTAGAAGCTGGCAATCAGATGACTGGAGCCAGAGGAGCATTTGAGTCCTGACTCCTGATGACTGGGTAAGTGCGAAGGTGGGGAGGCACCTGACGACGGTGTTGGCAGCAGCACATGTGCGGCACATACTTTGGGTATTTTTCACAAAAAACACCCCGAGAAGTATGTGGATTGGATTCGCAAGGATAGAGCTTTCTCTCTGCGATCTATTCAATTATCGCTTTGCAGATTGGGGCTGTTATTAAGAATGAATGATACAATTCCAGCCCTTGTGCCACAGTGGTGTGTTACAGTAAATCCCCCTTTATTAATTCATTGATTTTAAACACTGTAGGGAATAAGAGCAGTTCAAGCTCCCAAAAGTCTTTTGCTGCCCTTTCCTTAATGGCATTCACATATTCCCTTAAAATGTGTAAAAATGCTGGAAACTGGTAAAAATCTACAAACTTGTCTTAAACAGCAGCACTCAGGGGGTCATTCCGAGTTGATCACTAGCTGCCGTTGTTCGCAGCGCAGCGATCAGGCTAAAAATCGGCATTTCTCTGCATGCGTACGCCCTGCACTGTACACGCGCGACGTACGGGTACAAAGTCCTTTGTGGCTTTGCACAGGTTCTAGCGAAGCTTTCAGTCGCACGGCACAACGCAGGAAGATTGACATGAATTGGGCGTTTCTGGGTGGCAACCGACCGTTTTTAGGGCGTGCGTAGAAAAACGCAGGCATGTCGGGGAAAATGCAGGCGTTGCTGGGCGAACGCTGGGCGGGTGTGTGACGACAAAAACCGTCCCACTGTCGTTAGAATCAACACACATGAAGAGTAACTAAAGGGCTGGTCTTGTTTTGCACAAAAAGACTTTGCAGGCGCTCTCCTGCACAAGCGTTCGCACTTCTGCAAAGCGAAAATACACTCTCCAGTAGGCGGTGACTATGCGGTTGCACGGCTGCTAAAAACTGCTAGCGAGCGATCAACTCGGAATGATCCCCTCAGTACAGCTCAAACCCTCTACTGCAGAGTTTACCAAACTCCTCCTTAAGTTACAGTCCAGATTTTAAGGATATCCATGCTTGAGTCCATATGGTTAAACCAAATTGACTGAAGTACTAATTAAGTCACCTGTACTCAAGCATGAATATCCTTACAACCTGGACTGTAATGGTGAAGTTTGGTAAACTCTGCTCTACTGGTTCATGCAGGGGCATATGTTTTGGCCAGTTTTTTTTTTACATCGGAACAAATGCCCGTCAGCCCAGATTGTGTGTCCACACTGGAGTAACTTTAATGAAGGATGGAATGATCATGTTCCGTCCTTCATTAGCATACTACAGGACTCTAGTGATATCGCTTGGTTTGATGTGCAGCACATAAAACTAAGCGTCAGTCACCAGCAACCACGGGAGCGTGCACTCTCCCGTGATGTAGGTGATATGTCATTACAAAACAGCATTTCATGCTGCCATCGCTCCAGTGTGACTTTGTACCCAGCTTAACACTTTCCCAATGTTAGGCACACCTAAGGATTCACATGAATCTGAGAGGTCTTCACCTATAGCAGCCACCTTTCCTGTAGAGATCAATATTCTTGGATGCCCACAGGACTTATACTCACGGTAGTAGGAGCTTATGTAAGTATCCAGGTGGTGACAATGGGAGAGACTGGAGTGGATGTTTGATGAACGCACCCAGAGAGAATTAAAAACAAATGTTAACGGTCTGAAGCCAGGGACTGGAGCTGTATGAAAGGTACAGGCAGACTAGCAAGGAGCCAAGAACAATAATGCAGCTGGTCTGTTGTCAGAAATAGGATCTGGATCTGAAGCAGCAACTGAGTGCAGGCTGAATAGCAGGAAGACAACAGGAATAGTGCAGCTTATCAACTCTTAGGAACCAGGAACTGGAGCAGCAGTCAGGGTCCGTTCAGGCAAGCAGGGAGCCTAGAATAGCAGGGAAGTCCAGCAGCAGCTAACTACCTACCGTGGAACAAAAACATCAGCAGGGAGGCTCAGCCCTGCCTGCCTTTTACCTACCCCAGCAGCCAATCACGCATCCCACAGAGAACAAGCCCCCGAGTCATGATTGGCGGCTGCAGTCATGTGACTGCAATTACAAAGTGCCACCAGCTGCATTGAGGCAGCAAGGAGAGGCAATCTGGCTGCTTAGCAACAACCAGGACCAGCAGCTAGTTCAAGCTGATGCTACAGAGTGGCGTCTCACAGTGTTGCAGGTGCCTGGTAACAGCCGGGATGGAGGTGTCAGTGTGAGCTGTCACGGTTAGCGCAGCTGCTCATAACAACCACTTACACTGTCAGTCTATGTTGCTACACTTGTGAGATTGTGTGAGATGTTTATACTCATTTTTGTTTTCCCTAGACTTGCTACAGAATTGTAAACGTGATGTATTATTTACAAGATGTCGGGCGGGATGTATTAAGATACATCACCGCCCCTCGCCGCTTACCGCAGCGATGTTGATCGCATATGTACTAACATATGCAATCAATATCGCAATGCGGTGACAGAGGCCCCCCACGATACCTGTGAGATGGTCTGCGGGGGTCTCCGTCACCTCTTAGGGGTCTCCACACTGCCTGGATGCTGGGAAGCAGCAGCAGGCTGCCCCCGGTGCCTCCTCCTCCACCCTGCAGCCAGAAGGACCTCTGGCTGCGTTGGTAGGTGGAGGAGGAGATTACCTTCCGGGTCCTGGGCAGCCTGGAGGAAGGTATGCCGGGGGGGAGGGGTTCGGCGTCTGCGGCGGGTTACGTCGGTCGGCGATAAGAAGCCCATAGGCTTCTATAGGGTATCGCCATCCAGAGATGGCGATACCCTGGATGGCGAAAACGCTGTGGTAGGGTCTTAGTAAATTTGAAAATGCGGTAAAACCCCCGTTTTCGGGGGTTTTACCACATTTTTCCTTTAGTACATCCCGCCCATGGGGGGTTATGTAATAAGTTCCAATTTTACAGAACAGCTGGTTCAGCCTTATAACTGATTGCAGCTTTAAATTTAATGGCAATGTCACTGAAATCCTGCTTATTCCATGCAATTGGAACCTACTGTACTACATAACCCCCATGGCCTTTCATTGTGTATAGCAGGGGTCGGCAACCACAAGTTGGCAGCCGAAGATGTTTTGGCTGTCACCATGTAGGATCTCCAGACTAGCCACTTATAGTATGTTGCAGGATGCTGCTACTGATGACAAGTAGAATGGGTTTCTGAGATCAGTTCCTTAAACTTTCACACTGCATTTGCTTCTTTCTCCTCATGTGTACAGACCTATCACCATGATCTGCGGGAGGGTGCACACCACATGACCTACGTAAACATCCAGGGGCGGATGGACTGGGTGGAAGGAGTGCATGTGACCACTGCTCCAGACCCCATTTTAATTGTCAGCACCAGTATGCAGCCACGTAGTACAGGTTGTCTATATGGCCACATCATTCATCCATTGCATTTTGTCAATGTGGCTCCAGTGCTGTATGGTAGCCATCAGCGGGTCGTGTCCATTCGTCTAGGCTCCTGAACCTGCGTAATTCATGAGTGTCCCAGTTTAAAGGTATAGTATGGTACAGGGGCGTTTTATCAAAGGAGGGTGCCCGTGTGCACCTCCAGGTGCCCCCCCTCCTCCACACGGTGCAGTAGTGTCCGGCATTGTGCTGGAGTCTACTGCACATGCGCAGGTCTCCAGAAGCATAGCGCCCGCCATGTTCCGGAGACCAGTTTGACTACTGCGCATGCGTGGTGGCCATTTTGGCTGCGATTATGCCCCAACTGCAGCGCCCAACTGGACTCCGTAAAAAAAAGTATTAACATATGGGTGCAGTGTGTGCGATGTGCGCCCCTCCTAGACCCAAGGGCCCGTATGGATCCATTATAGAAGCGCCAATGGTATGGTAAGCCTAAGTAAGTGCCATGTATTCAGTCTCAGTGGTAGATAGGGCTGCAGTGGGTTGCTTTCTGCTTACGCATGAATAAAAGCAAAATGAAATGACAAACAGAGGCCCCCATTCAGCTTGGATCGCTATATTCCAAAAACACAATCTGGACAATTATCGGAGAGGCTGCGCATGCTGCGAACGCACTGCACGTGCATGAATTCTGCAGCCCCAGTGAAATGTGATTGCAGAGTGACTGACAGGAAGGGACAATTTGTGGGTGTTAAGATGGCGTTTGTGGGGAGTGGTTGGAAAAACACAGGTGTGTCATATCTGATTTCGGAGCATGTATCTGATGCCAGCTGCGATCGCTTGCAATTACAAAACATGGCGCCTGTGCGACTGCATCTGCATCATTCTGAATAGGCATGGGTCAACTATCAACTATCGATGGTACGTGTTTTCTGCATATGGATTGCATCTTTGCAAATGCATAAGCTGATTTGCGATCATATCGGTGGGCATCTTTTATCATTTCTGGGTGGCTCTTCACATGTGATTTTTAGCAGTAGCAGTTTACAATTGCAATTTCAATCTCAATAGCGATCCAAGCTGAATCTGCCACCAACAGCGCTGTCTGTTGTCATTTCAGTATAAACTTTTAAGAGCACTTTTTCTGTATCCTCTATCTCTTCCTCACTTGTTGGTGACATTGCTTTTGTTAGGTTAATGACTTTGTCAATGGGGCTACTGACTGTTTTTGAATTTGACATTGCATACTTTGCAGTTATTACTTTAATATATATTTGTTGATCAATTGTAACAGTTCCTGTCCCCAAATTGTGTAAAATCCTTAAGCCTGCCAAGTGATGTGCAGGTCCTAGGTCTTTGATCAGTTTTTGAACATACAAAGTCCACAGAGTACAGCATATAGCTTAATGTACCAACAATGAGCACCCTGTTTTAAACCATACAATACTTTCTTCAGTAAACTGACTTTTCACTCTTGGAATATATTCCCATAGTAATGCTCAGGGGGTTCCCTCTCAAGCTAAGAAAGCTGAGTCAAAGGCTAATTGGTACAGAAACAAAATAATTCAAGGCCGTTATAACAATGACTAAACGTAATGTACTGTACCTTGCCACAGGCGAGAAGATTTCAGTGCAGTCAATCCCTGATTTCTGTCTATAGTCAGTAGCATAAAATGGCTAATGAGCGTAATTGAGGCTTTCAACATTCAGGGCCAAATGTAATAGAGTGAGAGTTTCAGAAAGTGAGGGATTTGGTAAGGTTTTTCAGTTCTTTTTAAAGTGGCAATCATTTACACTGCAAAACCAAGTTGATCTTGCTGTGTAAATGATTGCCACTTTAAAAAAAACCTGCAAAACCTTACCAAATCGCTCACTTTTTGAAACTCTCACTCTATTACATTTGGCCCACAGTATTTGTGTACTGGTTTGCCTGAAGCATAAATATACCAACTGCAAATGCTATGCACATACTGCCAATGCATAAAGTGCATTTATATCATATTTGCTCTCTATATTTCTTTTTAAACAATTGATCTATACAGTGATTTTATTTGCCTCTTTGCACAGCACATTCATCTTATAATTAGTTGAAAAACTATAGTCTACATTATTTCTCATTGCATTTTTTTATTGCCTTTTCAGGAAATATTATAGCACTAAAGTTAATGAGAAAGAGTTCAACAAAGAAGGAGAATTTTCTTATGGAATATTGCGTGTCACTGTGCCTTTCATCACACCCGAATATTATCAAAACCTTTCCAGTGGTCTTTGAAACCATTAAATATTTTTCCTTTGCTCAGGAACTGGCAACCGCTGGTGATCTCTATTCCATCACTGTACCTGACGTAAGTGTTGCACACATTACACTAACATAAAATGTTAGTCTATGTGTTATCATTCTGATGATATTATGGAAATAGTGTGCCGCGCTAGTGATTATGTAGAGCAGATCAGTAGAAAATGTCATGAGAAATTGATGCAGCAGTGAGCCTGCGACTGAGCACTAATGTATACAGTATGTAGTATATGGTAGAGATGTGCACCGGAAATTTTTCGGGTTTTGTGTTTTGGTTTTGGGTTCGGTTCCGCGGCCGTGTTTTGGGTTCGAACGCGCTTTGGCAAAACCTCACCGAATTTTTTTTGTCGGATTCGGGTGTGTTTTGGATTCTGGTGTTTTTTTCAAAAAACCCTAAAAAACAGCTTAAATCATAGAATTTGGGGGTCATTTTAATCCCAAAGTATTATTAACCTCAATAACCATAATTTCCACTCATTTTCAGTCTATTCTGAACACCTCACACCTCACAATATTATTTTTAGTCCTAAAATTTGCCCCGAGGTCGCTGGATGACTAAGCTCAGCGACCCAAGTGGCCGACACAAACACCTGGCCCATCTAGGAGTGGCACTGCAGTGTCACGCAGGATGGCCCTTCCAAAAAACACTCCCCAAACAGCACATGACGCAAAGAAAAAAAGAGGCGCAATGAGGTAGCTGTGTGACTAAGCTCAGCGACCCAAGTGGCCGACACAAACACCTGGCCCATCTAGGAGTGGCACTGCAGTGTCAGGCAGGATGGCCCTTCCAAAAAATACTCCCCAAACAGCACATGACGCAAAGAAGAAAAAAAAGAGGCGCAATGAGGTAGCTGTGTCAGTAAGCTAAGCGACCCTAGTGGCCGACACAAACACCTGGCCCATCTAGGAGTGGCACTGCAGTGTCACGCAGGATGGCCCTTCCAAAAAACACTCCCCAAACAGCACATGATGCAAAGAAAAAAAGAGGCGCAATGAGGTAGCTGTGTGACTAAGCTCAGCGACCCAAGTGGCCGACACAAACACCTGGCCCATCTAGGAGTGGCACTGCAGTGTCAGGCAGGATGGCCCTTCCAAAAAATATTCCCCAAACAGCACATGACGCAAAGAAAAAAAGAGGCGCAATGAGGTAGCTGTGTGAGTAAGCTAAGCGACCCTAGTGGCCGACACAAACACCTGGCCCATCTAGGAGTGGCACTGCAGTGTCACGCAGGCTGGCCCTTCCAAAAAACACTCCCCAAACAGCACATGACGCAAAGAAAAATGAAAGAAAAAAGAGGTGCAAGATGGAATTGTCCTTGGGCCCTCCCACCCACCCTTATGTTGTATAAACAGGACATGCACACTTTAACCAACCCATCATTTCAGTGACAGGGTCTGCCACACGACTGTGACTGAAATGACGGGTTGGTTTGGACCCCCACCAAAAAAGAAGCAATTAATCTCTCCTTGCACAAACTGGCTCTACAGAGGCAAGATGTCCACCTCATCATCATCCTCCGATTCATCACCGTGTACATCCCCCTCCTCACAGATTATCACTTCGTCCCCACTGGAATCCACCATCACAGCTCCCTGTGTACTTTGTGGAGGCAATTGCTGCTGGTGAATGTCTCCATGATTATAATTCATTTTAATGAACATCATCTTCTCCACATTTTCTGGAAGTAACCTCGTACGCCGATTGCTGACAAGGTGAGCGGCGGCACTAAACACTCTTTCGGAGTACACACTTGTGGGAGGGCAACTTAGGTAGAATAAAGCCAGTTTGTGCAAGGGCCTCCAAATTGCCTCTTTTTCCTGCCAGTATACGTACGGACTGTCTGACGTGCCTACTTGGATGCGGTCACTCATATAATCCTCCACCATTCTTTCAATGGTGAGAGAATCATATGCAGTGACAGTAGACGACATGTCCGTAATCGTTGTCAGGTCCTTCAGTCCGGACCAGATGTCAGCATCAGCAGTCGCTCCAGACAGCCCTGCATCACCGCCAGCGGGTGGGCTCGGAATTCTGAGCCTTTTCCTCGCACCCCCAGTTGCGGGAGAATGTGAAGGAGGAGATGTTGACAGGTCGCGTTCCGCTTGACTTGACAATTTTCTCACCAGCAGTTCTTTGAACCCCTGCAGACTTGTGTCTGCCGGAAAGAGAGATACAACGTAGGTTTTAAATCTAGGATCGAGCACGTTGGCCAAAATGTAGTGCTCTGATTTCAACAGATTGACCACCCGTGAATCCTTGTTAAGCGAATTAAGGGCTCCATCCACAAGTCCCACATGCCTAGCGGAATCGCTCAGTGTTAGCTCCTCCTTCAATGTCTCCAGCTTCTTCTGCAAAAGCCTGATGAGGGGAATGACCTGACTCAGGCTGGCAGTGTCTGAACTGACTTCACGTGTGGCAAGTTCAAAAGGTTGCAGAACCTTGCACAACGTTGAATTCATTCTCCACTGCGCTTGAGACAGGTGCATTCCACCTCCTATATCGTGGTCAGTTGTATAGGCTTGAATGGCCTTTTGCTGCTCCTCCAACCTCTGAAGCATATAGAGGGTTGAATTCCACCTCGTTACCACTTCTTGCTTCAGATGATGGCAGGGCAGGTTCAGGCGTTTTTGGTGTTGCTCCAGTCTTCTGTACGTGGTGCCTGTACGCCGAAAGTGGCCCGCAATTCTTCTGGCCACCGACAGCATCTCTTGCACGCCCCTCTCGTTTTTTAAATAATTCTGCACCACCAAATTCAAGGTATGTGCAAAACATGGGACGTGCTGGAATTTGCCCATATTTAATGCACACACAATATTGCTGGCGTTGTCCGATGCCACAAATCCACAGGAGAGTCCAATTGGGGTAAGCCATTCTGCGATGATCTTCCTCAGTTGCCGTAAGAGGTTTTTAGCTGTGTGCGTATTCTGGAAAGCGGTGATACAAAGCGTAGCCTGCCTAGGAAAGAGTTGGCGTTTGCGAGATGCTGCTACTGGTGCCGCCGCTGCTGTTCTTGCGTCGGGAGTCAATACATCTACCCAGTGGGCTGTCACAGTCATATAGTCCTGAGTCTGCCCTGCTCCACTTGTCCACATGTCCGTGGTTAAGTTGACATTGGGTACAACTGCATTTTTTAGGACACTGGTGAGTCTTTGTCTGAGGTCTGTGTACATTTTCGGTATCGCCTGCCTAGAGAAATGGAACCTAGATGGTATTTGGTACCGGGGACACAGTACCTCAATCAAGTCTATAGTTGGCTCTGCAGTAATGATGGATACCGGAACCACGTTTCTCACCGCCCAGGATGCCAAGGCCTCAGTTATCCGCTTTGCAGCAGGATGACTGCTGTGATATTTCATCTTCCTCGCAAAGGACTGTTGGACAGTCAATTGCTTGGTGGAAGTAGTAAAAGTCGTCTTACGACTTCCCCTCTGGGATGACCATCGACTCCCAGCAGCAACAACAGCAGCGCCAGCAGCAGTAGGCGTTACACGCAAGGATGCATCGGAGGAATCCCAGGCAGGAGAGGACTCGTCAGAATTGCCAGTGACATGGCCTGCAGGACTATTGGCATTCCTGGGGAAGGAGGAAATTGACACTGAGGGAGTTGGTGGGGTGGTTTGCGTGAGCTTGGTTACAAGAGGAAGGGATTTACTGGTCAGTGGACTGCTTCCGCTGTCGCCCAAAGTTTTTGAACTTGTCACTGACTTATGATGAATGCGCTGCAGGTGACGTATAAGGGAGGATGTTCCGAGGTGGTTAACGTCCTTACCCCTACTTATTACAGCTTGACAAAGGCAACACACGGCTTGACAAATGTTGTCCGCATTTCTGTTGAAATACTTCCACACCGAAGAGCTGATTTTTTTGGTATTTTCACCAGGCATGTCAATGGCCATATTCCTCCCACGGACAACAGGTGTCTCCCCGGGTGCCTGACTTAAACAAACCACCTCACCATCAGAATCCTCCTGGTCAATTTCCTCCCCAGCGCCAGCAACACCCATATCCTCCTCATCCTGGTGTACTTCAACACTGACATCTTCAATTTCACTATCAGGAACTGGACTGCGGGTGCTCCTTTCAACACTTGCAGGGGGCGTGCAAATGGTGGAAGGCGCATGCTCTTCACGTCCAGTGTTGGGAAGGTCAGGCATCGCAACCGACACAATTGGACTCTCCTTGTGGATTTGTGATTTCGAAGAACGCACAGTTCTTTGCTGTGCTTTTGCCAGCTTAAGTCTTTTCATTTTTCTAGCGAGAGGCTGAGTGCTTCCATCCTCATGTGAAGCTGAACCACTAGCCATGAACATAGGCCAGGGCCTCAGCCGTTCCTTGCCACTCCGTGTGGTAAATGGCATATTGACAAGTTTACGCTTCTCCTCCGACGATTTTATTTTAGATTTTTGAGTCCTTTTTTTACTGATATTTGGTGTTTTGGATTTTTTATGCTCTGTACTATGACATTGGGCATCGGCCTTGGCAGACGACGTTGATGGCATTTCATCGTCTCGGCCATGACTAGTGGCAGCAGCTTCAGCACGAGGTGGAAGTCAATCTTGATCTTTCCCTATTTTTGGAACCTCAACATTTTTGTTCTCCATATTTTAATAGGCACAACTAAAAGGCACCTCAGGTAAACAATGGAGATGGATGGATACTAGTATACTTATGGATGATGAGTGACTGCCGACACAGAGGTAGCTACAGCCGTGGACTACCGTACTGCGTCTGCTAGTATAGACTGGATGATAATGATATAAAAAATATATATATATCACTACTGCAGGACAGGTATATATTATATAATGACGGACCTGATGGACACTGTCAGCAGACTCCTAAACTACTAGTATGAAGAAGATAGAAAAAAAAAAACCCACCACAGGTAGGTATACAATTATGGACGAGCACTGCCGACACAGAGGTAGCTACAGCCGTGGACTACCGTACTGCGTCTGCTAGTATAGACTGGATGATAATGATATAAAAAATATATATATATCACTACTGCAGGACAGGTATATATTATATAATGACGGACCTGCTGGACACTGTCAGCAGACTCCTAAACTACTAGTATGAAGAAGATAGAAAAAAAAAAAACCCACCACAGGTAGGTATACAATTATGGACGAGCACTGCCGACACAGAGGTAGCTACAGCCGTGGACTACCGTACTGCGTCTGCTAGTATAGACTGGATGATAATGATATAAAAAATATATATATATATATCACTACTGCAGGTATATATTATAATATAATGAATGACGGACCTGCTGGACACTGTCTGTCAGCAGAATGCGTTTATAGAATAAAATAAAAAAACACCACACGAGTGTTTAACTTTTTCAGGCAGACAATATACTGGTAGTCACTGGTCAGTCACACTGGCAGCAAAAGTGTGCACTGTTATGTACTCCTGCTATAACTGCTCCCCAGTCTCCCCCACAATTAAGCTGTGTGAGCAGTGAGCACTCAGCACAGTCAGATATACATAGATGATATTATCATGCAGCACACTGAGGCTGAGCACAGATATGGTATGTGACTGTGTATCGTTTTTTTTCAGGCAGAGAACGGATTTTAAATAATAAATAAAACTGGTGGTCACTAGTATAACTATCAGCAAAACTCTGCACTCTCTGAGTACTCCAGTCCTAATGCTCCCCAAAATTACTAAAATTAAATTACTAGTAAATCAAGTGTCTCACTCTCTATCTAAACGGAGAGGACGCCAGCCACGTCCTCTCCCTATCAATCTCAATGCACGTGTGAAAATGGCGGTGACGCGCGGCTCCTTATATAGAATCCGAGTCTTGCGATAGAATACGAGCCTCGCGAGAATCCGACAGCGGGATGATGACGTTCGGGCGCGCTCGGGTTAGCCGAGCAAGGCGGGAAGATCCGAGTCTGCCTCGGACCCGTGTAAAAAGGCTGAAGTTCGGGGGGGTTCGGATTCCGAGGAACCGAACCCGCTCATCTCTAGTATATGGGCGATAAAAAATGAAAAAGAAAGAAAAACGGGAAGAGAGAAGAATAAGGCAGGAAAACATAAACAGATTAAAAAATATATAAAAAAATAATACAAATAAAATAATGATAAAAGTAAAATTTAAAACCAAAGTAATAAAATGGTCTAGTGACCGCAAGGTTTACAACCTTTTAGGAAAAACGATGAGCCAGTGTGTGCTGGGAGTCTGAATATGGCTGCCCACAATCTGTTGGAACCAATTGCAACTGCAATAGTAGCTGTCCCTGACTTACCCTAATTGAAGGCAGTTTGTCCATCTTGATTCTTCAGCCTGGTGGCAATCTTGGTGATGGTAGGGATGTGGACGTATGATGGCATCATATTGCTTATGCGTAGGCTTATCATACTACCTTTAAACCGGGATGCTCGCGGATTACACAGGACTAAGGGGTACATTTACTAAGCAGTGATAATAGCGGAGAAGTGAGCCAGTGGAGAAATTTCCCCATCAACCAATCAGCAGCTCTGTATCATTTTATAGTATGCAAATTATAGATGTTAGTTCAGTGCTGATTGGTTGCCATGGGCAACTTCTCCACTGGCTCACTTCTTCGCTCTTATCACTGCTTAGTAAATGTAAAAGTGTTCCGGTTTAAAGGGAAAGTATGGTAAGCCTATTTATGTGTATAGTTGTTATACTGTTTGTAGTTTTGTACAGAAATTATATTTGCCATGAATTGGTCAAATTTCAGCTAAACATTTGTTTAGCCAACTCTATAGGTCTTAGGGAACATGGTGCCCATGTACATATCTACTGTGCATCCGCAATTTCTGGAAAAATGTCCACCGCACCATTTTCCCAGTGATTTCTGTCTGCAGCACTGGCCTCCGACTTTGGAGGGCTAAGTATAATTATATGAGTGCAGGGTGTGCGGTGCACACGTGCCCCTGCACCCATTATTGATACGCCAAGGGGTGTATGCATTTTTTATATTATTTTCCAATAGAATCTTAGAAACATTAAGCGATGGTGACTGAGAACTTGCACTTTGGACTTGACAAATGGCAATTTGTGCAGCTTTTGTCAGAGAACACAGGGTGCAGGAATATACGTAGAACTGACTCGATTTTCTCCCTGAACATAACTCATACATGAAACAGTGCATTGATGTGGATTTGGTCAGCACTAGCTTATGTGCAAGGTTTATATCAAGAGTAACAACTAGAGCAGACTCTGGGCACTAGGGTCACTAGGAGACCATAGTGCTGTCCTAGAGTCTAGTGTGCATGCGCAGGTCTCTGGGAAAATGGTGTGGCCATTATTTTTCCAATGATCTTCTTACTGCACATGCACAAAACACCAGGAAAATGTCCGCCGTGCCATTTTCGCAGTGGTCTCTGCAACACTGCTGCTGCTGACGCGAGACTCTGGAGGTTAAGTATTGAAACAATGGGTGCAGGGTGTGCAGTGTGGGCCTGGGGGCCCGTTTTTACCACACACACTGCACCCATTATAGATACGCCAGTGGTCCAAAGATGCAGACACTGGCTTCAGCATGCCCCAAAATGAAGGCAACACATCTCAATTTTTAGGAATGGCCCCCTTTTCCTTATCCAAATGCCTGCAGCTTGTCAATCAAGCTAAGGAATACAGCGCACTGCGACTGGGTTTGCAGCAACTTCACAGCACATGCCACTGCGGCCCCAGATCATGCTCAGTGCCAGTCATTTGCGACCGAATCGAGAGTGTCCAGGGCTGAATCAGGCACAGTGTCTTGACGGTGTCATTAATATATGTGAAAGACTCATTTGCTATATAAAATATGATTAGAAACAAACAGAAGAACAAAACTAAAAATACAAATTCAATTAGATTCAAATAAGTACAATAATCTTTAATTTTTCCCTCTGATAATGAATGGGAATCACCTTTCTTTTTCACAATCCCAAAAAAAATTTCATTAAAAAATTAAAATTGACGGCTACGACATGATATAAAATAAAGAATTGAGCACTAACAAATAGAGGGGCCAAGAGTCTCCAACAGCCACTCAGAGGTGTCCAGCTAAAAGCAAATATTATTATTTAGGAACACAGTGCAATGCATTAATTGCATATGCATTAATTGTCATGTGACCGACGGCCGGAACCGCATGTGACAAAGTGAATTTTAGCAGCTCGGTGTACACATAGCATCGCACACTTGCATGGCAAATTTACACTCCCCCTAGAGGCGGTGACTATTTGAATGCAGGACAGCAAAATTAGCAGCCCAGCGATCAGATCTAAATGACCCCCATTGTACCAACTCATGCAGTCAGGGTACATACTGTAAAAGGGCTTCCTCATTTTCAAAGGAGTGCCATACTTCACTGGGCACACCCAATCTCATCTGATCTTGAAGCTAATCAGTGACAGGCCTGGTCAGTACTTGGATGGGAGACCTCCTGGGAATACTAGGTGCAGTAAGCATTATTTGGTGAAAAGCAGAAGTATTAATTCCACATCTTATTTGAGAGATTCTTCTAAACTCTTCTGTCCCAAGCCCTAAAAAACTTGATAACCCCACATGACTGCATGTGATCAGTAACCTTGCATACAGGTGGTAGAAGTTCCATTCTTCACTGCATTGCAATTCACAATTATTATGATGCCACACTTAAGGTACATACGGACATGGTCTTTAATTTGCCAGGACTAGGATGCAGGATAAAGGTCTCTTTTTCTTTGATTAGCAACATTAAGACTAAGACATGTATATCTGATAGCTGTCACCAAATTACAGCCTTACAGGTCATCTTCAATATACCCCAGCAATACTACACTGCATACCTTATACGTACCCGGTTGGGAATTGACAGTCAAAAAATTAGGGGATTTTCTTTGGAAGCCCCATGTGATGACTGGAGTATAGTGAAGCCCAGAGCCATAACTAGACATTTCGGTGCCCTGTGCCAGAAGAGAACTAGTGTGTCCCCCAGCCCCATATCTAAAATAGGTATCTAAAATCTAAAATATCTAAAATAAGGACAAAAATACTAGTGCGTGGCTTCATTGGGAAGGGGCATGGCCACAGAATAGTACCAATTCACATTCCACCGCACAGTAGTGTCCATTATTCAAATGACAGCACACAGTAGTGTCCTTATATATGTTACAGCACAGTAGAGACCCTTATATATGTTATGCCACAAAAGAGACCCTTATACACGTTATGCCAGGTAGAGCCCCTACACCTCATTCCTTCTCCTTCCTCCCCCCCTCCCCTTAACCCCCCCCACAGGAAAGAGAGAGAAAGTGTGTGTGTGTTTTATACTGCTACACCCATGGGTTCCCTGTTGCCGAATCTCCAGAGACTCTCAGCACATCACAACATAGCTGCACTTGCGTTGCTGGCTGGCCAGTGATTATTTTACAGGTTTAGTATCCCTTATCCAAAATGCTTGGGACCAGAGGTATTTTGGATATCGTATTTTTCCGTATTTTGGAATAATTGCATCCCATAATGAGATATCATGGCGATGGGACCCAAGTCTAAGCACAGAATGCATTTATGTTTCATATACACCTTATAAACACAGCCTGAAGGTCATTTTAGCCAATATTTTTAATAAGTTTGTGCATTAAACAAAGTGTGTCTACATTCACACAATTCATTTATGTACCATATACACCTTATATACACAGCCTGAAGGTCATTTAATACAATAATTTTTATAACTTTGTGTATTTAACAAAGTTTGTGTACAGTGAGCCATCAGAAAACACAGGTTTCACTATTTCACTCTCACTCAAAAAATTCCGTATTTCGGAATATTTGGATATGGGATACTCAACCTGTACTAGTATTTTTCCAAAAGAATAATGGATGTCCTTTCCTCCAGCTGGGTGACATGCCAAGAACTAAGCATCTCTGTTTCCCATGCCCTGACGAAAGTACAGTAGGTTGTCTCCTGTTGCCGGCCAACCATTCTGGGAAAGCCATGTGGCATACATTGTATTCAATATACACGGAAAACAGACTGTCACACACAGTAGCGGATCTTGCCACGGGCAAGCAGGACTTTTGCCCGGGGCGCCGCCTTCCGGAGGGCGCCACACCAGGGCAAGATCTGCTGCTGCTGTGCCCCCCGCTGCCCGCTGCCCCCTGCTGCCGCTGGCCGCTGTGAAGAGAAACTAGACGCCACGCGTCTAGTTTCCCTTCGTGGAGAGGACCTTTACTGTGCGGTGCGCGATGACGTCATCGTGCACCGCACAGCAAAGGTCCTCTCCACAAAGGGAACTAGACGTCATCGCGCACCGCACATCATTTCAGAGTGCTACAGTAGTCTGTACAGGGGGCGTACATGACCACGCCCCCTGCACAAAGCCACTCCCCCTATTGCCGCCCGGGGCGCTCAAAGCCCCTGAACCGGCCCTAGTCACACACTAACTACTCAATGCTGCCAGCGCTACAGCTAGAGGTGCATACATACAGTAGCCGGCCAATCAGGGTGCATGCAGTCGGTGCTCTAAAGGGCAAATACACGGTGTGCAACACACCGCCTGAACAGCCTAGTTACGGCCCTGGTGCAGCCACAAGTAATGCCAGGCCTCAGTGTAACCACTTCTTGGGTCCTCCACTAGACTGCATGTGTACTCTATGTCATTGTGTGCAGCATCAGCCTATTTCCCTATAGATTCCCAGCAGGGCCCTTACCTCTATTTCTGTCTTTTATTACCCAATTTGTTTTATTACTGTTTCATTCCCAATTGTAAAGTGCAACGGAATATGCTGGTGCTATAGAAGTAAATAATAACAACAATAACAACAATAATAATAATAATAATAATAATAATAATAACAACAATAGTAATAATAATAATAATAATAATAATAATAATAATAATATATTTCCTTTACTAAAAAAATCATCACTTTAAAATAAGTCCTAAATCCTGTAACAAAACCCCAGAAAATCCACAGTTTAAAAAAAAAAAAAAAGCCCACAGAATTGAGATATATAGAATTGCATGTATACTGTATTCCAACCTTGAATCCGTACAAATAAAAATGCACGCAAATTTAATATAAACTATCTACTTGTATTTATAATTGCTTATGGGTCGGTGCATCTCAATTATATTTGTAGCTACATTCTGTGAGTACAAAAATAAACATAGAAACATAGAATTTGACAGCACATAAGAACCACTTGGCCCATCGAGGTCTGCCCAGGTAAACCCCTACATTTCGGGCATAACCACAGCTCAGACAGAAGTGCTCTCAATAATATATTTACATTGTACCACACTTGCACATGGACATCCCCGACCTGCCTCACAAAGGGCCTGATTCATTCCTGATTGCTGCTGTGCGTTTTCGCACAGCGGGTGATCATGTCCTATGCGCATGGGTATGCACCGCAATGCGCACGTGCGTCGGATAACAACAAAAGGGCATCGCCGGTCAGCGACGGGATGATGCGAAAAAATCCGATCACACGGGCGTTCGCAAGGTGATTGACTGAAAGAGGCCATTTGTGGGTGGTAACTGACCGTTTATTGGTAGTGTCTGGAAAAACACAGGCATGCCCAAGCGTTTTCAGGGAGGGTGTATGACATCAGCTCCGGCCCTGATCAGCCTCTTCTCATCACACTGTAGGAGTAAGTCCTGGGCTGCGCAGAAACTGCACACAGTGGATTTTTGCAGCTCGGCGTACACATGGGATTACACACTTGCACATCAAATATACACTCCCCCTGGGAGGCGGCTACTCTCTGAACGCAGAGTTAGCAGCCCAGCGAGCAGGTCTCAATCACCCCCCAAAGTGCATGGAGTGCAAATGCTAGATACACGCTGCTGAAAACACTGGTGCAATTGTGTGCATGCAGAGTGCAACACATCCAACATGATGGGGAAAGTGACAACACACAAATGCACCTGTATCCAACTCTAAATCAGAGCCTTGTATGTAGCTTCTGTCCCCAGCCAAATACTTGCTCCACTTTAGAGTTGTTTATATTGTGATATGATCTAAGCTTCATTTGTAATCTGCCAAAGGGGCTTTAGAGTCCTGAAAGTTTGCTAAGATTTTTAATATAATTAGCAGTGAAATGCCTCTGATATTAGGTACTTCTATTATTTTTATCCGCAAAAAATCTTCCACTCTCTCATTGACGACATCAAGAAAGGATACATATTATTGCAAAGTAACACTTCTGGTTCATCCTCTGACCTAAAATACAAAAGATAAGTGAAGTTAAAGTAGATGAATAAAATGAAGAACAAATGTGACACTTTATACAGTACAGATATGATTTATTACAGATATTATACGGTCACATGATATTGTAGTGACATCTTGTCTCTTTTTAGGTCGGAATACCTGAGACAATGGTAAAACGATGTGCCATGCAACTGGCTGAAGCTCTAGACTACATGCACAGCAAAGCACTGGTACATAGAGATGTGAAACTGGATAACATTCTACTCTTCGATAAAGATTGCCACTATATAAAACTTGCAGACTTTGGCTTAACCAGACTTGAAGGCTTTCTGGTTTCTCCTATGAAAGGACTCGTTCCCTATTCACCTCCTGAACTCTGCAGCTTAGAAGATAATGAAACTCTGGAACTTGACTCCAGTCTTGATGTGTGGGCTTTTGGCATACTTCTGTTTTGTATCTCTACTGGGGCCTTTCCCTGGGACGGAGCGTTATGTAAAGACACACAATATGAAGAATTTTCTATTTGGCAAACCACAGGAGATTACCAGAATATCCCATCTCAGTGGAAGCAATTTACATGGCAGGCATTAGACATGTTTCAGAAACTGCTGACAATAAATGCAGACCGAAGGAGGCCGGCTATTGAGGTCCAGAAATATCTCAGCGTTCCATGGAAAGTGAACAGCGTGAAAGATAACACTAACATACAAGACAACGCAAATGAGATAGAACAAAGTGTTGATAACATGAAGTTTTTGAAAGACACAGTCAGTCCTGACAAGTTGACAAGGCATTTCTCCAGGCCCTTAGAGAACACAAACCCTCAGTAAAACTTTAGTAGCAGAAGTGTTATAGGATTAAGACATGGGTGACATATTTATCATTTTAAACAGTATAGCATTATAATACATGCTATTTTGATTCACGGTATATCACAGTAACAACGTTGTGTCTGGAGACCTATTCTCAACTATGACTTTGCATGTCACTATGAATTAGGGGTGCAAGACATCACTTATTACTGTATTACTTGATGCTTTCTTTCTTAAATAGGCGTATTTCTTATGATAAGATTTTTCTAGATTATTTTTCTAGATTTTTTTAATATTTGAATGTTGCTGTATTCTTTAAATCAATGTACTGTGATATATTTTACAACATTAACAACAATAAAAATAATACATTTAGTTGTAGTGCATCTCCATTGTTCAGTGAAAAAACAAAAATGGCTTTTGCACCATATATACGCTTTTCCAGTTTACTTTCCCTTTGTTAATTCCTCTTTCTGAAACAACTGTAAAAGTGTTAAGAGTCTATTCAATTGAAGTCGGAACTGCCGTCTAGTTGGAAAGATGGCAGTTTCTGACTTTTTTTAGGTCGAATCATGATTTAACTTATTCAATGTGGCTGCCGTTTTACCGTCTTGTCGGAAAACACATGGATCAGCGGATTAGCCGCGGATCCACGTTTTTTGTCGGATTTGCGGCCAAATCCGTCAGGGTTTAGTCCCGTTTTCGACAATGTCAATCCGAATTTAAAAAAAAAACCGGATTGGCATTGTCGAAAATAAGAATTTACTTACCGATAATTCTATTTCTCGTAGTCCGTAGTGGATGCTGGGGACTCCGTCAGGACCATGGGGAATAGCGGCTCCGCAGGAGACAGGGCACAAAAGTAAAAGCTTTAGGATCAGGTGGTGTGCACTGGCTCCTCCCCCTATGACCCTCCTCCAAGCCTCAGTTAGGATACTGTGCCCGGACGAGCGTACACAATAAGGAAGGATTTTGAATCCCGGGTAAGACTCATACCAGCCACACCAATCACACTGTACAACCTGTGATCTGAACCCAGTTAACAGCATGATAACAGCGGAGCCTCTGAAAAGATGGCTCACAACAATAATAACCCGATTTTTGTAACAATAACTATGTACAAGTATTGCAGACAATCCGCACTTGGGATGGGCGCCCAGCATCCACTACGGACTACGAGAAATAGAATTATCGGTAAGTAAATTCTTATTTTCTCTGACGTCCTAAGTGGATGCTGGGGACTCCGTCAGGACCATGGGGATTATACCAAAGCTCCCAAACGGGCGGGAGAGTGCGGATGACTCTGCAGCACCGAGTGAGAGAACTCCAGGTCCTCCTCAGCCAGGGTGTGCCCCTGACCAAGTAGCAGCTCGGCAAAGTTGTAAAGCCGAGACCCCTCGGGCAGCCGCCCAAGATGAGCCCACCTTCCTTGTGGAATGGGCATTTACATATTTTGGCTGTGGCAGGCCTGCCACAGAATGTGCAAGCTGAATTGTACTACACATCCAACTAGCAATCGTCTGCTTAGAAGCAAGAGCACCCAGTTTGTTGGGTGCATACAGGATAACAGCAAGTCAGTTTTCCTGACTCCAGCCGTCCTGGAAACCTATATTTTCAGGGCCCTGACAACATCTAGCAACTTGGAGTCCTCCAAGTCCCTAGTAGCCGCAGGTACCACAATAAGCTGGTTCAGGTGAAACGCTGACACCACCTTAGGGAGAAACTGGGGACGAGTCCGCAGCTCTGCCCTGTCCGAATGGACAATCAGATATGGGCTTTTGTGAGACAAATCCGCCAATTCTGACACTCGCCTGGCCGAGGCCAGGGCCAACATCATGGTCACTTTCCATGTGAGATATTTCAAATCCACAGATTTGAGCGGTTTAAACCAATGTGATTTGAGGAATCCCAGAACTACGTTGAGATCCCACAGTGCCACTGGAGGCACAAAAGGGGGTTGTATATGCAGTACTCCCTTGACAAACTTCTGGACTTCAGGAACTGAAGCCAATTCTTTCTGGAAGAAAATCGACAGGGACGAAATTTGAACCTTAATGGACCCCAATTTGAGGCCCATAGACACTCCTGTTTGCAGGAAATGCAGGAATCGACCGAGTTGAAATTTCTTCGTGGGGCCTTCCTGGCCTCACACCACGCAACATATTTTCGCCACATGTGGTGATAATGTTGTGCGGTCACCTCCTTCCTGGCTTTGACCAGGGTAGGAATGACCTCTTCCGGAATGCCTTTTTCCCTTAGGATCCGGCGTTCCACCGCCATGCCGTCAAACGCAGCCGCGGTAAGTCTTGGAACAGACATGGTACTTGCTGAAGCAAGTCCCTTCTTAGCGGCAGAGGCCATGAGTCCTCTGTGAGCATCTCTTGAAGTTCCGGGTACCAAGTCCTTCTTGGCCAATCCGGAGCCACGAGTATAGTTCTTACTCCTCTACGTCTTATAATTCTCAGTACCTTAGGTATGAGAAGCAGAGGAGGGAACACATACACCGACTGGTACACCCACGGTGTTACCAAAAACGTCCACAGCTATTGCCTGAGGGTCTCTTGACCTGGCGCAATACCTGTCCAGTTTTTTGTTCAGGCGGGACGCCATCATGTCCACCTTTGGTCTTTCCCAACGGTTCACAATCATGTGGAAGACTTCCCGATGAAGTCCCCACTCTCCCGGGTGGAGGTCGTGCCTGCTGAGGAAGTTTGCTTCCCAGTTGTCCACTCCCGGAATGAACACTGCTGACAGTGCTATCACATGATTTTCCGCCCAGCGAAAAATCCTTGCAGTTTCTGCCATTGCCCTCCTGCTTCTTGTGCCGCCCCGTCTGTTTACGTGGGCGACTGCCGTGATGTTGTGGATCAATACCGGCTGACCTTGAAGCAGAGGTCTTGCTAAGCTTAGAGCATTGTAAATTGTCCTTAGCTCCAGTATATTTATGTGGAGAGAAGTCTCCAGACTTGATCACACTCCCTGGAAATTTTTTTTTTTTCCTTGTGTGACTGCTCCCCAGCCTCTCAGGCTGGCATCCGTGGTTACCAGGACCCAGTCCTGAATGCCGAATCTGCGGCCCTTTAGTAGATGAGCACTCTGCAGCCACCGTAGAAGAAACACCCTTGTCCTTGGAGACAGGGTTATCCGCTGATGCATCTGAAGATGCGATCCGGACCATTTTTCCAGCAGATCCCACTGAAAAGTTCTTGCGTGAAATCTGCCGAATGGAATCGCTTCGTAAGAAGCCACCATTTTTCCCAGGACCCTTGTGCAATGATGCACTGACACTTTTCCTGGTTTTAGGAGGTTCCTGACTAGCTCGGATAACTCCCTGGCTTTCTTCTCCGGGAGAAACACCCTTTTCTGGACTGTGTCCAGAATCATCCCTAGGAACAGCAGACGTGTCGTCGGAAACAGCTGCGATTTTGGAATATTTAGAATCCACCCGTGCTGTCGTAGAACTACTTGAGATAGTGCTACTCCGACCTCCAACTGTTCTCTGGACCTTGCCCTTATCAGGCGATCGTCCATTTTCTTTGAAGAAGAATCATCATTTCGGCCATTACCTTGGTAAAGACCCGGGGTGCCGTGAACAATCCAAACGGCAGCATCTGAAACTGATAGTGACAGTTCTGTACCACGAACCTGAGGTACCCTTGGTGAGAAGGGCAAATTGGGACATGGAGGTAAGCATCCCTGATGTCCAGGGACACCATATAGTCCCCTTCTTCCTGGTTCGCTATCACTGCTCTGAGTGACTCCATCTTGATTTGAACCTTTGTATGTAAGTGTTCAAATATTTCAGATTTAGAATAGGTCTCACCGAGCAGTCTGGCTTCAGTACCACAATATAGTGTGGAATAATACCCCTTTCCTTGTTGTAGGAGGGGTACTTTGATTATCACCTGCTGGGAATACAGCTTGTGAAATGTTTCCAATACTGCCTCCCTGTCGGAGGGAGACGTTGGTAAAGCAAACTTCAGGAACCTGCGAGGGGGAGACGTCTCGAATTTCCAATCTGTACCCCTGGGATACTACTTGTAGGATCCAGGGGTCCACTTGCGAGTGAGCCCACTGCGTGCTGAAACTCTTGAGATGACCCCCCACCGCACCTGTTTGTACGGCCCCAGCGTCATGCTGAGGACTTGGCAGAAGCGGTGGAAGGCTTCTGTTCCTGGGAATGGGCTGCCTGCTGCAGTCTTCTTCCCTTACCTCTATCCCTGGGCAGATATGACTGGCCTTTTGCCCGCTTGCCCTTATGGGGACGAAAGGACTGAGGCTGAAAAGACGATGTCTTTTTCTGCTGAGATGTGACTTGGGGTAAAAAAGGTGGATTTTCCAGCTGTTGCCGTGGCCACCAGGTCCGATGGACCGACCCCAAATAACTCCTCCCCTTTATACGGCAATACTTCCATGTGCCGTTTGGAATCTGCATCACCTGACCACTGTCGTGTCCATAAACATCTTCTGGCAGATATGGACATCGCACTTACTCTTGATGCCAGAGTGCAAATATCCCTCTGTGCATCTCGCATATATAGAAATGCATCCTTTCAATGCTCTATAGTCAATAAAATACTGTCCCTGTCAAGGGTATCAATATTTTCAGTCAGGGAATCCGACCAAGCCACCCCAGCGCTGCCCATCCAGGCTGAGGCGATCGCTGGTCGCAGTATAACACCAGTATGTGTGTATATACTTTTTAGGATATTTTCCAGCCTCCTATCAGTTGGCTCCTTGAGGGCGGCCGTATCTGGAGACGGTAACGCCACTTGTTTTGATAAGCGTGTGAGCGCCTTATCCACCCTATGGGGTGTTTCCCAACGCGCCATAACTTCTGGCGGGAAAGGGTATACCGCCAATAATTTTCTATCGGGGGAAACCCACGCATCATCACACCCTTCATTTAATTTATCTGATTCAGGAAAAACCACATGTAGTTTTTTCACACTCCACATAATTCCCTTTTTTGTGGTACTTGTAGTATCAGAAATATGTAACATCTCCTTCATTGCCCTTAACAAGTAACGTGTGGCCCTAAAGAAAAATACGTTTGTTTCTTCACCGTCGACACTGGAGTCAGTGTCCGTGTCTGTGTCTGTGTCGACCGACTGAGGTAAAAGGACGTTTTAACGCCCCTGACGGTGTTTGAGACGCCTGGACAGGTACTAATTGGTTTGCCGGCCGTCTCATGTCGTCAACCGACCTTGCAGCGTGTTGACATTATCACGTAATTCCTTAAATAAGCCATCCATTCCGGTGTCGACTCCCTAGAGAGTGACATCACCATTACAGGCAATTGCTCCGCCTCCTCACCAACATCGTCCTCATACATGTCGACACACACGTACCGACACACAGCACACACACAGGGAATGCTCTGATAGAGGACAGGACCCCACTAGCCCTTTGGAGAGACAGAGGGAGAGTTTGCCAGCACACACCAAAACGCTATAATTATACAGGGACAACCTTTATATAAGTGTTTTTCCCTTATAGCATCTTAATATATATAATCATATCGCCAAATAAGTGCCCCCCCTCTCTGTTTTAACCCTGTTTCTGTAGTGCAGTGCAGGGGAGAGCCTGGGAGCCTTCCCACCAGCATTTCTGTGAGGGAAAATGGCGCTGTGTGCTGAGGAGAATAGGCCCCGCCCCCTTTTCGGCGGGCTTCTTCTCCCGTTTTTCTGAGACCTGGCAGGGGTTAAATACATCCATATAGCCCCAGGGGCTATATGTGATGTATCTTTTAGCCAGTATAGGTATTTCATTGCTGCCCAGGGCGCCCCCCCCAGCGCCCTGCACCCTCAGTGACCGCTGGTGTGAAGTGTGCTGACAACAATGGCGCACAGCTGCAGTGCTGTGCGCTACCTCATGAAGACTGAAAAGTCTTCTGCCGCCGGTTTCTGGACCTCTTCACTCTTCGGCATCTGCAAGGGGGTCGGCGGCGCGGCTCTGGGACCGGACTCCATGGCTGGGCCTGTGTTCGATCCCTCTGGAGCTAATGGTGTCCAGTAGCCTAAGAAGCCAATCCATCCTGCACGCAGGTGAGTTCACTTCTTCTCCCCTAAGTCCCTCGTAGCAGTGAGCCTGTTGCCAGCAGGACTCACTGAAAATAAAAAACTAACAAAACTTTTACTCTAAGCAGCTCTTTAGGAGAGCCACCTAGATTGCACCCTTCTCGGCCGGGCACAAAATCTAACTGAGGCTTGGAGGAGGGTCATAGGGGGAGGAGCCAGTGCACACCACCTGATCCTAAAGCTTTTACTTTTGTGCCCTGTCTCCTGCGGAGCCGCTATTCCCCATGGTCCTGACGGAGTCCCCAGCATCCACTTAGGACGTCAGAGAAAATGGGCAAAACCAGTCGGATTTGCCCGTAAATTGAATACTGCATTGTCAGATCCTCTCCGTTGGACAGGATCCGACATGCATTAAATAGACCCCTGTATCTTGTAGCTTTTATGGTTTTTCTACATTGCTCTCCAAATTTTGTGAGATGTTGAGTATTGCTGTAAATGACATGTTTCAAAAGTAATTAGGCCCAGCCAGTGGCAGATCCAGGGGGGGGGGGGCACCCAGGCACGTGTCCCCCCTATCATTTAGGATCACTATAGTTGCAAGGGCTGTAGGTCCGCAGGGTGCATGTACGTACCCCGGCCCCCCTACCACACCACAGATCGGATCTCTCTTCCGATCCGATCTGCGGTGCTCCCGCCCCCACTACTGCTCAGGAAGCCGGCTAGTCCTATTAAAAGAGTGGTCAAATAGTAAGTGGGACAGAATAGTAAGTACTAACTACCTGTGCTGTATTAAGGATGGAGATTCAGCACAAAATACAAAGCAGGTACCATAGCAGGTATAGTTAAACCAACCATAACAGTCTTGGTAAAGAAAGGTGTGCAGTGGAAGCACATCTAACAATAACATCAAGGAGGCTCTCCCAAACACCCTTAATTAAAGAACCTGCCTCAGGTAGTTCCATAGTGGCAGCCGCCGCAACGGAACCTACCCCCCAGGTCCAGCACTCCAGGAAAGTCCTTGGCTTCAATCAGCAGACCATGCAACAGCCCTCCCCAGCTACCAGGATGGCCAGAATTACTCCCGGTTCACGCTAGTGATGAGCGGGTTCGGTTTCTCCGAAACCGAAACCCCCCGAACTTCACCTTTTTCACACGGGTCCGAGGCAGGTTAGAACCTTCCCGCCTTGCTCGGCTGTCCCGAGCGCGCCCGAACGTCATCATCCCGCTGTCGGATTCTCGCGAGATTCGGATTCTATATAAGCAGCCGCGCGTCGCCGCCATTTTCACTCGTGCATTGGAGATGATAGGGAGAGGACGTGGCTGGCGTCCTCTCCGTTTATTGTAGAAGTTGATTGGTTTACTTTATTTCTTATTTGTGGGGAGGATTGGGGAGCAGCTGTTAGGAGGAGTACAGTGCAGAGTTTTGCTGATAAGTGACCACCAGTTTTTATCCGTTCTCTGCCTGAAAAAAACGCTCCATACCATATCTGTGCTCAGTGTGCTGCATGATATATCTGTGCTGAGTGCTCACACTGCTTAATTGTGGGGACTGGGGAGCAGCTATAGCAGGAGTACAGTGCAGAGTTTTGCTGACAGTGACCACCAGTATACGTTGTCTGCCTGAAAAACACTCCATATCTGTGCTCACAGTGTGCTGCTTTATTGTGGGGACTGGGGACCACCAGTATAAATAATATTATATAGGAGTAGTACAGTGCAGAGTGCACTGCTGTACCTACCTCTGTGTCGTCACTCGTCATCCATTAAGTATACTATCCATCTGCATTGTATACCTGTGGTGCATTTTAGACTAGTTTAGCAGTTTGCTGACAGTGTCCACCAGTATACTATATATAGCAGTAAGGTAGGCCACTGCTGTGTACCTACCTCTGTGTCGTCACTCGTCATCCATTAAGTATACTATCCATCTACATTGTATACCTGTGGTGCATTTTAGACAGTTTTGCAGTTTGCTGACAGTGTCCACCAGTATACTATATATAGCAGTACGGTAGGCCACTGCTGTGTACCTACCTCTGTGTCGTCACTCTTCATCCATTAAGTATACTATCCATCTACATTGTATACCTGTGGTGCATTTTAGACAGTTTTGCAGTTTGCTGACAGTGTCCACCAGTATACTATATATAGCAGTACGGTAGGCCACTGCTGTGTACCTACCTCTGTGTCGTCACTCATCATCCATTAAGTATACTATCCATCTACATTGTATACCTGTGGTGCATTTTAGACAGTTTTGCAGTTTGCTGACAGTGTCCACTAGTATACTATATATAGCAGTACGGTAGGCCACTGCTGTGTACCTACCTCTGTGTCGTCACTCGTCATCCATTAAGTATACTATCCATCTACATTGTATACCTGTGGTGCATTTTAGACAGTTTTGCAGTTTGCTGACAGTGTCCACCAGTATACTATATATAGCAGTACGATAGGCCACTGCTGTGTACCTACCTCTGTGTCGTCACTCGTCATCCATTAAGTATACTATCCATCTACATTCTATACCTGTGGTGCATTTTAGACAGTTTTGCAGTTTGCTGACAGTGTCCACCAGTATACTATATATAGCAGTACGGTAGGCCACTGCTGTGTACCTACCTCTGTGTCATCACTCGTCATCCATTAAGTATACTATCCATCTACATTGTATACCTGTGGTGCATTTTAGACAGTTTTGCAGTTTGCTGACAGTGTCCACCAGTATACTATATATAGCAGTACGGTAGGCCACTGCTGTGTACCTACCTCTGTGTCGTCACTCATCATCCATTAAGTATACTATCCATCTACATTCTATACCTGTGGTGCATTTTAGACAGTTTTGCAGTTTGCTGACAGTGTCCACCAGTATACTATATATAGCAGTACGGTAGGCCACTGCTGTGTACCTACCTCTGTGTCGTCACTCGTCATCCATTAAGTATACTATCCATCTACATTCTATACCTGTGGTGCATTTTAGACAGTTTTGCAGTTTGCTGACAGTGTCCACCAGTATACTATATATAGCAGTACGGTAGGCCACTGCTGTGTACCTACCTCTGTGTCGTCACTCGTCATCCATTAAGTATACTATCCATCTACATTGTATACCTGTGGTTCATTTTAGACAGTTTTGCAGTTTGCTGACAGTGTCCACCAGTATACTGTATATAGCAGTACGGTAGGCCACTGCTGTGTACCTACCTCTGTGTCGTCACTCGTCATCCATTAAGTATACTATCCATCTACATTCTATACCTGTGGTGCATTTTAGTTTTGCGCAGTAAATATAGTAGTAGGCCATTGCTATTGATACTGGCATATAATTCCACACATTAAAAAATGGAGAACAAAAATGTGGAGGTTAAAGGGAAAGATCAAGATCCACTTCCACCTCGTGCTGAAGCTGCTGCCACTAGTCATGGCCGAGACGATGAAATGCCATCAACGTCGTCTGCCAAGGCCGATGCCCAATGTCATAGTAGAGGGCATGTAAAATCCAAAACACAAAAGTTCAGTAAAATGACCCAAAAATCAAAATTAAAAGCGTCTGAGGAGAAGCGTAAACTTGCCAATATGCCATTTACGACACGGAGTGGCAAGGAACGGCTGAGGCCCTGGCCTATGTTCATGGCTAGTGGTTCAGCTTCAAATGAGGATGGAAGCACTCATCCTCTCGCTAGAAAAAAGAAAAGACTTAAGCTGGCAAAAGCACAGCAAAGAACTGTGCGTTCTTCAAAATCACAAATCCCCAAGGAGAGTCCAATTGTGTCGGTTGCGATGCCTGACCTTCCCAACACTGGACGGGAAGAGCTTGCGCCTTCCACCATTTGCACGCCCCCTGCAAGTGCTGGAAGGAGCACCCGCAGTCCAGTTCCTGATAGTCAAATTGAAGATGTCACTGTTGAAGTACACCAGGATGAGGATATGGGTGTTGCTGGCGCTGGGGAGGAAATTGACAAGGAGGATTCTGATGGTGAGGTGGTTTGTTTAAGTCAGGCACCCGGGTAGACACCTGTTGTCCGTGGGAGGAATATGGCCCTTGACATGCCTGGTCAAAATACAAAAAAAATCAGCTCTTCGGTGTGGAATTATTTCAACACAAATGCGGACAACAGGTGTCAAGCCGTGTGTTGCCTTTGTCAAGCTGTAATAAGTAGGGGTAAGGACGTTAACCACCTCGGAACATCCTCCCTTATACGTCACCTGCAGCGCATTCATCATAAGTCAGTGACAAGTTCAAAAACTTTGGCTGACAGCGGAAGCAGTCCACTGACCAGTAAATCCCTTCCTCTTGTAACCAAGCTCCTGCAAACCACACCACCAACTCCCTCAGTGTCAATTTCCTCCTTACCCAGGAAAGCCAATAGTCCTGCAGGCGATGTCACTGTCAAGTCTGACGAGTCCTCTCCTGCCTGGGATTCCTCCGATGCATCCTTGAGTGTAACGCCTACTGCTGCTGGCACTGCTGTTGTTGCTGCTGGGAGTCGATCGTCATCCCAGAGGGGAAGTCGGAAGACCACTTGTACTACTTCCAGTAAGCAATTGATTGTCCAACAGTCCTTTGCGAGGAAGATGAAATATCACAGCAGTCATCCTGCTGCAAAGCGGATAACTGAGGCCTTGGCAGCCTGGGCGGTGAGAAACGTGGTTCCGGTATCCATCGTTAATTCAGAGCCAACTAGAGACTTGATTGAGGTACTGTGTCCCCGGTACCAAATACCATCTAGGTTCCATTTCTCTAGGCAGGCGATACCGAAAATGTACACAGACCTCAGAAAAAGACTCACCAGTGTCCTAAAAAATGCAGTTGTACCCAATGTCCACTTAACCACGGACATGTGGACAAGTGGAGCAGGGCAGACTCAGGACTATATGACTGTGACAGCCCACTGGGTAGATGTATTGCCTCCCGCAGCAAGAACAGCAGCGGCGGCACCAGTAGCAGCATCTCGCAAACGCCAACTCGTTCCTAGGCAGGCTACGCTTTGTATCACCGCTTTCCAGAATACACACACAGCTGAAAACCTCTTACGGCAACTGAGGAAGATCATCGCAGAATGGCTTACCCCAATTGGACTCTCCTGGGGATTTGTGACATCGGACAACGCCAGCAATATTGTGCGTGCATTACATCTGGGCAAATTCCATCACGTCCCATGTTTTGCACATACCTTGAATTTGGTGGTGCAGAATTATTTAAAAAACGACAGGGGCGTGCAAGAGATGCTGTCGGTGGCCCGAAGAATTGCGGGCCACTTTCGGCATTCAGGCACCGCGTACCGAAGACTGGAGCACCACCAAACATTCCTGAACCTGCCCTGCCATCATCTGAAGCAAGAGGTGGTAACGAGGTGGAATTCAACCCTCTATATGCTTCAGAGGATGGAGGAGCAGCAAAAGGCCATTCAAGCCTATACATCTGGCCACGATATAGGCAAAGGAGGTGGAATACACCTGACTCAAGCGCAGTGGAGAATGATTTCAACGTTGTGCAAGGTTCTGCAACCTTTTGAACTTGCCACACGTGAAGTCAGTTCAGACACTGCCAGCCTGAGTCAGGTCATTCCCCTCATCAGGCTTTTGCAGAAGAAGCTGGAGACATTGAAGGAGGAGCTAAAACAGAGCAATTCCGCTAGGCATGTGGGACTTGTGGATGGAGCCCTTAATTCGCTTAACCAGGATTCACGGGTGGTCAATCTGTTGAAATCAGAGCACTACCTTTTGGCCACCGTGCTCGATTCTAGATTTAAAACCTACGTTGTATCTCTCTTTCTGGCAGACACAAGTCTGCAGAGGTTCAAAGTAGAGATGTGCACTTGAAATTTTTCGGGTTTTGTGTTTTGGTTTTGGGTTCGGTTCCGCGGCCGTGTTTTGGGTTCGACCGCGTTTTGGCAAAACCTCACCGAATTTTTTTTGTCGGATTCGGGTGTGTTTTGGATTCGGGTGTTTTTTTCAAAAAACCCTAAAAAACAGCTTAAATAATAGAATTTGGGGGTCATTTTGATCCCAAAGTATTATTAACCTCAAAAACCATAATTTCCACTCATTTTCAGTCTATTCTGAATACCTCACACCTCACAATATTATTTTTAGTCCTAAAATTTGCACCGAGGTCGCTGGATGACTAAGCTAAGCGACCCTAGTGGCCGACACAAACACCTGGCCCATCTTGGAGTGGCACTGCAGTGTCACGCAGGATGGCCCTTCCAAAAAACACTCCCCAAACAGCACATGACGCAAAGAAAAAAAGAGGCGCAATGAGGTAGCTGTGTGAGTAAGATAAGCGACCCTCGTGGCCGACACAAACACCTGGCCCATCTAGGAGTGG
The DNA here is from genome assembly GCF_028390025.1 of Pseudophryne corroboree. NCBI lineage: Eukaryota > Metazoa > Chordata > Amphibia > Anura > Myobatrachidae > Pseudophryne > Pseudophryne corroboree. The sequence continues at coordinate 100,679,208 of NC_086453.1, read as the reverse complement.
CACTGCAGTGTCACGCAGGATGGCCCTTCCAAAAAACACTCCCCAAACAGCACATGACGCAAAGAAAAAAAGAGGCGCAATGAGGTAGCTGTGTGAGTAAGCTAAGCGACCCTAGTGGCCGACACAAACACCTGGCCCATCTAGGAGTGGCACTGCAGTGTCACGCAGGATGGCCCTTCCAAAAAACACTCCCCAAACAGCACATGACGCAAAGAAAAAAAGAGGCGCAATGAGGTAGCTGTGTGAGTAAGCTAAGCGACCCTAGTGGCCGACACAAACACCTGGCCCATCTAGGAGTGGCACTGCAGTGTCACGCAGGATGGCCCTTCCAAAAAACACTCCCCAAACAGCACATGACGCAAAGAAAAAAAGAGGCGCAATGAGGTAGCTGTGTGAGTAAGCTAAGCGACCCTAGTGGCCGACACAAACACCTGGCCCATCTAGGAGTGGCACTGCAGTGTCACGCAGGATGGCCCTTCCAAAAAACACTCCCCAAACAGCACATGACGCAAAGAAAAAAAGAGGCGCAATGAGGTAGCTGTGTGAGTAAGCTAAGCGACCCTCGTGGCCGACACAAACACCTGGCCCATCTAGGAGTGGCACTGCAGTGTCACGCAGGATGGCCCTTCCAAAAAACACTCCCCAAACAGCACATGACGCAAAGAAAAAAAGAGGCGCAATGAGGTAGCTGTGTGAGTAAGATAAGCGACCCTAGTGGCCGACACAAACACCTGGCCCATCTAGGAGTGGCACTGCAGTGTCACGCAGGATGGCCCTTCCAAAAAACACTCCCCAAACAGCACATGACGCAAAGAAAAAAAGAGGCGCAATGAGGTAGCTGTGTGAGTAAGATAAGCGACCCTAGTGGCCGACACAAACACCTGGCCCATCTAGGAGTGGCACTGCAGTGTCACGCAGGATGGCCCTTCCAAAAAACACTCCCCAAACAGCACATGACGCAAAGAAAAAAAGAGGCGCAATGAGGTAGCTGTGTGAGTAAGATAAGCGACCCTAGTGGCCGACACAAACACCTGGCCCATCTAGGAGTGGCACTGCAGTGCCACGCAGGATGGCCCTTCCAAAAAACACTCCCCAAACAGCACATGACGCAAAGAAAAAAAGAGGCGCAATGAGGTAGCTGTGTGAGTAAGATAAGCGACCCTAGTGGCCGACACAAACACCTGGCCCATCTAGGAGTGGCACTGCAGTGTCACGCAGGATGGCCCTTCCAAAAAACACTCCCCAAACAGCACATGACGCAAAGAAAAAAAGAGGCGCAATGAGGTAGCTGTGTGAGTAAGATAAGCGACCCTAGTGGCCGACACAAACACCTGGCCCATCTAGGAGTGGCACTGCAGTGTCACGCAGGATGGCCCTTCCAAAAAACACTCCCCAAACAGCACATGACGCAAAGAAAAAAAGAGGCGCAATGAGGTAGCTGTGTGAGTAAGATAAGCGACCCTAGTGGCCGACACAAACACCTGGCCCATCTAGGAGTGGCACTGCAGTGTCACGCAGGATGGCCCTTCCAAAAAACACTCCCCAAACAGCACATGACGCAAAGAAAAAAAGAGGCGCAATGAGGTAGCTGTGTGAGTAAGCTAAGCGACCCTAGTGGCCGACACAAACACCTGGCCCATCTAGGAGTTGCACTGCAGTGTCACGCAGGATGGCCCTTCCAAAAAACACTCCCCAAACAGCACATGACGCAAAGAAGAAAAAAAGAGGCGCAATGAGGTAGCTGTGTGAGTAAGCTAAGCGACCCTAGTGGCCGACACAAACACCTGGCCCATCTAGGAGTGGCACTGCAGTGTCACGCAGGATGGCCCTTCCAAAAAACACTCCCCAAACAGCACATGACGCAAATAAAAATGAAAGAAAAAAGAGGTGCAAGATGGAATTGTCCTTGGGCCCTCCCACCCACCCTTATGTTGTATAAACAGGACATGCACACTTTAACCAACCCATCATTTCAGTGACAGGGTCTGCCACACGACTGTGACTGAAATGACGGGTTGGTTTGGACCCCCACCGAAAAAGAAGCAATTAATCTCTCCTTGCACAAACTGGCTCTACAGAGGCAAGATGTCCACCTCATCATCATCCTCCGATATATCACCGTGTACATCCCGCTCCTCACAGATTATCAATTTGTCCCCACTGGAATCCACCATCTCAGCTCCCTGTGTACTTTGTGGAGGCAATTGCTGCTGGTCAATGTCTCCACGGAGGAATTGATTATAATTCATTTTAATGAACATCATCTTCTCCACATTTTCTGGAAGTAGCCTCGTACGCCGATTGCTGACAAGGTGAGCGGCGGCACTAAACACTCTTTTGGAGTACACACTTGTGGGAGGGCAACTTAGGTAGAATAAAGCCAGTTTGTGCAAGGGCCTCCAAATTGCCTCTTTTTCCTGCCAGTATAAGTACGGACTGTCTGACGTGCCTACTTGGATGCGGTCACTCATATAATCCTCCACCATTCTTTCAATGGTGACAGAATCATATGCAGTGACAGTAGACGACATGTCCGTAATCGTTGTCAGGTCCTTCAGTCCGGACCAGATGTCAGCATCAGCAGTCGCTCCAGACTGCCCTGCATCACCGCCAGCGGGTGGGCTCGGAATTCTGAGCCTTTTCCTCGCACCCCCAGTTGCGGGAGAATGTGAAGGAGGAGATGTTGACAGGTCGCGTTCCGCTTGACTTGACAATTTTGTCACCAGCAGGTCTTTGAACCCCAGCAGACTTGTGTCTGCCGGAAAGAGAGATCCAAGGTAGGTTTTAAATCTAGGATCGAGCACGGTGGCCAAAATGTAGTGCTCTGATTTCAACAGATTGACCACCCGTGAACACTTGTTAAGCGAATTAAGAGCTCCATCCATAAGTCCCACATGCCTAGCGGAATCGCTCCCTTTTAGCTCCTCCTTCAATGCCTCCAGCTTCTTCTGCAAAAGCCTGATGAGGGGAATGACCTGACTCAGGCTGGCAGTGTCTGAACTGACTTCACGTGTGGCAAGTTCAAAAGGTTGCAGAACCTTGCACAACGTTGAAATCATTCTCCACTGCGCTTGAGACAGGTACATTCCACCTCCTATATCGTGCTCAATTGTATAGGCTTGAATGGCCTTTTGCTGCTCCTCCAACCTCTGAAGCATATATAGGGTTGAATTCCACCTCGTTACCACTTCTTGCTTCAGATGATGGCAGGGCAGGTTCAGGCGTTTTTGGTGGTGCTCCAGTCTTCTGTACGTGGTGCCTGTACGCCGAAAGTGGCCCGCAATTCTTCTGGCCACCGACAGCATCTCTTGCACGCCCCTGTCGTTTTTTAAAAAATTCTGCACCACCAAATTCAAGGTATGTGCAAAACATGGGACGTGCTGGAATTTGCCCATATTTAATGCACACACAATATTGCTGGCGTTGTCCGATGCCACAAATCCACAGGAGAGTCCAATTGGGGTAAGCCATTCCGCGATGATCTTCCTCAGTTGCCGTAAGAGGTTTTCAGCTGTGTGCGTATTCTGGAAACCGGTGATACAAAGCGTAGCCTGCCTAGGAAAGAGTTGGCGTTTGCGAGATGCTGCTACTGGTGCCGCCGCTGCTGTTCTTGCGGCGGGAGTCCATACATCTACCCAGTGAGCTGTCACAGTCATATAGTCCTGACCCTGCCCTGCTCCACTTGTCCACATGTCCGTGGTTAAGTGGACATTGGGTACAACTGCATTTTTTAGGACACTGGTGAGTCTTTTTCTGACGTCCGTGTACATTCTCGGTATCGCCTGCCTAGAGAAGTGGAACCTAGATGGTATTTGGTAACGGGGGCACACTACCTCAAGAAATTGTCTAGTTCCCTGTGAACTAACGGCGGATACCGGACACACGTCTAACACCAACATAGTTGTCAAGGCCTCAGTTATCCGCTTTGCAACAGGATGACTGCTGTGATATTTCATCTTCCTCGCAAAGGACTGTTGGACAGTCAATTGCTTGGTGGAAGTAGTAAAAGTGGGCTTACGACTTCCCCTCTGGGATGACCATCGACTCCCAGCAGCAACAACAGCAGCGCCAGCAGCAGTAGGCGTTACACGCAAGGATGCATCGGAGGAATCCCAGGCAGGAGAGGACTCGTCAGAATTGCCAGTGACATGGCCTGCAGGACTATTGGCATTCCTGGGGAAGGAGGAAATTGACACTGAGGGAGTTGGTGGGGTGGTTTGCGTGAGCTTGGTTACAAGAGGAAGGGATTTACTGGTCAGTGGACTGCTTCCGCTGTCGCCCAAAGTTTTTGAACTTGTCACTGACTTATTATGAATGCGCTGCAGGTGACGTATAAGGGAGGATGTTCCGAGGTGGTTAACGTCCTTACCCCTACTTATTACAGCTTGACAAAGGCAACACACGGCTTGACAAATGTTGTCCGCATTTCTGTTGAAATACTTCCACACCGAAGAGCTGATTTTTTTGGTATTTTCACCAGGCATGTCAACGCCCATATTCCTCCCACGGACAACAGGTGTCTCCCCGGGTGCCTGACTTAAACAAACCACCTCACCATCAGAATCCTCCTTGTCAATTTCCTCCCCAGCGCCAGCAACACCCATATCCTCCTCATCCTGGTGTACTTCAACACTGACATCTTCAATCTGACTATCAGGAACTGGACTGCGGGTGCTCCTTCCAGCACTTGCAGGGGGCGTGCAAATGGTGGAAGGCGCATGCTCTTCACGTCCAGTGTTGGGAAGGTCAGGCATCGCAACCGACACAATTGGACTCTCCTTGTGGATTTGGGATTTCGAAGAACGCACAGTTCTTTGCGGTGCTTTTGCCAGCTTGAGTCTTTTCATTTTTCTAGCGAGAGGCTGAGTGCTTCCATCCTCATGTGAAGCTGAACCACTAGCCATGAACATAGGCCAGGGCCTCAGCCGTTCCTTGCCACTCCGTGTGGTAAATGGCATATTGGCAAGTTTACGCTTCTCCTCCAACAATTTTATTTTAGATTTTGGAGTCCTTTTTTTACTGATATTTGGTGTTTTGGATTTTACATGCTCTGTACTAAGACATTGGGCATCGGCCTTGGCAGACGACGTTGATGGCATTTCATCGTCTCGGCCATGACTAGTGGCAGCAGCTTCAGCACGAGGTGGAAGTGGATCTTGATCTTTCCCTATTTTTGGAACCTCAACATTTTTGTTCTCCATATTTTAATAGGCACAACTAAAAGGCACCTCAGGTAAACAATGGAGATGGATGGATACTAGTATACAATTATGGATGGACGAGCGACTGCCGACACAGAGGTAGCTACAGCCGTGGACTACCGTACTGTGTCTGCTGCTAATATAGACTGGATGATAATGAGATGAAATTAATATATATATATATAATATCACTAGTACTGCAGCCGGACAGGTATATATATTTATTATGTAATGACTGATGACGGACCTGCTGGACACTGTCAGCTCAGCACCGCAGACTGCTACAGTAAGCTACTATAGTAGTATGTATCAAGAAGAAAGAAAAAAAAAACCACGGGTAGGTGGTATACAATTATGGATGGACGAGCGACTGCCGACACAGAGGTAGCTACAGCCGTGGACTACCGTACTGTGTCTGCTGCTAATATAGACTGGATGATAATGAGATGAAATTAATATATATATATATATAATATCACTAGTACTGCAGCCAGGCAGGTATATATATTTATTATGTAATGACTGATGACGGACCTGCTGGACACTGTCAGCTCAGCACCGCAGACTGCTACAGTAAGCTACTATAGCATGTATCAAGAAGAAAGAAAAAAAAAAAAAACACGGGTAGGTGGTATACAATTATATATATATACAATTATATATATATATTAAACTGGTGGTGATTAATTAAACTGGTGGTCAGGTCACTGGTCACACTATCAGCAACTTGCAAGTAGTACTCCTAAGCAGACAATCACAATATACTGGTGGTCAGTGTGGTCACAATGGCAGTGTGGCTGGCACTCTGGCAGCAAAAGTGTGCACTGTACGTTAAAATATGTACTCCTGCTCTCAGACTCTAACTGCTCCCCACTGTCTCCCCCACAAGTCAGATATACATATACAGTCACACTACACTTCAGCAAGTAGTAGTACTCCTAAAAATGCTCCCCAAAATTACTAAATACTGTGTCTCTCTCTACTCTAGTCTCTTCTCTATAAACGGAGAGGACGCCAGCCACGTCCTCTCCCTATCAATCTCAATGCACGTGTGAAAATGGCGGCGACGCGCGGCTCCTTATATAGAATCCGAGTCTCGCGATAGAATACGAGCCTCGCGAGAATCCGACAGCGGGATGATGACGTTCGGGCGCGCTCGGGTTAACCGAGCAAGGCGGGAGGATCCGAGTCGCTCGGACCCGTGAGAAAAAAGCTGAAGTTCGGGCGGGTTCGGATTCAGAGAAACCGAACCCGCTCATCTCTAGTTCAAAGACCTGCTAGTGAGAAAATTGTCAAGTCAAGCGGAATGTGACCCGTCACCATCTCCTCCTTCACATTCTCCCGCAACTGGGGGTGCGAGGAAAAGGCTAAGAATTCCGAGCCCAAGTGCTGGCGGTGATGCAGGGCAGTCTGGAGCGAGTGCTGACATCTGGTCCGGACTGAAGGACCTGCCAACGATTACTGACATGTCGTCTACTGTCACTGCATATGATTCTCTCACCATTGAAAGAATGGTGGAGGATTATATGAGTGACCGCATCCAAGTAGGCACGTCAGACAGTCCGTACGTATACTGGCAGGAAAAAGAGGCAATTTGGAGGCCCTTGCAGAAACTGGCTTTATTCTACCTAAGTTGCCCTCCCTCCAGTGTGTACTCCGAAAGAGTGTTTAGTGCAGCCGCTCACCTTGTCAGCAATCGGCGTACAAGGTTACTTCCAGAAAATGTGGAGAAGATGATGTTCATTAAAATGAATTATAATCAATTCCTCCGTGGAGACATTCACCAGCAGCAATTGCCTCCAGAAAGTACACGGGGACCTGAGATGGTGGATTCCAGTGGGGACGAATTAATAATCTGTGAGGAGGGGGATGTACACAGTGAAAGGGGTGAGGAATCGGAGGATGATGATGAGGTGGACATCTTGCCTCTGTAGAGCCAGTTTGTGCAAGGAGAGATTGATTGCTTCTTTTTTGGTGGGGGCCCAAACCAACCAGTCATTTCAGTCACAGTCGTGTGGCAGACCCTGTCACTGAAATGATGGGTTCGTTAAAGTGTGCATGTCCTGTTTATACAACATAAGGGTGGGTGGGAGGGCCCAAGGACAATTCCATCTTGCACCTCTTTTTTCTTTCATTTTTCTTTGCATCATGTGCTGTTTGGGGACAATTTTTTGGAAGGGCCATCCTGCCTGACACTGCAGTGCCACTCCTAGATGGGCCAGGTGTTTGTGTCGGCCACTTGTGTTGCTTAGCTTAGTCACACAGCCACCTTGGTGCGCCTCTTTTTTTCTTTGCATCATGTGCTGTTTGGGGACAATTTTTTGGAAGGGCCATCCTGTCTTGATTGACACTGCAGTGCCACTCCTAGATGGGCCAGGTGTTTGTGTCGGCCACTTGTGTCGCTTAGCTTAGTCACACAGCCACCTTGGTGCGCCTCTTTTTTTCTTTGCATCATGTGCTGTTTGGGGACAATTTTTTGGAAGGGCCATCCTGTCTTGATTGACACTGCAGTGCCACTCCTAGATGGGCCAGGTGTTTGTGTCGGCCACTTGTGTCGCTTAGCTTAGTTACACAGCGACCTTGGTGCGCCTCTTTTTTTCTTTGCATCATGTGCTGTTTGGGGACAATTTTTTGGAAGGGCCATCCTGTCTGACACTGCAGTGCCACTCCTAGATGGGCCAGGTGTTTGTGTCGGCCACTTGTGTCGCTTAGCTTAGCCATCTAGCGACCTCGGTGCAAATTTTAGGACTAAAATAATATTGTGAGGTGTGAGGTGTTCAGAATAGACTGGAAATGAGTGGAAATTATGGTTATTGAGGTTAATAATACTATGGGATCAAAATGACCCCCAAATTCTATGATTTAAGCTGTTTTTTAGGGTTTTTTGAAAAAAACACCCGAATCCAAAACACACCCGAATCCGACAAAAAATTTTCGGTGAGGTTTTGCCAAACCGCATCCGAATCCAAAACACGGCCGCGGAACCGAACCCAAAACCAAAACACAAAACGCGAAAAATTTCCGGTGCACATCACTAGTTCACGCCCACAGCCTCCGGTGTTCAAGGGGAACATCACAGGGCAGAAGCAAAGAGCAGAAGCAGAGAGAGGGTGCAGATAGGGCACAGAAGCAGAGAGAGGGCTCCCCTGGAGAGAAGGTACTGTACGTCCCGTAAGTGCAGGTGATCTCCCTCAACACATCCACACTCATGCCAATCCTCCACCCCCTCAGTCAAATATTTGTGAAGTGTAAATTGGCACAACACATGATGTTTGACTCTAAACCACAATGGAGGTAATTTTCAAAGTGCACAATGGTAGTGCATATACTAATTTGTATCCGCTGTTCTTCTATCAGGACACCTACAGTACAGTAGGTTTTGTGGCACTACATTGCATTTACAAAGGAGCAGAAGTGTATACAGGTAGAGGGGAGGAGTTGGGCACATTTGGGTACAGTGAAGGTGTTTATTGATGCACATATTGTGGGTCCCTTTTTATTAGAAATTTGCTCAGACTGGAGCTTTGGTAATATGGGGAGAAATGTCACAGGGGGAGGGGGGTCTTCTGTGCTTGGGGAAGATGCTCTATCTGGGGGTAGGGGGGGGGGGGTCTTCTGTCCTTTGAGGTATATAATGGTGTTGGAGAAGCTGTGATGTGATGAAGTGCATTGAAGTGGGGGAGTGCTGTGAGGTAGGCATTGAAGGGCGGGTAGGGGTGCTCTGCCCAGTCCTGGTTACAGACTCTCTCACCCTGTCACCCACAACATCTGCCCCACAGACACTCACCCCGTCCCCCACCAGACCAGTCCCCGCACACTCACCCCGTCCCCCACCACACCTGTCCCTGTCCCCCACCACACCTTTCCCTGTCCCCCACCAAACCTGTGATTGCACACTCACCCTGTCACCCACCAGACCTGTACTCCATGCCCCCAGCGTGATGAAACAAGGTTGTGGCTTGTGAGTACGGAATTCCCTGTGAGGCCACACCCACCATCCCAGGAGTTCACACAAAGACCAACCTCCCCCCTTTCCCCCGCCCGCCTTTCCCTATCGTGGTGCCCCCCCCTATCATTTTGTTCTGGATCCGCCCCTGGGCCCAGATGTATCAAGCCTTGGAGTGTGATAAATTGCACAGTGATAAAGTACCAGCCAATCAGCTCCCAATTGTCAGTTTTCAAACACAGCCTGAACATGGCAGTTAGGAGATGATTGGCTGGTACTTTATCACCATGCAATTTATCACTCTCCTAGACTTGATAAATCCGGGCCTTAATATTGTTACTTTTTTTTATTTTCACTATGACATGGGGCAGTTTAGTTCTGATATAGCTGCAAATTCATTGCCTAAGAGCACTAGGAGTCACAAGTGGTTTTGCTATAATAAGTACCCCTTTCACAATGCAAACACGGTCTGACCTGGGAATTTGAACATGGGTCCAACCCGGCATCGACCCAGGTCAAAGGTACAGATAGGTGGGTTTAAGCTACGATGTGGAAGAGCTTTGAAAATTGTATCCTGTTTTGTTTATATACCTGGTCTTATTCAGACATAACATTTAGGACAGTTAAAACTGTGGTAAATGAACAGCATAGTCCAACAGTATTTAAAAAAAGTGAAGAGAGGCTGTAAAAAATAAATAAAAGAAAATTATTTTTTTGTTTTTTTAACACATAGTACCTATTTCTCCACATAGTCACCTCATTCATTTAAGAATTTATCATATCTGTCCATGAGCTTTGAAATCCCCTTGTTGTACTCAGTTGCCTCCAGTCCATTGAACCAGTTGTTGACTTATCATCACTCCCAAAGCATTTTTCACTCAGGAGTTGAAGTCAAACAGAACGTGATAACTGAATGTGTACCAGGAAAAAAAAATACAGGCTTATCTGGTGTTGTAGGTGAAGGTTCCCAGGATTTCAGATGGAGCTTTGTCGTGTCTTTTCCGGGGACCTTGTTATACTCATACGAGTAATTCACAAATCACCATAAAAGTTCATGGGCGGTCACATAAAAAACAAAACAACAAAGAACCATATAGTGCAATATGTTATAGACTTTAAAAATGAGATATTCAATATTGAGGGAGCATAAGCCTCGTACCATTAAATATTGTCTACTATTATCGTAGACAATAAACATGTTTGGAAGCTGGTACAACCCTGTATGGATATCTCTCCTCGTTGTTCTGCCCAATATCTATCCTATTTCTCAGCAAATTATATGTAAGGAAATGGAGATGTTCCCATAGTATAACACCATTTTAGTAACACTTCACACAAGATATAAAACACATGCAGAGGGTTTAGGTGGTCTCCACCGTTCAGAATGGTCTACCTAGCAAGTAGACAACTACAGCAAGATTTTATAAAGGCCAGGTGTCTCCGGAACAGGCTGTAATTCGAATGGTGGTACTCCTCCTTTCTCTCTGTCAATAGTACCCTTTTAGTCAACGCGTTTCAACACCTTCAATGGTGTCTTTTTCAAGGCATAATAAGGGTGAAGTCCTATCCCTACCTATATACCCCAATCAATTGATGGTTGGGTAACACCTATTTCCAGACATGAATTTTCTACCATCTATTTCCCTCACCTGTCCTCTTAAACAGTCCCTTCCATATTGCTGCTCCAGTAAATCACTATGATCCTCCATCTCCCGCCCAAAAACAAGTCAATCCCGGAAGTAGGATCTCGGCTGTTCTACAATTAGCCGCGACCGAAAGTCGTCATCTCCGTAGTGCCGGATGGGAGTAGCATTTCCGCTGGCACACTCGGAAGTTGACATATTCAATGTGCCGGATGGGGCTCTCCCCATGGATCTCTCTATTATCGCGGCCGGAAGTAATCCTCTTAATCCCTGATGGAAATAGTTCTCCATATACCAGAAGAAGTTCGTCCATCCGGAAGTAGTCTCTTAGTACCATAACATCAAATGTCCTCCAATAACGGGGCAGCCATTTTTCAGTAGATCCTTAACATTTACACCGCGGACATGATGTTGGAGTCATATAAAAACAATCATAAATAAACATTCTAAAATTAATAATCTTACTATAAAGACATTACAGTATTTCTTAAAGTGCATTAAAGAAAGAGAATTTCTAAACAGATCCTAAAAATGGATAAACCTAGAAATGCTTTATTTTATATATTTCATAGGAACCATCTTAGCTCGATATCCTTGTTCAATCCTGACGGAATTAGGGTTTTACAATCATATATCATTGACATTTCACTTCGAGCTAATCTTTGGGCTGTATTATTTCCTCTCCCAAATCCATTATAATATTTTTAAGGCCATAAAAGTTCTTTATCTGACATCACAGTTGTGGACATCTTTAAAATGAGATGATAAAGAATGGGTTTGAACCCCCTTTTTTTATATTTCTCAGATGTTCACTTAGTCTGATTTTCAGGGGTCTACTTGTTCGACCAATATAAAACTTTTCACATGTACATTCAATGCAATAAATGTGTATATCCATTAGAGATGTGCACCGGACACTTTTTCGGGTTTTGTGTTTTGATTTTGGATCTGGATCTCCGTTCGTGTTTTGGATCTGGATTGGTTTTGCCAATCTCGTGCGTTTCTTTTTTTACATTTTTATTGCATATTTATTTACATATTTTGTGGCAGATGCCTTATTTTCGATTTCCACAGCTCCCAGTTACACGGATGTGAGCATACCTGTGTATCCCAGTTACACGCATGTGAGCATACCTATGTGTCTTGTTTATTTTCATATTTTATTTTTAAATAAAGCAGCCCCTTAGATGTTTTAGCACCCCCTCGTGAGCCCCCCACAGCAGCCCTGGATCAGCTAAGTTGAGTGTGGGTGGGTTCGGTACAGTACTAAGCAGGACTGTGCAGTGATTTTATGTTATTCAGCCCCTGCCCTAGTGGAGCTTACTACTCTAGTCGAAACTCATTTCATGTTACAAGTAGGACTGTAAGAGGAAGCAATGCTAACCTCTGTGCCAACAATATACTTCAGCCAGACATCTTCCTGGCTGTAAGCCACCATGAGACTCCATACTAGGCCCTTATTCAGTAACTGTTTGTGCCTCACAGGAGCTCCTGGCCCATCTAGTGCTGCAGTGCAATGGAAAGCTGATGCAATGCAAGATCACTGAAATTAAGTTCCTCTAACACCACAAGGTCTTGCGATAACCCTATGCAGCCCTTACATTGTACAATTATTAAGGAGAAAAAAATTACAAAATAAAGCAAAAAGAACCCTGTAAAACAAATGCACATCTTGTAAATAATCCCAAAATGTGGAACATTAATAATAATTCAAAATTAAGGTTGACTAATTGGAGTCATTCCTTTGAGTCCCTAACATTAAGTAATGGAGAAAAACCTCTCTATAATACTGGGTACACAGTGCACACTAGAAGATATATCTACTAGAGATGAGCTGGTTCAGACAGGGTACCCCTGAAATTTTATGGCAGACATATAGACATAGGTGTGTTTGGAAAATCTAGTTTTCTCTGGGAGTTGTCAGAGAAAATTAAGTAGGAGATGTTGTCATGTCATGTTCCTCTGTATTATGATTCTGTCTTTTCTGAGTCTGACTGACTTTAGCCACAGATGTGGTCTCTCCCCACTTTATTGAAAAACACTTAGTTAGAATTGTAATTTACATTTCCACCTTTGCGGCTATATGTTTTCATAAATATGTTGAAGCTTGTTTCATATTCTGCTCTAGGCTTTAATTTAAACCTAGGATCAAGTACAGCAGCACCCCTGGAATTATACGGCAGCGCCTCTGGACTTATACAGCAGATAGGCAGCACCCCTGGACTTATACAGCAGATATGCAACACCCCTGGACTTATACAGCAGATAGGCAACCCCCCATGACTTATACAGCATAGGCAGCACCCCTGGAGAATTACACAGCACAGCAGACAGTCAACAGCACCCCTGGACTTAAACGGCAGTGGGGCAGCACCCCTGGACTGATAAGGCAGAGGGGCAGCACCTCTGGAATGATGTGACAGACAAAGAAAAGACGTGCAAGATGGAATTGTTCTTGGGCCCTCCCACCCACCCATATCTTGTATAAACAGGACATGAACACTTTAACAAACCAATTATTTCAGCGACAGCGTCTGCCACCGACTGTGGCTGAAATGATTGCTTTGTTTGAGCCCCACCAAAAAAGAAGCATTTAACCTCTCCTTGCACAAACTGGCTCTACAGAGGCAAGATGTCGTCCTCATCCTCTGATTCCTCACCCCCTTCAGTGTTTACATCCTCATCCTCACAGAGAAATAATTCCACACCGAAGAGGTGGATTTTTTGGTATTTTGCCCAAGGCATGACAATGGGAACAACTGTCTCCACTGGTGCCTTATTCAAACAAACCACATCACCATCAAAATCCTCATCATCAACTTCCTCCTCAGCGCCAGCTACACTAATATCCTCCTCATCCTGGTGTACATCTACAGTGACACCCTCAATCTCAATATCAGCAACTGGGCTGGCGGTGCATCTCCCAGCACTTGTAGGGAACGTGCAAATGGTGGTAGGAGCCTCCTCTTCCCATACAGTCTTGGGAAGGTCAGGCCTAGACATCGCAACAGCGGACACACTTGGCCTCTCCTTGGGGATTCGTGAAATCTCTAAACGCACAGTTGCTTTTTTCCTGTGCTTTAACAAGCCTCATTTTTTTAATTTTTTCATGTGGGAGGAGGGCTTCCATCTTCATGAGAAGCTGAACCACCAGTCATGAACATAGGCCAAGGCCTTAGACTTTCCTTGCCACTTCGTTTCGTGAATAGCATATTGCCAATTTTACGTTTCTTATAACATAAGTTCTTTCTTTTTTTTAGTTATTAATTTTTACTTCTTGGATTTTACATTTCCTCTATGACATTGAGCATCAGTCTTAGCAGATGACGTTGATGGAATTCATCATCAATGTCATGACTGGTGGCAGCAGCAGCTTTAGCACTAGTACTAGGAACTGGATGTGGTTCCTGATCTTTCACAATTTTTCCTTCAAATTTGTGTTCTCCATTTCACAGGACAGCTCCCCATTTATTATTACAGCACACGGAACAGTGCCCCTTTATTTTCACAGCACCCCTGTATTTTTACAGCATACAAGACAGGGCCAGTGTACATTTATCTTCACGGCACCCCAGTATTTTTACAGCATACAAGACAAGGCCATTGTACATTTATTTTCACAGCTCCCCTGTAATTTTACAGCATACAAGACAGGGCCAGTTTACATTTATTTTTACAGCACCCCTGTAATTTTACAGCATGCAAGACAGGGCCAGTGTACCTTTATTTTAACAACAGCACCCCTGTATTTTTGAGCATACAGGACAGGGCTAGTGTACATTTATTTTCACAGCACCCCTGTATTTTTACAGCATACAAGACAGGGCCAGTGTACATTTATTTTCACAGCACTCCTGTATTTTTACAGCACCCTGTATTTTTACAGCACCCTGTATTTTTACAGCATACAGGACAGGGCCAGCACCCCTGTATTTTAATAAACACTGCTGTAATTTTACAGCATACAAGACAAGGCTAGTGTACCTTTATTTTCTCAGCACCACTGTATTTTTACAGCCTACAAGACAGGGCCAGTGTACATTTCTTTTCACAGCACCCCTGTATTTTTACAACACCTTTGTATTTTTACAGCATACAGGACAGGGCCAGCACTCCTGTATTTTCACAAGACCCCTGTAATTTTACAGCATACAAGACAGGGCCAGTGTACCTTTATTTTAACAACAGCACCCCTGTATGTTTACAGCATACAGGACAGGGCCAGTGTACATTTATTTTCACAGCACCCCTGTATTTTTACAGCATACAAGTCAGGGCCAGTGTACATTTACAACACCCCTGTATTTTTTACAGCATACAGGACAGTGCCCCTGTACAGCACAGTGACAGGACAGCAACACCCATGTACAGCTGCAGCACCCTTAACAGCACAGGACACCACAGTGACAGGACAGCACCCCTAACAGCACAGGACACCACAGTGACAGGACAGCAACACCCATGTACAACTGCAGCACCCCTAACAGCACAGGACATCACCCCTAACAGCACACAGGACAGCACCCCTAAAGAGCACACACTGACCCAACCCAATGCCACCACCCACAGGTCTGTCTCCCTCACTCTCCAAGTCCAGAATGAAAATGGCCGCGACGTGTGGCTCCTTATATGGAATCCAAAACTCACGAGAATCCGACAGCGAGATGATGACATTTTGCCTTGCCTGTTGGGAAGTCCTGAGCCGGACTCATTTCCCGGCTCAGATTATGAAGTTCGAGGGGGTTTGGATGTCCATAATAAAAAAACATATAATATACAGGTACACCACCGATTACCCTGCACCTGATGGTCCGGCACCTCTTTTAATCCGGACACATCAGGTGCCGGGAGAAGTTAGGCTGTGGGTGGGAGTTAGGATGCGGGAGACGCTTAGATTAGCAGCCACAGGCTTAGTTAGGCTGCTAGAGGGGGAGTCTGGCCGTGGGCAGACAGTCGAGCTGTGGCAAGGAGACAGGCTGTGGGTGGGGAATCAGGCTGCGTGGCTGGAGTTAGGCTGTAGGAGAGAATCTGAATAGAATTAGGCTGCAGGGGGGGGGTCAGGATGCTGGTGACACCACAGTCAATGATACCACCGATAATCCGACAAAACCGATAATCCGGTACAGTGCTGGAACCAAGGGTATCGGTGGTGTACCTGTATATTACATTTTATGTATCATGTCCTACAGATCGCTAAAGATGACATTTTTAAATGATAAAGAGATGTTGGACAAATCATGTACACTTTACAATGTGCACAATCTTGTTACATCTTTTCCGACAGAAGTCATGCAGCAGGCACATTTACAGTATATGAGCAGATCTGGTTGTTTCTTAAACTATCATCGGTCCTGGGTGCTGTGTACACATATCCGCCCGAGCACCTGAAAATCGGTTGTTTGGCCAGATTATTGCACAGTGCATGCTTAGCTTTAGTAAACAATGTTGAGCATTTTAATCAAATTTCTAGTGGGTAATAATCATTTTAGATTCCTCATACAATACATCTTTACCGGAACATATCTGTTTTACTGTATATACCCTTTTAATAAATCACTTTATGTATAAACAAATAAAATAAGACTCACATTGTGTGAAAATAATAACAGCATATCCAATTAGCCATGAAATTTTTGCAGTAAAAATTACCACTGCCATCTCGACCATCCCGTGTATCTAATTGAAAAATAAATGGTTATGAAAATCAGCCTGTACCCCTTAAAAACAGAAAAACATATTGGGCAACAATAAAAGTGTATTGAAAAAATTAAAAAATACATTTTTAAATTAGAGATGTGCATGGTCCCAACTGGGGACGTGGTCAAATTGCCAGCAGATGGGATTCCGGCAGTCAGGATACTGATGACGGAATCCCAATTGCTAGAAATGCTGACAGCCGGAATGCTAACTTACAGGGGCTAGTCCCACGCATGGGTGCCCACGACGGGGCTTTGTTGCGCTTGCACCCCTGCTGGCCTTCTGGCGGCCAGGATCCC
This sequence comes from Pseudophryne corroboree, assembly GCF_028390025.1. Lineage (NCBI taxonomy): Eukaryota > Metazoa > Chordata > Amphibia > Anura > Myobatrachidae > Pseudophryne > Pseudophryne corroboree. The sequence goes on along the minus strand of NC_086453.1, from coordinate 100,662,422 downwards.
GGTATCCGTATGGTGACCACCGAGATCCCGGCCACCGGTATACCATACCCAACCCCCCATTTGTTTTTGGTTTTGAGTCTAATTCATTATTGTGTTTTATCAAAACCACCCTCAAGTGTTTGGGTTCAGATTCGGTTTTTGGGTTGGTTACAAATGTATACAAAAATCAATAATTATTGATAAAAATCAATACAAATCAATGAAAACAGCAAAAATTATGTAATTTTTGCAATCCAAAACCTGAAATTAAAACTAGGGGTGTGCACCGGGCCATTTTTCGAGTTTTGTGTTTAGGTTTTGGATCTGGATCTCCTTCCTGTTTTGGATCTGAATTGGTTTTGCCAAAACCACCCTTGTGGGTTTTAGTTTGGGATCTGGAATTTTTTTTTTTAAATCATAAAAACAGCTAAAATAACAGAATTTGGGGGTGTTTTCGTTCCCACGGTATTATTATTCTGAACACCTCACACCTCACAATATTGTTTTTAGGCCCAAAGGTTGCACCGAGGTAGCTGGATGACTAAGCTAAGCTAAGCGACACGTGTGCGGCACAAACACCTGGCCCATCTAGGAGTGGCACTGCAGTGTCAGACAGGAGGGCAGATATAAAAAAGGCCCCAAACAGCACATCATGCAAAGATGAAAAAGAGGTGCAATGAGGTAGCTGTATGACTAAGCTAAGCGACACAAACAATTGGCCCATCTAGGAGTGGCACTGCAGTGTCAGACAGGAGGGCAGATATTAAAAAAAGGCCCCAAACAGCACATCATGCAAAGATGAAAAAGAGGTGCAATGAGGTAGCTGTATGACTAAGCTAAGTGACACAATTGGCTTATCTAGGAGTGGCACTGCAGTGGCAGACAGGATGGCACTTAAAAAAACTAGTACCCAAACAGCACATCATGCAAAGAAGTAAAAAAGGTGCAATGAGGTAGCTGTATGACTAAGCTAAGCGACACAAGTGTGCGGCACAAACACCTGGCCCATCTAGGAGAGGCACTGCATTGGCAGACAGGATGGCACTATTCAAAAACTGGGCCCCAAACAGCACGTCATGCAAAGAAGTAAAAGAGGTAGCTGTATGACTAAGCTAAGCGACACAAGTGTGCGGAACAAACACCTGGCCCATCTAGGAGTGGTACTGCAGTGTTAGACAGGATGGCTCTTTAAAAAACTAGGCCCCAAACAGCAAATGATGCAAAGAAGAAAAATAGGTGCACTGAGGTTGCTGTACGACTAAACTAAGTGACACAAGTGTGCGGCACAAACACCTGGCCCATCTAGAAGTGGCACTGCTGTGTCAGACAAAATGGCACTTTAAAAAACTAGTCCCCAAACAGCACATGATGCAAAGAAGAAAAAGAAGTGCACCGAGGTTGCTGAATGACTAAGCTAAGCAACACAACCACCTGGCGCATCTAGTAGTGGCATGCAGTGGCTGAATGTCAAAAGTGGCCCGCAATTTTTCAGTCCACTGACAGCATCTCCTGCACTTTCATTTTTAAAAAAATTCTGCAATTGGTGGACTTATACGGCAGTATCCCTGGACTAATACAGCAGTACCCCTGGACTTATACGGCAGTGTCAGACAGGATGGCACTTTAAAAAATCATGCCCCAACAGCACATGATGCAAAGATGAAAAAGAGTTGCACCAAGGTTGCTGTATGACTAAGCTAGGCGACACAAGTGTGCAGCACAAACACCTGGCCCATCTAGGAGTGGCACTGCAGTGTCAGACAGGAGGGCAGATATAAAAAAAGGCCCCAAACAGCACATCATGCAAAGATGAAAAAGAGGTGCAATGAGGTAGCTGTATGACTAAGCTAAGTGACACAAACAATTGGCTTATCTAGGAGTGGCACTGGAGTGGTAGATAGGATGGCACTTAAAAAAAAAACTAGTACCCAAACAGCACATCATGCAAAGAAGTAAAAGAGGTGCAATGAGGTAGCTGTATGACTAAGATAAGCGACACAAGTGTGCGGCACAAACATCTGGCCCATCTAGGAGTGGCACTGCAGTGGCAGACAGGATGGCACTTTAAAAACTAGTACCCAAACAGCATTTCATGCAAAGAAGTAAAAGAGGTGAAATGAGGTAGCTGTATGACTAAGCTAAGCTACACAAGTGTGCAGCACAAACACCTGGCCCATCTAGGGTTGGCACTGCAGTCCCACTGCACTAATGGCGGATACCAGACGCACGTCTAACACCAGCAAAGTTGTTATGGCCTCAGTAATCCGATTTGCAACAGGGTATATATATACGGCAGTATCACTGGAATTATATGGCAGTACCACTGGACATATACGGCAGCATCACTGGAATTATACGGCAGGATCACTGGAATTATACAGCAGGATCACTGGATTTATACGGCAGGATCACTGGAATTATACGGCAGGATCACTGGATTTATACGCCAGTACCACTGGAATTATACGGCAGGATCACTGGAATTATACGGCAGGATCACTGGATTTATACGGCAGGGTCACTGGAATTATACGGCAGGATCACTGGATTTATACGGCAGGATCACTGGACTTATACGCCAGTACCACTGGAATTACACGGCACGATCACTGGACTTAAACGACAGTACAACTGGAATTATACGCTAGGATTACTGGAATTATACGGCAATACCACTGGATTTATATGGCAATAACACTAGACATATAAGGCAGGATCACTGGAATGGACTTATACGCTAGTACCACTGGAATTATACGGCAGGATCACTGGAATTATACGGCAGGATCACTGGATTTATACGGCAGGATAACTGGGATTATACGGCAGGATCACTGGAATTATACGCCAGTACCACTGGAATTATACGGCAGGATCACTGGACTTATACGCCAGTACCACTGGAATTATACGGCAGGATCACTGGAATTATACGTCAGTACCACTGGACTTATACGGCAGTACCACTGGACATATACGGCAGTATCACTGGACTGGATTTATACGCCAGTACCGCTGGAATTATACGGCAGGATCACTGGAATTATACGGCAGGATCACTGGATTTATACGGCAGTACCGCTGGACATATACGGCAGTATCAATGGACATATACGGCAGTATCACTGGACATATATATGGCAGTACCATTGGACATATAAAGCAGCATGGGGACACCACCACTGGACTGATGCAGAAAAACACAGCACCACTGCAATGGATTTATACAGCATACAGGGACACTACCACTGTACTGATGCAGGACAACACAGCACCACTGCAATGAACTGGACTTATACAGCAACACTGGACATATGACAGCAGAGGACACCACCACTGTGACAGGACTACTGCAGCACAATACACCACCACTGAACTGATGCAGCACAACACAGCACCACTGGACTAGATTTATACAGCAGCACAGGGACACTACCACTGTACTGATGCAGGACAACACAGCACCACTGCAATGGACTGGACTTATACAGCAGTACTGGACATATGGCAGCAGAGGACACCACCACCGTGACTGGACTGATGCAGCACAATACACCACCACTGAACTGATGCAGCACAACACAGCACCACTGGACTGGACTTATACAGCAGCACTGGACATATGGCAGCAGAGGACACCACCACTTTGACTGGGCTGATGCGGCACAAGATACCACCACTGAACTGATGCAGCACAACACAGCACCACTGGACTGGATTTATACAGCAGCACTGGACATATGGCAGCAGAGGACACAACTACTGTGACTGGACCGATGCAGCACAAGACACTGGGTAACAGCAGCTTACAAAAGCAGCTGCTTCATAAATAAAGCCCGTTGTGTCTTTCTAAAGGCAATAGGAGGGTATGGTGAGTTGATCAGATATCTATATATCCAGTCACATATATTAAGTTAGGTAAAACAGTCCCAGTCTGTCTTCATTTTCTCTAGTGGTAACAGTGTGTTTCAATCCAACTGATTCTTTCCTAGTCCCTTTATTGCCTCCTATTGTACCACTGTTTCCCAGCCCTGGTTCTGTCACCCTTTTCTAAGCACATTCCTAATGCTTCAAAGTCATGTGTGTATTAGACTATTATGCTCTCATTCTGAAGGGAATAAAGACTGATATATGCCCATGAGCAGGGGTGGACTGGCCCACAGGGGTACAGGGGATATCACCGGTGGACCCCACTTCTTGAGGGCCCCATCCCTTCCTCTAATGTCAGGTTCCAGACAGTGCAATCAGATTACACATTATTAATTCTATTAGAGGCTCAGATCCATGGTCTCTAATCACTGTCCAAGCTTCTGTGTGTGCTGGTCTCACCTCTTGGTAACTTGGCACACCTCTTAACTATAGACCTGTTATGCACACCAGTGCCAGCAGGAATGTACTGGTGTCTGAACGGAGAGGGATGCAAAACAAATGAACTCACAGACAGACTGGGGAATATGACATTACATACATAGAAGGTGATAGGGTAACAAAATAAACACAAAGTGAACAGAGAAGCCCAAAGGCTAAGAAACTGGGTGTCTCCCTAGTATTAGGAATGCTCAGATGGAAAGAAGCGAGATGTTGTGATTTAATACATAGAGAACCCGAAATGCTGTTGCTAAGGGCAACAGCAAAACCCTAAAGGGTTACCAACGGGTGTGGCAGTAAACTCCTTGGTCAGAGATGGAATAATAGACACAAGGAGAGTCTCCACAATCCTAGTCCTCACTTGCAGTGCACTGGTTCAGCTTACTGCCACTAAACTGACACCTGAACACCTTGCACAGTGAGAAAGGATTTTGGCAAGCAAGTCTGAGAATACAGCCGCAAACCTGCTAGGTTCACAGAGTAGCAAAAGAACCCCAGCAGGTTAAACGACTGACTCCAGTCTTACTGCTAGGTCTGGATTGGCAGAGTGTAATACCAAATCCCAAGGCCTATTTGCAGTAAGCAACAAACAAATACAAAGTTTACACAGTACTAGCTAGCTTTCAGGAACTGACTAACCAACAAAGATTCAGCAGCATCTGCCTAACCTGAGAAGAGGATTTATATAGCAGGTGCTGTCCACGCCCCACTCAGACCTCACAGACTGTGAGCACAAAAACCAGCACCGGATCCCCTGCCATGCACAGAGCCTGTAACCACTGCACAGCAAAAGACCCGAACCGGAGTAACAGCTATGCTCAGGTTACTCCGCTAGCACTTGTCTCCCGGTTGCCATGACGACGTGGCAGCACAGAGCAGGAGACCCTAACCGTACCCCCCCTCTGACGAGGGGTCAAAGAACCCCTACCACCGGGTTTATCGGGGAACTGCGCGAAGAAAGAGCGTAACAGTCTGAAGATCACAACTGCGCACCCACAACCGCTCCTCCGGGCCATACCCCTTCCAGTGCACCAAAAATGACAGCCGACCCCGAACCATCTTGGAGTCAAGAATCCTTTCAACAACAAACTCCCTCTGGCCACGTATCAGAAGAGGGGAAGGTCTTCCACCGGAAGAAGGATTACAAATCGCCCGTTTTAAAAGGGAACAATGAAATGTTTTATTGATACCCAAAGAACGGGGTAGATCTAACTGAAATGCCACCGGATTGATAACCCTAGTGATCTTATAAGGACCGATGAACCGGGGGCCTAACTTATGAGATGGCTGTCTCAACTTCAAATTCTTGGTAGACAACCAGATGAAGTCTCCTAATTTGAAGCTGCAGGGTCTTTTCCGCTTATCAAAAACCCTTTTGGTCACTAATGACACAGACACAAGGGCTTTCTTCACTTTCCTCCAAATACCTCTAAGGACCGAAACCACAGAGGAACCACCAGGCGTGGAGTCCTGGGGGTCAAAAGAATTGGCCTTAGGATGATGCCCATACACACAAAGGAAGGGAGAGATCCCTGTAGCAGAGTGAGCCGCGTTGTTATAGGCAAACTCCGCCATGGACAGATGAGCAACCCAGTCAGTCTGACACTTGGAGACATAACACCTGAGGAACTGCTCCAAGGACTGGTTCACCCTTTCAGTCTGCCCATTAGACTGCGGATGGTAGCCTGACGACAAGCTGACAGAAATCTGGAGATCGGAACAAAATGCCCTCCAGAATTTGGCCACAAACTGGGATCCGCGGTCAGAGACCACATCAAGTGGCAACCCGTGGAGGCGCACAACATGCAGCATAAATAATTCAGACAGGCATCTGGCCGATGGCAGCCCAACCAATGGAACAAAGTGCGCCATCTTCGAAAACCTGTCAACGACAACCCAGATGGCTGTCATCCCCGAGGATTTGGGCAAGTCCACCACAAAATCCATTGAAATGTGGGTCCATGGCTTAGATGGAATAGAGAGTGGATGTAATGGGCCAACAGGAACCCCTCTAGGAGTCTTATTTCGGGCACAGATGTCACATGCCCGAACCCACTGATCCACACCCCTAGCCACCGAGGGCCACCACACCACCCTAGATAGCAACTCCCGAGTTCTGGCAATACCCGGGTGACCTGCCGACTTCTTGGCATGGAATTCCAGGAACACTCGCTGTCTTAACCTAGGAGGCACAAACAAAAGACCTACCGGAAGGTCTGGAGGAGCCTGCTCCTGTGCTCTAAGGACTAATGACAAGAGGTCCTGGGTAATGCCCACTTTAATACATGATGGGGACACAATGGGCAATGGCTCCTCGGTGGTCTCCTGGATTGGAGCAAAACTCTGCGAGAGCGCATCAGCCTTGATGTTTTTTGACCCAGGGCGATATGTTATCAAAAAATTAAAGCGAGCAAAAAACAAAGCCCATCGTGCCTGCCTGGCATTGAGGCGCTTTGCTGACTCTAAATATGCCAAATTCTTATGGTCAGTAAGAATTGAGACCACAAACTTAGCCCCCTCAAGCCAGTGTCTCCACTCCTCGAGTGCATCCTTAATAGCCAACAATTCCCAGTTACCCACGTCATAATTCATCTCGGCAGGCGAAAATTTACGGGAAAAGTAAGCACAGGGATGAAGGCGATTATCAGACACCCCCATCTGAGAGAGCACTGCCCCAATACCCATCTCAGAGGCATCCACCTCCACCACAAAAGGACGCTCTGGATCTGGGTGTCGCAGCACCTTGGCCGAGACAAATGCCCTTTTGAGACGGGCAAAAGCCGCTTTGGCCTCACAAGACCAGTGAGCAACATCTGCCCTTTTCTTAGTGAGTGCCACCAAGGGCGCCACTATAGACGAAAATCCAGCGATAAATCGTCTATAAAAATATGCAAAGCCCAGAAAACGCTGAAGCGCCTTCAAACTAGTGGGCTGCACCCAATCCAGGACTGCCTGTACCTTGGAACCCTCCATTTGGAAACCTTCTGGGGAGATAATATATCCTAGAAATGCGATTTGCTGAACTTCAAATTCGCACTTCTCCAGCTTCGCCCCAAGCCGGTGGTCTCTGAGTTTCTGGAGGACTAAGCGTACATGCTTCCGATGTTCCTCCAGGGAATGGGAGAAGATTAGGATGTCATCTAAGTATACAACTAAGAATCTATCCAAATATTCCCTGAGCACATCGTTCATGAAGTCCTGGAAGACTGCCGGGGCATTACAGAGCCCAAAAGGCATCACCAAATATTCATAATGCCCTGAGTGGGTATTAAAGGCAGTCTTCCATTCATCCCCCTCTCTTATTCGGATTAGATTGTACGCACCGCGTAGGTCAATCTTAGAAAAAATGGTGGCAGTACAAAGCTGGTCAAACAAGACCGAAATGAGAGGCAGTGGGTATGAGTTTTTAATTGTGATACGGTTCAATTTCCTGAAGTCGATGCAGGGTCGCAACGAACCGTCCTTTTTACCCACGAAGAAGAACCCCGACCCAACTGGAGACTGTGAAGGTCTGATAAATCCCTTAGCCAAGTTCTCCTGAATGTACTCTGCCATAGCCTGAGTCTCAGGACGTGACAGGGAGTACAACCTGCTCTTGGGAAGCTTAGCATTCGGCAACAAATCAATGGCACAGTCATAGGGGCGATGGGGAGGTAGTACCTCTGCAACTCTTTTGGAGAACACGTCCGCAAAATCTGCATAACATCCTGGCAATCCTGGCAAACTTAGCTGCGAAAGCCTGACTGGAAGGCTCAAGCAACTCCTGAAACAATCAGTACACCAACTAAGAATCTCCCCAGAGACCCAGTCAAATTGAGGATTGTGGGCCCTTAACCAGGGTAACCCCAACACCAATGGGGCAAAAGTACAGACAGTCACATAAAAGGACAATTTTTCAGAGTGTGTGGCTCCAATAAACAAAGAAATCTGGCTAGTGCAAGAGGTAATTTTACCCTGGGATAATGGTTCCCTGTTTAACCCACAAATCTCAATCTCCGATGCCAAGGGTACTAAGGGAACAGAGTGTTTCAGGGCGAATTGGCGGTCCATAAAAACCCCGTCGGCCCCACTGTCCACAAAGGCCTCAGTCTTGACAGTTTGACCGAGGATCTTCAAGGTCACCGGAATGATAAAAGTCTTCTTGGGAAATTCTGACTTCTGGCCTGACAGGATATTTCCCATCACCCTCAGGCCCTGAAGTTTTCCGGTTTTTCTGGGCATGATACTACCACATGACCTTTATTCCCACAGTACAAACATAACCCCTGCTGTCTCCTCCGCGTCTTCTCACGCGAGGAGAGGCGGGTAGCCCCAATCTGCATAGGCTCCTCGGAAAATTCCTCAGAGTCTGAGGTTCCCTTGGGAAAGAAGGAAACCTCGGTCTCCCTTTCAAGCCTGCGCTCTCTCAGCCGTCTATCCACCCGAATGGATAACTGCATGAGCTGATCCAAGCTATCAGGCAAGAGATATTGTACCAGTTGGTCTTTTAACTGGTTAGAAAGACCTCTTCGGTACTGGTGTCTCAGGGCTGGGTCATTCCACTGGGTATCATGGGCCAACCTCCGAAACTCCGTACAATAAACCTCAACTGGCCTTCGCCCTTGCTTAAGGATCGAAATCTGAGCCTCGGCTGAGGCCGTCTTGTCAGGGTCATCATACAACATGCCCAGTGCCGTAAAAAAAACATCAACACTTTTAAGCGACGGACAGTCAGGCTGCAACCCATATGCCCAGACCTGTGGGTCTCCTTGTAGCAAGGAAATCACTAAGCCCACCCGCTGAATCTCCGACCCAGAAGACTGAGGCCTAAGCTGGAAATATAGCTTGCAGCTCTCCTTGAAACAAAAGAACTGCGAGCGATCTCCAGAAAAACGATCCGGGAGATTTACTTTCGGCTCCTTAACCCCTGAAGGCACTGCTGCTGCGGGAGCTCCGCCAGCGGCCTGCGAGGTGTGCATTTTAATGGACAAATCATTAAATTGTCGAGTCAGGACCTGCACCTGATCGACCACCTGTTGCAAAGTATTTTGAGGGGTATGCTCCATATTCCCACAAAATTTCAACAGGAGTATTAGGCTGCTGAATATGTTATGCACACCAGTGCCAGCAGGAATGTACTGGTGTCTGAACGGAGAGGGATGCAAAACAAATGAACTCACAGACAGACTGGGGAATATGACATTACATACATAGAAGGTGATAGGGTAACAAAATAAACACAAAGTGAACAGAGAAGCCCAAAGGCTAAGAAACTGGGTGTCTCCCTAGTATTAGGTATGCTCAGATGGAAAGAAGCGAGATGTTGTGATTTAATACGTAGAGAACCCGAAATGCTGTTGCTAAGGGCAACAGCAAAACCCTAAAGGGTTACCAACGGGTGTGGCACAGGGACGTGCAGTCAGGGCCTCCCCTGTCATAAATGATTAAAATAATAGAAAGAATATACTTATGACACATATGATGTGTCATAAGTATGTGCTTAGACTTTATATTATTTTAATCAAATTTTTATATAAAAATAACGTTTTTACTTATGAATCGGAGGCAGCGCTTTCGGTGCCTCCCGCTGGCTATATGAGAGGGCCGGAAGCGGGGGCGGGGCCAGGTATCGGGCAGTAAAAGCCCATTACAAAAAGCCCTGCAAGCGGCACCTCTAGGAGTGCCGCTTTGACAAGGGGCGTGCTTACAGATATGAGAGCACTCCCCTGTCACTAAATGATTGGGCAGTGGCAGCAGGGGTGGATTGTACTGTCAGAATACCAATCCACCCCCCTTCCCGGGCTGACTGCCGCAAACAATGTCCACCCCCCTCCCGAGCTTACACCAAGGGGTGCCGATTGTGACCCCCCCTCCGAAGTTTACCGGAGACGGAGAACTTCAAGGCAGCAGGGCAGGCTCTGTCTGTAATGTGCAGCTGCAGCACATTCTCATTACACTTATGTGGAGGCTGGGCTGACTGAACTGTAGGGGGAGCTGCAGAGTCACTTCACCCGGCCAGCTCCTCTCAGGCAGTTCCCATGGGCCTTTGAGAGTTCACAGGTCGGGTGAGGAAGTGTTTCTGCAGCAGGTCCGTGTCTGGCATGCTGGAGGGAAGATGGCTGGCCGGCTAATCGGGTAAGTAGTCCCTGTCTTTTCTCCTCATGCCTGTTTCTCTCTCCCTCTCTCTGTGTCCCTCTCTCTGAGTCCCTTCCCAAACCAGTCTCCCTCTCCTTCCCATATCACTCTCTTCATGTCTGTGTGTCTCTCTCTCTCTCTCTCTCTGCATGTCTGTCTCTCCCTGTTTCTGTCTCTCCTGGTGTCTGTCTCTCCATGCCTCTCTCCCTCCATATGTCAGTCTCTATCTCTCTCCCCTACCAAAAATGATGAAAGAGCACACAATAGAATAAATGGATTAAGCCTTCAAGGGTCCTGGGGCACTGAAAACAGGGGGGCCCCCTTCCCTGATGTCAGGATTTAATAACCTTCTCTCACCCCCACCTCATAAAATATGTTTAATGATTCCCCTTCAGAGTCCCGCTCCCCAGTGCCTTCTTGGAGGATGTCTCCACCCCCAGTTGTCTTTTGTGCAGCGCGTCTACTCGACACTAACGCTGCAGACGGAGGGGAGACGATCAAGCCTGTGGGCACAGACTCAGGGGCAGGGCTGTTACGAGACATACCCAGTGCGAACAGTAACCCCCCCTTAAATAACTGAAAAATGTAGTACACCAACAAAGAGGTGTGGTCCAACTGCAAAGAACGTAGCCACACACAGCCACATTCACATATGCACACACACGCAAATGCACACATCCACATTCACATATGCACACACACGCAAATGCACACAGCCACATTCACATATGCACACACACGCAAATGCACACATCCACATTCACATATGCACACACACGCAAATGCACACAGCCACATTCACATATGCACACACACGCAAATGCACACATCCACATTCACATATGCACACACACGCAAATGCACACATCCACATTCACATATGCACACACACGCAAATGCACACAGCCACATTCACATATGCACACACACGCAAATGCACACAGCCACATTCACATATGCACACACACGCAAATGCACACAGCTACATTCACATATGCACACACACGCAAATGCACACAGCTACATTCACATATGCACACACACGCAAATGCACACAGCTACATTCACATATGCACACACGCAAATGCACACAGCTACATTCACATATGCACACACACGCAAATGCACACAGCCACATTCACACATACACACAGCCACATTGGCACATTGCAGCCAGTGTCCCAAACACTAAACAAAGCACTTGTTAGTGTCTGAGCTGGGTGTGTGCAGTACAGCCTGTGCCCAGCACTCTCCCCCATTAGTCCACTCTAATCTAACCTGCTGTTGCTCCTCAGAGTCCCTCACCTAACACCACGAGCTGGAGCTGATGCTGCGATGGGAGTTTGGGACAGAGACAGATCGCAGGGCAGTGAGGAGGCGGGCACACTTTTGTCAATCCTCGCCTCCTCCTCCACTCTAATGAATCCTATGTACTGGGACAGGGGCTTAGACACCGGCCACGGCACGCAGCCTTGTAAGGGACTGTATTGCTGGCAGCGGGCATCCCGGGCGTTTCCACGTGTCACCCGCCCTCCAGTAGAAACATCAAGGGTGTAGCCGTAGGGTATTATTCTATTTCTCTCCAGGCTCTGACACAGGCACAACTCTCCCAGCAGCTGCCGCTGGGATGCTGCTGCTGGGGGTGGAGCCTGTAGACAGTAGAATTATCAGTGGACAGCAGCTTAGACCTGGAGGGCCCGGGGTACTTACCCCCTGGGTCCCCTCTTAATCCGGCACTGGAATAACATATAATAATATAAAAGTTGGCATGGTTAATATATTAAAACACTTTCATTTGGCAAATATCTCATGTATATCACAGAAATAGTTAAGTGACAATCAGCTTTCAATCTGAGCTAAAATCACATATGTTTAAAAAGTACATGAAGTAATATGTTATAGTTTATGCCCCTGTTCCAATAATACAGAATACATTTCAGTATACCTGTTCCTAGTATAGTCCCTGGGGGGTGATAGGCAGTCTATTGATGAGCACAAAATCAGCAGCATTGAGTAGTTACCGCAGCTGATGGTAGGGTTACAATCCTACACCAGGTACAAGTAGTCATTCAAATGCATTGGGTATGGTTGACTGGCGACCGGGATCCTGGCAGTCAGCATACCGACGTCGGGATCCCGGCCGCCAGAATGCGACCTTGTCCATTGTGACCCTACCATCAGCTGCGGTAACTATTCAATGCTGTTGATTTTGTGCTCATCAATAGACTGCCTATCACCCCCCAGGGACTATACTAGGAACAGGTATATTGAAAAGTATTCTGTATTATTGGAACAGGGGCATAAATTGTTACATATTACTTCATGTACTTTTTAAACATATGTGATTTTAATGCTAATTGCAAGCTGATTGTCACTTTACTATTTCTGTGATATACATGGGATATTTGCCATATGAAAGTGTTTTAATATATTAACCATGCCATCTCTTTTATATTATTCTGTTGGTCGCTGTTTGATCATGTATTTTGTTTCAGGCGTAACTAACCTCTACGTATTAACAGCTGCTGTGGAAACGCTGCCCTTGTAGCACCTGGAATAGCGGCACAGGTTCTCATACTCGGTCCTCAGGACCCCACACGGTTCATGTTTTGCAGGTCACCTGTAGATTTTTAAAATGTGACAGTTGGTGACACACAGTGCAGCTGCTGGGTGACATGGAAAACGTGAACCATGTGGGGTCCTGAGGGCAGTTTGAGAACCACTGGGTTAACATACCATTTTCCTCAGTCTCTCTCTCCCTCCCTGTTTCTGTCTCTCCCTGTCTCTGTCTCTTTCTCCCCATGTCTGTCTGTCTCTCTCTCCTTGTGTCTGTATCTCTCCATGTCTCCTCCTACCTCCCAATGTGTGTGTGTGCGTGTCTCTCTCTCTCTCTCTCTTCCTGTATCTCTACCTCCCCATGTCTGTCTCTCTTGGTCACTGTGTCTGTCTCTCCATATCTCCTCCCTCCCCATGTCACTCCTCTTTCTTCCTCTCTATGTTCGTCTCTCTCTCTCTCTGTATGTCTGTCTGTCTGTCTCTCTCCCTGTGTCTGTCTCCACGTCTCTGTATATCTCTCCCTGTGTGTCTCTCTCTCCATGTCTGCTCCCTCCCCATGTGTGTGTGTTTCACTCTCTCTCCCTCCCCATGTCTGTCTCTTTCTCCATGTCTTATCCCTCCTTGTGTCTGTCTCTCTTTCCCTGTGTCTGTGTCTCTCCATGTAAGTCTCTATCCCACCTCATGTCTGTCTCTCTCTCCCCACGTCTGTTTCTCTTTCCATGTTTGTGTCTCTTTGTCCCTGTCTCTTTCTCCCACCCAAGTTACTCTCTTTCCAGAACTGTCTCTCTTTCAACATGTCTGTGTCTCACTCCCTCTTTCTCCCCCCCCCCCATGTCCCCCTCACTCCCCATGTCTCCTTGGTTCTGTGTTTATATATCACACACACACACACACACACACACACACACACACACACACACACACACACACACACGGGTTGGAGGTTTCTATATATGTGCACTCTCTTCTATTTCTATCTCTCTCCCTCTCTCTCATATCTGGAACCCCTCCCCCCTAAAAATCCTGCATTTGCCCCTGGACTGTCACAAAGAGAACTCGGACAGACAGCTCCAGTGATGAGGAGGGCACAGCTGCGGGCAGCCAGAAAACAAAGAGCCTTACGTACACCTGGTGCGGAGGTGCAGCCCTGCCCCACCCCCAACCCGATCGCAGGCCGCGCCCATGTTCCCCTGGACTACGCGGAGAACACCAGAGGAGCGGAACCCATAACTTCTACTGAGGCTATCTGTCCGTCCTGTGTGAGCTTGCATGGAAGGAGCAACGGTGGCTGGGACCCGGGAGCTGCATTAGAGGAGGTGAGATCCCATACTGCCCACTTTTTCCCACCACTACTCCCATCCTGCCCCCCCCCTTCTATTACTCCCTGCCTGTCCCCCTATTCTGCACTACTGTTACTCCAATCCTGCCCCCTGCTCTCCACCACTACTACTCCCAGTCTGCCAGCCTGCTCCTCCTCTCTCTCTCTCTCCCTCTCTCTCTCTCTGTCATCTCCCTCTATTCCTCTCACTCTCCTCTTTCCCGTATACCCCTATTTCTCTAACGTCCTAGTGGATGCTGGGGACTCCGTCAGGACCATGGGGAATAGCGGCTCCGCAGGAGACAGGGCACAAAAGTAAAAGCTTTAGGATCAGGTGGTGTGCACTGGCTCCTCCCCCTATGACCCTCCTCCAAGCCTCAGTTAGATTTTTGTGCCCGGCCGAGAAGGGTGCAATCTAGGTGGCTCTCCTAAAGAGCTGCTTAGAGTAAAAGTTTTGTTAGGTTTTTTATTTTCAGTGAGTCCTGCTGGCAACAGGCTCACTGCATCGAGGGACTTAGGGGAGAGAAGTGAACTCACCTGCGTGCAGGATGGATTGGCTTCTTAGGCTACTGGACACCATTAGCTCCAGAGGGAGTCGGAACACAGGTCTCACCCTGGGGTTCGTCCCGGAGCCGCGCCGCCGACCCCCTTGCAGATGCCGAAAAATGAAGAGGTCCAGAAACCGGCGGCAGAAGACTTTTCAGTCTTCATAAGGTAGCGCACACCACTGCAGCTGTGCGCCATTGTTGTCAGCACACTTCATAACAGCGGTCACTGAGGGTGCAGGGTGCTGGGGGGGGGCGCCCTGGGCAGCAATGATAGTACCTTATTCTGGCTAAAAATACATCACATATAGCCCCTGGGGGCTATATGGATGTATTTAACCCCTGCCAGGTCTCAGAAAAACGGGAGAAGAAGCCCGCCGAAAAGGGGGCGGGGCCTATTCTCCTCAGCACACAGCGCCATTTTCCCTCACAGAAATGCTGGTGGGAAGGCTCCCAGGCTCTCCCCTGCACTGCACTACAGAAACAGGGTTAAAACAGAGAGGGGGGGCACTGTTTTGGCGATATGACTACATATATTAAAATGCTATAAGGGAAAAGCACTTATATAAAGGTTGTCCCTGTATAATTATAGCGTTTTTGGTGTGTGCTGGCAAACTCTCCCTCTGTCTCCCCAAAGGGCTAGTGGGTCCTGTCCTCTATCAGAGCATTCCCTGTGTGTGTGCTGTGTGTCGGTACGTGTGTGTCGACATGTATGAGGACGATGTTGGGAGGCGGAGCAAATTGCCTGTAATGATGATGTCACTCTCTAGGGAGTCGACACCGGAATAGATGGCTTATTTAAGGAATTACGTGATAATGTCAACACGCTGCAAGTCGGTTGACGACATGAGACGGCCGGCAAACATATTAATATCTGTCCAGGCGTCTAAAACACCGTCAGGGACGTTATAATGCCCATTTTACCTCAGTCGGTCGACACAGACACAGACACGGACACTGACTCCAGTGTCGACGGTGAAGAAACAAACGTATTTTCCTTTAGGGCCACACGTTACTTGTTAAGGGCAATGAAGGAGGTGTTACATATTTCTGATACTACAAGTACCACAAAAAAGGGTATTATGTGGGGTGTGGAAAAACTACCTATAGTTTTTCCTGGATCAGATAAATTAAATGAAGTGTGTGATGAGGCGCGGGGTTCCCCCGATAGAAAATTATTGGCGGTATACCCTTTCCCGCCAGAAGTTAGGGCGCGTTGGGAAACACCCATTAGGGTGGATAAGGCGCTCACACGCTTATCAAAACAAGTGGCAGTACCGTCTCCAGATACGGCCGCCCTCAAGGAGCCAGCTGATAGGAGGCTGGAAAATATCCTAAAAAGTATATACACACATACTGGTGTTATACTGCGACCAGCGATCGCCTCAGCCTGGATGTGCAGCGCGGGGGTGGCTTGGTCGGATTCCCTGACTGAAAATATTGATACCCTTGACAGGGACAGTATTTTATTTACTATAGAGCATTTAAAGAATGCATTTCTATATATGCGAGATGCACAGAGGGATATTTGCACTCTGGCATCAAGAGTAAGTGCGATGTCCATATCTGCCAAAAGATGTTTATGGACACGACAGTGGTCAGGTGATGCAGATTCCAAACGGCACAAAGATGTATTGCCGTATAAAGGGGAGGAGTTATTTGGGGTCGGTCCATCGGACCTGGTGGCCACGGCAACTGCTGGGAAATCCACCGTTTTTACCCTAAGTCACATCTATGCAGAAAAAGACACCGTCTTTTCAGCCTCAGTCCTTTCGTCCCCATAAGCATATCTGCCCAGGGATAGAGGAAAGGGAAGAAGACTGCAGCAGGCAGCCCATTCCCAGGAACAGAAGCCTTCCACCGCTTCTGCCAAGTTCTCAGCATGACGCTGGAGCCGTACAGGACCCCTGGATCCTACAAGTAGTATCCCAGGGGTACAGATTGGAAAGTCGAGACGTTTCCCCTCGCAGGTTCCTGAAGTCTGCTTTACCAACGTCTCCCTCCGACAGGGAGGCAGTATTGGAAACAATTCACAAGCTGTATTCCCAGCAGGTGATAATCAAAGTACCCCTCCTACAACGAGGAAAGGGGTATTATTCCACACTATATTGTGGTACTGAAACCAGAAGGCTCGGTGAGACCTATTCTAAATCTGAAATATTTGAACACTTACAAAGGTTCAAATCAAGATGGAGTCACTCAGAGCAGTGATAGCGAACCAGGAAGAAGGGGACTATATGGTGTCCCGGGACATCAGGGATGCTTACCTCCATGTCCCAATTTGCCCTTCTCACCAAGGGTATCTCAGGTTCGTGGTACAGAACTGTCACTATCAGTTTCAGACGCTGCCGTTTGGATTGTCCACGGCACTCCGGGTCTTTACCAAGGTAATGCCCGAAATGATGATTCTTCTTCGAAGAAAATGGACGACCTCCTGATAAGAGCAAGGTCCAGAGAACAGTTGGAGGTCGGAGTAGCACTATCTCAAGCAGTTCTACGACAGCACGGGTGGATTCTAAATATTCCAAAACCGCAGTTGTTTCCGACGACACGTCTGCTGTTCCTAGGGATGATTCTGGACACAGTCCAGAAAAAGGTGTTTCTCCCGGAGGAGAAAGCCAGGGAGTTATCCGAGCTAGTCAGGAACCTCCTAAAACCAGGAAAAGTGTCAGTGCATCATTGCACAAGAGTCCTGGGAAAAATGGTGGCTTATTACGAAGCGATTCCATTCGGCAGATTCCACGCAAGAACTTTTCAGTGGGATTTGCTAGACAAATGGTCCGGATCGCATCTTCAGATGCATCAGCGGATAACCCTATCTCCAAGGACAAGGGTGTCTCTCCTGTGGTGGTTACAGAGTGCTCATCTTCTAGAGGGCCGCAGATTCGGCATTCAGGATTGGATGCTGGTGACCACGGAGGCCAGCCTGAGAGGCTGGGGAGCAGTCACACAGGGAAAAAATTTCCAGGGAGTGTGATCAAGTCTGGAGACTTTTCTCCACATAAATATACTGGAGCTAAGGGCAATTTATAATGCTCTAAGCTTAGCAAGACCTCTGCTTCAAGGTCAGCCGGTATTGATCCAGTGGGACAACATCACGGCAGTCGCCCACGTAAACAGACAGGGCGGCACAAGAAGCAGGAGGGCAATGGAAAAAACTGCAAGGATTTTTCGCTGGGCGGAAAATCATGTGATAGCACTGTCAGCAGTGTTCATTCCGGGAGTGGACAACTGGGAAGCAGACTTCCTCAGCAGGTACGACCTCCACCCGGGAGAGTGGGGACTTCATCGGGAAGTTTTCCACATGATTGTGAACCGTTGGGAAAGACCAAAGGTGTACATGATGGCGTCCCGCCTGAACAAAAAACTGGACAGGTATTGCGCCAGGTCAAGAGACTTTCAGGCAATAGCTGTGGACGTTCTGGTAACACCGTGGGCGTACCAGTCGGTGTATGTGTTTCCTCCTCGGCTTCTCATACCCAAGGTATTGAGAATTATAAGACGTAGAGGAGTAAGAACTATACTCGTGGCTCCGGATTGGCCAAGAAGGACTTGGTACCCGGAACTTCAAGAGATACTCACAGAGGACTCATGACCTCTGCCGCTAAGAAGGGACTTGCTTCAGCACGTACCATGTCTGTTCCAAGACTTACCGCGGCTGCGTTTGACGGCATGGCGGTTGAACGCCGGATCCTAAGGGAAAAAGGCATTCCGGAAGAGGTCATTCCTACCCTGGTCAAAGCCAGGAAGGACGTGACCGCACAACATTATCACCACATGTGGCGAAAATATGTTGCGTGGTGTGAGGCCAGGAAGGCTCCACGAAGAAATTTCAACTCGGTCGATTCCTGCAGTTCCTGCAAACAGGAGTGTCTATGGGCCTCAGATTGGGGTCCATTAAGGTTCAAATTTCGGCCCTGTCGATTTTCTTTCAGAAAGAATTGGCTTCAGTTCCTGAAGTCCAGAAGTTTGTCAAGGGAGTACTGCATATACAACCCCCTTTTGTGCCTCCGGTGGCACTGTGGGATCTCAACGTAGTGCTGGGATTCCTCAAATCACATTGGTTTAAACCGCTCAAATCTGTGGATTTGAAATATCTCACATGGAAAGTGACCATGATGTTGGCCCTGGCCTCGGCCAGGCGAGTGTCAGAATTGGCGGCTTTGTCTCACAAAAGCCCATATCTGACTGTCCATTCGGACAGGGCAGAGCTGCGGACTCGTCCCCAGTTTCTCCCTAAGGTGGTGTCAGCGTTTCACCTGAACCAGCTTATTGTGGTACCTGCGGCTACTAGGGACTTGGAGGACTCCAAGTTGCTAGATGTTGTCAGGGCCCTGAAAATATCGGTTTCCAGGACGGCTGGAGTCAGGAAAACTGACTTGCTGTTATCCTGTATGCACCCAACAAACTGGGTGCTCTTGCTTCTAAGCAGACGATTGCTAGTTGGATGTGTAGTACAATTCAGCTTGCACATTCTGTGGCAGGCCTGCCACAGCCAAAATATGTAAATGCCCATTCCACAAGGAAGGTGGGCTCATCCTGGGCGGCTGCCCGAGGGGTCTCGGCATTACAACTCTGCCGAGCAGCTACGTGGTCGGGGGGAGAACACGTTTGTAAAATTCTACAAATTTGATACCCTGGCTAAAGAGGACCTGGAGTTCTCTCATTCGGTGCTGCAGAGTCATCCGCACTCTCCCGCCCGTTTGGGAGCTTTGGTATAATCCCCATGGTCCTGACGGAGTCCCCAGCATCCACTAGGACGTTAGAGAAAATAAGATTTTACTTACCGATAAATCTATTTCTCGTAGTCCGTAGTGGATGCTGGGCGCCCATCCCAAGTGCGGATTGTCTGCAATACTTGTACATAGTTATTGTTACAAAAATCGGGTTATTATTGTTGTGAGCCATCTTTTCAGAGGCTCCGCTGTTATCATGCTGTTAACTGGGTTCAGATCACAGGTTGTACAGTGTGATTGGTGTGGCTGGTATGAGTCTTACCCGGGATTCAAAATCCTTCCTTATTGTGTACGCTCGTCCGGGCACAGTATCCTAACTGAGGCTTGGAGGAGGGTCATAGGGGGAGGAGCCAGTGCACACCACCTGATCCTAAAGCTTTTACTTTTGTGCCCTGTCTCCTGCGGAGCCGCTATTCCCCATGGTCCTGACGGAGTCCCCAGCATCCACTACGGACTACGAGAAATAGATTTATCGGTAAGTAAAATCTTATTTTCTCTTCTCTCTTTGCCATCTCCTCTATTCCTCCTCTCCCATCTCCCTCTATTCCTTCTCTATCTTCCTTCTGCCCCCTATTCCGTCTCTCTTCCTACTCACCCTATTCCTCTCTCTCTGCCATCTTCCCCTGTGCCTACTCCCTTGTCTATCCCTCCTGTCTTCATATTTCTCTTCTCTCTCCCATCTCCCCATATTCCACCTCTCTGTCTCTCATAAATTTATAAAAATTGACAATGTATTAGCTGCCTGCTCATCACAAGTTTGATGAGCAGGAAGGCTGCAGGCACTGGCAGCATCAGATTTTGTAGGCAATTGGCAGGGTCGGCACCCATTAGTGGCGGCAGTAGTGGGCATTGGCACGGCGGCAGAAGATGACCTCGTCGGGACTCCACAGAGATTATGGCTGCAGTGCCTCACCAGCCACTGACCTCACCGCACGCCACTGGTGTGGCAGTAAACTCCTTGGTCAGAGATGGAATAATAGACACAAGGAGAGTCTCCACAATCCTAGTCCTCACTTGCAGTGCACTGGTTCAGCTTACTGCCACTAAACTGACACCTGAACACCTTGCACAGTGAGAAAGGATTTTGGCAAGCAAGTCTGAGAATACAGCCGCAAACCTGCTAGGTTCACAGAGTAGCAAAAGAACCCCAGCAGGTTAAACGACTGACTCCAGTCTTACTGCTAGGTCTGGATTGGCAGAGTGTAATACCAAATCCCAAGGCCTATTTGCAGTAAGCAACAAACAAATACAAAGTTTACACAGTACTAGCTAGCTTTCAGGAACTGACTAACCAACAAAGATTCAGCAGCATCTGCCTAACCTGAGAAGAGGATTTATATAGCAGGTGCTGTCCACGCCCCACTCAGACCTCACAGACTGTGAGCACAAAAACCAGCACCGGATCCCCTGCCGTGCACAGAGCCTGTAACCACTGCACAGCAAAAGACCCGAACCGGAGTAACAGCTACGCTCAGGTTACTCCGCTAGCACTTGTCTCCCGGTTGCCATGACGACGTGGCAGCACAGAGCAGGAGACCCTAACAAGACCCTACCACTGTATCCCCTCCGATGGGCCCATCATTCCCCAGTCTGACACTGCCCATGAGCACATTAAGTCATAGGCATAAGAATATAAGTACAAGGAACGAAGGAACAAATAGGGTTACCTAAAGGATGAAAGAAAAAGGGGCAGACTAGATTGGCCAAGAGGTTCTTATCTGCCGTCAAATTCTATGTTTCTATGTAAGTCAGGGCTAGCTGTTTCCTAGCATAATTCAGGTGTCAGCTCATTCTCCTAATTAGTTCCTGTGTTATTCTAGTTTCTTATTTGTAGTAGTTGGGTAGTAGCTTTTCTCTGTATTCATTTACCTTGGAGTATTTCAGTCCAATGTCTACTCTGCCAAATGCTACTGTAAATCCTTTTTTTACCCTTGTCTTAGAATAGGGATAGGCAACGCTTTTGCCTATGGTGCAAATGTTCAACATTAATGGGCAAAAAAGTTTCCGGAGTACCTTACCATTACAACATATACAGAACACTTCCAATAAACACATGGGTACAAAATATGTTACGTTACAATGCTCAGATCACATAATTACACAGATAATCAGTTGAGGGTCCTGCTCTCAAGAGTCTGCATCCTAGAGGGAATGTAATCATGTGCATGTCTATTTTAATATATACCCATGTCTGGGCTAGAACATTAGGTGAGGCTTCATAGCGTTAGTTAAAAATACTAACACCCCCCCCCCCCCCCAAAAAAAAAAAAAAAAAACCCAAAAAACTGCAGGCTATATATGACACAGCGCATGGCCAAATAGTGTTATTAATAACTAATAAAGGGGGAGATGTATTAAGCCTTGGAGAGTGGGAAAGTGGAGAGAGATAAAGTGCCAACCAATCAGCTCCTAACTGCCATGTTACAGGCTGTGCTTGAAAAATGACAGCTATGAGCTGATTGGTTGGTACTTTATCTCTCTCCAACAGTGTCCTTCTAGACGGGGCTGTTTCCAAATGCAATCCACAATCTCCCACTCAGCGGAACATTGGAATACTGTAAGTGCGTTAGTCTGGGGGAGCGGGAGAAGAACCCACTATGGACATTAATGTAAACATTGGTCTTTTAATACACTGGATGCTGTATGGAATATAGTATTAATATTTAACACTATAGATGTTCTAGGGCAGTGGTTCTCAAACTGTGTGCTGTGGCAGCTTGGGGTGCTGCGGGACACTTGCAGAGGTGCCTCAGGTTGGTGGTCCAGGACCAATTCAAAGTATTTATTGTCAATGTAATAAGCAAAACTAGTACTTGTGAATGCCAATCATAAAATATGTGGGTAAACAGAAGCAAAACTTGTTCCTCACCATATAATTGAACCTAAGGATGACATATAAACATAATTTACTTAATTTAATATATTTTTTCTAAATTTCTAAATAAGAAACTTTTGGACTAGGGGTGCCGTGAAAAAAACTCTAATACTCTCGGGCGCTGTGATTCAAAAATGTTAGGGTATAGGTGGTATCAAACATATTCAAATAATATAAATAAGTGATCAGGAAAGGTCAAACATAGCATAATAAATAAATAAATACACAAACTAAATAGAACCAGTACTGCATTTTCTAAGCACACATTCTCCCACCTCATGGCAAGGCTCCTGCCTCTTCTTCCTGGTAGCTACTCTGTGGTCCGGTGCGGTCATTGAGAACTCAGATCCACACACAGTAAACTTGGTAGAAGAAGCTGCTACCACTGAGCTTGTGCAGCAGCTCCGCTCTGTCCCATAAACTGCATGATGCAGCAGCAGCTTTAGTAATAGTGTTATATACCATTGCTATTGTTGCCAGAATTTAGCCAAGAGGAGGAACCTCCCCACACCCCCCACCGCGTTGCCTATGCTCAGTGGTGCAAGTAGAAAAAAAATCTTACAGGTACTGTGTGCACGCGCATGCAAAAAAATGGGCATGGCCAAATGCCACATGGGGCGTGACCAACGAAAATGGGGGGTGATACATATATGGGGGGGGGGGGGGGCAGATACACATATGACCCCATTAGTGCCAGATATACATTGCCCCAGAGTGCCAGATACACATTGCCCCAGAGTGCCAGATACACAAATGCCCCCACAGTGCCAGATATACATTGCCCCACAGTGCCAGATGCACAAATGCCCCCATAGTGTCAGATATACATTGCTTTACAGTGCCAGATACACAAATGCTCCCACAGTGCCAGATATACATTGCCCCACAGTGTCAGATACACATTGCCTCACAGTATCAGATACACAAATGCCCCCACAGTGTCAGATATACATTGCTTTACAGTGCCAGATACACAAATGATCCCACAGTGCCAGATATACATTGCCCCACAGTGTCAGATATACAGTACAAATGCCCCCACAGTGTCAGATACACAAATGCCCCCACAATGCCAGATATACATTGACCCACAGTGCCAGATATACAAATGCCCCCACAGTGCCAGATACACAAATGCCCCACAGTGCCAGATATACATTGCCCCACAGTGCCAGATATACATTGCCCCACAGTGCCAGATATACATTGCCCCACAGTGCCAGATACACAAATGCCCCCACAGTGCCAGATACACAAATGCCCCCACAGTGCCAGATATACATTGCCCCCACAGTGCCAGATTATAAATGCCCCCACTGTGCCAGATACACAAATTCCCACACAGTGCCAGATACACAAATGCCCCCACAGTGCATGATTATAAATGACCCCACAATACCAGATATACAGTGTCCCCACAGTGCCAGATACACAAATGCCCACAGTGCCAGATACACAAATGCCCTACAGTGCCAGATTATAGATGCCCCCACAGTGCCAGATATACAGAGCCCCCCCCCGCTCACCGCTGCCTCTTGTTTCTGCTGTCTCTGTGTGAGGGGAGGAGAAACGTTGTTCTAATAAACAGCACGCCTCCGGAGGAGTGCCGCCTGTTTTCCTTTGTATTTAGGAATACCTGCATTTGTATAATCCTTCACTGGGAAGGCACCCCGGCTACATACCTTATCCCAGAGTGCCCTTTCACATGTATGTATATATATATGCAAAAAAGATAGTATAGCGCCACTTGTGAGGTTAAAATCTCAGTAAAACTATATGAATGAATTATAAACTTTTGTTAAAAAAGCTACAAGCCCACGTAACCTTTTAAAATGGTGTCAGCCCACCCCTAAAAATATAACACTGGTATGGTATTGTTAACAGGTATAAAAAATGGGGGGACAGGGGTACTGGCGACGAGTGTGACTAAAAACAATGTTTTTGTATGCTTATAATTAGAAGCCAAAAGATATTATAAAATTATAAAAATAGATTTTAATATATACGAGAGTAAAAACAGTTTCAAAGAATGGTTTTAAACCAAGAATAAAAAACTTTTGTCAATAAACGTGAAATATAAAAGGATAGGAATTCAGAACTTAGCTTGAAAACAGTGGGTGGTCAGTACAGGCCCAACGCGTTTCGTCTCAGCAGACTTCTTCAAGGGGTAGGGACAGAATGAAGCTGCATGTCTATTTATACCCATATCACTAGGTCAGAGGGTTGTGACATCATAATAGATCATGTGATGTAATTACACATTGTATATTCAAAAAGTTGACAAAGCTTATTTCATAGCAAAGCTGGAGTGAGAACCAAGTCAGACAAACTCAATAGTGCTAAAAACGAGTGATTTGAGACAATAAAAATGTTTAAAAACGTTCACAGTATGATTAAGAGTCACTTCCGCCACACTTCCGGTGACGGAGGACTCCGCTGGTCACTTCCGCCCCACTTCCGGCGGCAACTGCGCATGCGCCTGCGGCGGCTCCCGGCTTCATTGCGCATGCGCCCGCGGCTGTTCGGAGCTGCTCCTAGGTAGATGGTGATATTCTGACTCCTTAGGCTGTATCAGACGGAGTCCATTTTGTGTGGGATATTTGGAATGCTTTTCCATAATGCTGCGGCGGCCATCTTTGGGTGGATGAGCAGACGCTCCTAGAATCCAGGCACATCGGTTTCCATAGTAACAGGTTACATACATGGAATGATAGAAAACAAATGGTTATTTCAAAGTGGTGGTGCAAATGCATATTTAAAGGCACAGATTTCATAACAAATAAGTAGATATATTAAAATTAACCCTTGCCCATAGGCTAAAAGTGCTAGTGCAATACAGGTGACTCTATGAGGTGACTTAAGTTATTATTAATAGTAATGGTGCAAAAACTTACTATAATAAGCCCTGTGACTATTAAAATATAAATATACATGTAACAGGTGCATAGAATTGTACCTAAGTACATCAGAAGGATACTAATAATCAGTGATATACAAATTATCAAACAAAGTGATTCTGTATAGGTGCTATTCTTTGGTGAATATTCATTGAAAGTCGTTTGTCATCATTACAGTACCTGATCTTCCCAGGTAGTCTCCCCCCTGGTACTGGTCAGGCCCGGACACTGCTTAGCTTCCAAGATCAGGCGAGATTGGGCATACCAGTGTGGTTTGACTGTATGTGAATCTTTAACCGATACCATGACACCATTGCATCCGGAACCAGGTTGTCACTAAATATGTGATTCTATAGTGGTGATAATAATATTATTCATTGTGCATCGATTGTCATCCTTTACAATACCCGATCTACCCAGGTAGTCTCCCTCCCTGGTACTGGTCGGGCCCAGACACTGCTTAGCTTCCAAGATCAGACGAGTTTGGGCGTACCAGTGTGGTTTGGCTGTACGCGGATTATATGGACAGATTGATAACAACAGACGGAAACATTTTTTTTATTATTAATTGTGAAAGTGCTGAATATGCCTAGTTCATATCATGTGAAAAACAGGAAACGAGATGAGAGGGGGGTATATATATACATATACATATATATACAGATGGGTCCACGGTTATCTTGACTAGTTTTCTGTGCCTGGGCACAACATGATTTATTAGCATAAACCCTTTATCTATTGTTCTCATCTGCAATACAATACAGAGAACAATACAGCAGGGGATTAAGTCATTACAGCAGGGGATTAAGTCCGACTGGCCAGTTTTAGTTAATCCTATTAAAGGTCAAGATAAACGTGGACCCATCTGTATACACAGTATATATATATATATATATATATTTATTATATATATAGACCAGTTACCTAAATGGGAGGGGGCACTCTCCAGATACACGAAAGTCCATACGGTTTAATAATTTTTAATGATCATCATAGCGGCTCCACAAGTGTCAACGTTTCGATTTGTATTTCAAATCTTTATCAAGACAGGCCAGCTTCCATCAATGCAGATAGTCAAACTATACAAAAAATAAATAAAAACAAAACAAGGAAAAAAGAATATATGAACAAAATCTCACGGGCCCACAAGTGGACCACCAATATGTCATACAAGTGTGTCCCACTACTGCACGGCAACGTGTGTGAAGTACTACCAGCGAGTGACCACCGAGAATCAAAGTAATATACAATAAATTAATTATGTAGAACAGAGTGGATAAGAGGGATTAAAGGGGTCTGAACCCACATACCCTAATATACAAGAGACAATACAGGTATAACGGAAGAGTCACTCAATAAATTCAATAAGGAATTCCACAGCCCAATATATAGGAGAAATTCATGTGCCATATAGGTCTCTATGAAGTATACAACAAAACAACAAAAGATGGTTAAATACTCCAATCAAAGGGTCAGAGATATATGTCCAATCCACTATAAACGCATACTCACAATATAAGACAAAGCGTAGCTAACAAAGCTACTCAGTTAAATATGTCCACCGGAGTCCCTATAGCATAAACATAATATAAACAAAATAATATGGACACCATGCTGACCAAAGATAAACAAGTGAAACACATGAGAGAGTACCAGTAATGTAACTTACAGGTGGTCCAGAGTATCAATTTCAAACAACAGGAGCAACAGAAGTCCACGTGTAGATCAGAACTGGGCTGCACAACAAAGGACAGCCGGAGTGCCATAATATAGTGGAGATGACCGGAAGTGACATCACGCAGTGTGAGACTCCCCCCATCACTGTACACCAATTCCCCATCTCAGATACCACTCATAAGAGAGATTGAGATAGACAACCAAAGGACCAAAATGAGCCCCACACAAGAGACAATATGCACGGGACATCAGTACAATTAGTAGTCCATGGGGAGATGCCAGCAGGAAGTCACCTGCGCTCCACATGCCGAGGGCGGAAGTGTCATGCGTTCCACATGAACTTCCACCCAGGGCAGGCACGTGACCAACACAGCATCATGACCGAAAAATGACAGCGTGGCCCTGCAGACACAGACAGTATGCGTTCCACATGCCGCTGGTGGGGGTGACATGCATTCCACATGCCCCTCCACACACATCAGGTACTAAACCGCTGGACATCGCCCGCCACATAAGCGGGCACAGTGTACGGACAACACTCAAATGGACATAAAAGTCCACAGGGGGCCCATGAGACTGTCAGAACATAATACAATGAAAAGTTATGTAAGATATATACAATATATATATATATATATATATATATGTATAAAAAATACCACTACATACATATACAAAAAATAATAGACATGGACAAAATGTGAAAAAATTTGAAAAGTATATACAAAAAAAAAATATATATATATAAATAGATAAATATAAAGAAGTATAAGGAAATACAGGTTGAGTATCCCTTATCCAAAATGCTTGGGACCAGAAGTATTTTGGATACTGGATTTTTCCGTATTTTGGAATAATTGCATACCATAATGAGATATCATGGTGATGGGACCCAAGTTTAAGCACAGAATCCATTTATGTTTCATATACACCTCATACACACAGCCTGAAGGTAATTTTAGTCAATATTTTTAATAACTTTGTGCATTAAACAAAGTGAGTGTACATTCACACAATTCATTTATGTTTCATATACACCTTATACACACAGCCTGAAGGTCATTTAATTCAATACTTTTAATAACTTTGTGTATAAAACAAAGTTTGTGACATTGAGCCATCAGAAAACAAAGGTTTCACTATCTCACTCTCACTCAAATAATTCCGTATTTCGGAATATTTGGATATGGGATACTCAACCTGTATATTATATTATGAATACCCACATATTACACAGAAAATAATTTATAATTCCTAATTAGACCGGAGTGGACCCAGTACATCACAAACATGCTTATGAATCTGCAAACTATACAAAATCATGTATGCATAAAAAAATATGCTTAAATTGAAACAGATAAACTTACAGGGGGCTAATCAAAGTACACAGACCACTCAACAGAATATATGGTCATACGACTATTTCTGAATGAGACTTATGCCCAACAGTGTATACAAATCCTTACAAAGTCCATGGGAGGATCCTGACTAGAGTAAAATGTTAAGGGGGTTATATTCATTTAAACCCCGTGGGGCAACCGTATCTAGTGTAGATATCCAATAGCTTTCATGTTTCTTGAGTGTCAAAAGTCTATCACCACCCAGATTCTGGGGTGGAACCCAGTCGATCAGCATGCACTTGGTGCCCGTTAAGCATATAGTGCCTGGCGACTGGTTTGTCCATTTTTCTTGTTTGTAAGGTTGCTCGAAGGGTAGTCTGATGGTTAGCCATACGATCCCTGAAGCATCTAGACGTTAACCCCACACAAAACAGTCCACATGGGCACGTGAGTAAATATACAACATGATCCAGTTTACAGTGGAGATGATATCTTATTTTAATGCTTTTCCCTGAATGAGGATGAGAGAAAGTCTTACCAACCATCATGGATATACACGTGGTGCAATTTCCACATGAGAAGCTGCCTGGCTTGGAACTCATAATCTGAGCCATGGTGGGACATCTATCAGGAAATTGAGTGGGTCGCATCAACAACTGCTTCAGATTGGCTCCTGGACTATACACCATCATAGGAGGTTGCATATGAGAGAAAGGCAGAGCTGTATCTGATGTTAAAATGGGCCAGTGTTTTCTAAGCGTCCGTTGTGTAAATTGTGAATACTGATCATACTTGGTGGTGTAGATCATCCATTGTTTATCTGTCTGAGTGGTGCCTCTTTCACCATTTTATATCTTCCTTGCCTTCTGTAAGCATCTTTTCTCTATCGTCCTAGTGGATGCTGGGGTTCCTGAAAGGACCATGGGGAATAGCGGCTCCGCAGGAGACAGGGCACAAAAAGTAAAGCTTTAGGATCAGGTGGTGTGCACTGGCTCCTCCCCCTATGACCCTCCTCCAAGCCTCAGTTAGATTTTTGTGCCCGGCCGAGAAGGGTGCAATCTAGGTGGCTCTCCTAAAGAGCTGCTTAGAAAAGTTTAGCTTAGGTTTTTTATTTTACAGTGAGTCCTGCTGGCAACAGGATCACTGCAACGAGGGACTTAGGGGAGAAGAAGTGAACTCACCTGC